>NC_084460.1:176543568-176859723 GCF_027409185.1 Cynocephalus volans
GCAAAACCAGCTGAGCAATACAGAAAAGCCAGCAATTAATGAAAGAAATATCAAAGCAGAAGAGTCAAGGCCATATTCATAAACTTATAGCTTTGGCGGGCAAAGTGCAAAAGAGCCTTAAGGTGTCAGTATTTACCAGACTTCTTACTAGGTGTAGCCCTTTGGTCAGCTGCAATTGTACTCCTCAGATCTATGTCTACTGAATTCTTCTGAATTTTCATTCATTTCCATTTTTATAATCAACTAGATTGACTACAAAGAAAAGTTCATGCATCCCAAGTATTTAGCCCACCCAGTAGTGATGACCACACACACTGTTGCATAACGACTGCACATCAAGACACTGTGTTGCTAGGTCATGTGGGAGACACAAGAAAGAGGGGTGATTTGCTTTTAAGGAGTTTCTATGGACAGATGCCTAGAAGGAGCCTAAGTGGCCTAGTGATTTCATAAGGCATCAAAGGGGCTGCAAGGCTGAAAAAAATTAGTGAACAAAAAGAAGAGCTAGATTTGGGGTATATTTAAATATTTTAAGGCTAGCATATGGAAAAAAATCAAAATCCTTAAATGAAGAGACAAAGCTTAAGTTTGGAAATATCATGACTCAGGAGTTAGTACGTTAGTATTAACTCCATACCTGCCTCGCTGGAGAAATTTAAGTGCATAATGTCTTCTTGATTTGTTTTTGGAACTATGGCCTTTGGTCACTTAGTCACTAGCCCTAGTTAAATGAGAAGTGTGTTTTCTAGAGCATGATCATAGCTCTGCTTGCAAGGTGGTGAGCCACAGATGGTCAAGTTTTCTGGAAAAACAACTAGTAACGTAGGAAGTCGACCTGAAACAATTCGCTCAAACTCTCTGGCCTCAATTTCCTTATTTGTTAAGAGGAGGGAATCCAGATATTCCTGGAGGTGTGCTTAAAATAAAAACCCATGGAACTGAATATGTTTTAGTTCTCTTTCTCTATTTTCTAGGCATCTGTCTGACCGATGTGGCCCAGAGGAGGTCTCCACTCTGTGGGTATTTTTTAGGACTACTGTGCCAAGGGATGCTTATTTTTCCAAAAAGATATTAGCGGATGCTCAGCAAAGTGATCTGGAAATGATTTAAAAGGCAGTCATTCATAGCACTGGAAGCTTTGCCATTTGCCATTGGGTCCTTTTAATATTAGCAGGAGTGTCAGAATAATGTGAAAAAACCGTAAAGCTGATGAGAACATATGGAATGCTCTCTAGCCATAAGGTTTCAGCAGTAAACAATAGCACGTTGCTGACATATCAGGGAGAACTGGGCATAAGGTGAATACATTAAAGCCCAGCACAGTGTGAATCACACACAAGGAACTGAGCTGGACAGTTCCTCTTAAAGAAAAACCATTCTCTAAACCCCCGGACACATTCTGGAAAGTGTACAGTGTCTTCTCATCAAGTCTTAGGGGGACTGAGAAAACAGCCCCATAATTTATCCCACCATAGTCATATCCAACTCATTACTGTGGCTTTTCCACAGCTGCTGGGTGCACCATACAGGTTCCTGTGAAGCTTATGAATATAGATTTAATTGACAATGCCATGCCAATATATTTTAATTACTGTTTCAACAATATAATTAAGGCTTGAATTTATACACTCTTATAATCATAGTAGTTTGCTGAGCTGAAGAAATGAATAGCAATATTAATGAACCTACTAATTGAAACAGTATGCAGAGTAAAGATGCTGTTACTTTAACAATATCAGTGTTACTTGCACAATAGTTTAAAAATAGTAATTGCAATTAATTGGGAGGCTTATGCATTCAAGAGAAGGGGTTTTTCAAATAGACCATAAAACCTGGCAACTGTCAAGCCCCCTGATATTCTGGCATTTCTCTTCCAAATATGCTCTGATCGATAAGCTCACCACTTCCTTCTTTGGAATGCTGCATTTAACTAGCTCTTGTTTCAGCAGTTCATATTTTGCACTTATAAGTGAGCAATTAATTTAATTTTCCGTGGCAAAAAGTAAAACCATCTGAACAGCAATGTGATTCTGCCTGCTCTGCAGAGATATTTTAGGTTCTTTCTCTCTGGGATTCTAAGTGGCTTGGGGAGCATGTGGACTGAGACATATTAAATAATGACATGATGTTGTGCTGTAAGACACTGGCTTTTTTAAAAAGAATAATTAATTTATTAATATTATTTTTTTACATTCTAAGATGTTGTGGAGCAGTTGGGGGGAACGGGAAGAGGGGAAGGGGAAGGAAATATGGTGGGAGGAGTAGGAAGGAGGGGGGCTTGGTTGAAGCCTGTGCACCCCAAAACAAAAAATAGACACTGGCTTTATATAAGGCAATAGGCCTAACTGTTGCCCACATGTATATATTTCAGCTTGAAATTCCTAATGCCTGTTTAAAGATAGTCAGTGTCAGGAAGTCTGGGGGAAGTATTATTGTATGGCCTGCACCAATGATAATCTAAAGCTGCTATTCCCAAATGACTCTCAAAAAACCAATACTGATCTTTAGTAAAATGACAGAGAAAGGATGAGTGTGCTTAGAATCTGTGTCAAAACTTGCATATAAAAGAGTAGTCTTATGTTGAAATGTGAAGGTTTATTTTTGGTTTATGTTTATATATGCCACACTTATACTTGAAAGGAAGATATAAAACAACCCTCATACTGAAGTTCTCTAATTAAGGGACTATTTTTTATGGCTGAGATGGACATTGGGTTATACTGGTGAGAGGGAAATCCATTCATCTTTCAAAACAGAAATCTCTATTTGAACTTGTATTATAATCTTAGAATATACTTTCAAATGTTTCCTTGATTTTTTCCCAACTTCTAACTTAAAAAATGTTAATTTTTTAGAAGACAAACATAAATCATAAAATATAAGCAGATACTGTATTTGGATATTTCATCTATTTAAATTTTGTGTTCATGATGGACATAATTAATTCCTTAGGGTTAAACATTTTTCAAAAAGTAGAAAAAAAAATGTCAGCCACAAAACAAAACACTTATATGCACACTTGTTACAAATCACAGTAACTGAAATTTTTATATTGTTATGCTTTTTAAAAGTTTTTCCCAATGATGTCTACAACTTTAGAAATTCAATTCAGTTCAGCAAATGATTTTTAAGCATCTATCTAGTGAGGGCATTAGATTAAGTGCAGCAATGAGCTTTATTCTTCAAAAGAATGTAAGAGAATGTACTTCACAACATAAATTCAAAAGCCTCTCTTGAGCGAAAGATGATTGTGAGATTAACTGTTTTTCATTTCTACTTCACTAACTTGGAATGCAACTAAGATGGTAACTGAAAATCATTTTACATCTGAGCTTATTGGTGCAGAGTGACTGAGTTCATGGTCTCAAACTATGATGGTGGGAAATAAAGGTGAATCAGCACACCTATTCAGCCAAGATTTTGTTTTTGTGAATCACCTTGGAAGTGTATTTAGTGGCTTAATGAAGTAGAAGCTGGGATGGATTCAAAGGTGTAGAGAAGATGCATGTAGATGTGAGTACAGTCTCCATGACAGTGTACCTGTGCACTGCAGGAAGTTAAATTCTACATTTTTATATTTTCTACACTTCACCACCATGCTGTTTGCAAATTTGTACTTTTCCAAGACCTGGAGCAAGAGAAAGTCAGTGGAAGGGGAAGACAAAGGGAATGAGCTAAATAAGGAAGGGCTGTTTTACACATGGTGTTGTCAGTGGGCAAGAATATTGATTGAGTGGATTGCATTGATGGGGGTGGGGAGTGCTGTTATCTTTATAGAAATAGAATACGTGAAGTCAGAAAATATAGAGGTCTGGGTCACCATGAGATTCTGGAGGAATAGACAAAATAAGAAGGGGAAAACT
The DNA here is from genome assembly GCF_027409185.1 of Cynocephalus volans. Lineage (NCBI taxonomy): Eukaryota > Metazoa > Chordata > Mammalia > Dermoptera > Cynocephalidae > Cynocephalus > Cynocephalus volans. The sequence continues at coordinate 176,547,432 of NC_084460.1, forward strand.
ACTGAATGTTATGCTATTCTGACCTATTCTGCTGACAAAAATAAGGTAATTTAAGGGCACAGTTGGGGTCAAGTGTAAAATTTCAGCCTGTGTGCTTGTGAGAACTTCCAAATGCTGTTGACATGTTTTTTTCCCCACTGGCTTTGGTCAAGTCCCTATAATAAATAATGTACTTGCTCATCAACATTATCTTGCCAGGTCTACTCATCAACATCACTGCCATGGATAGGGGAATATAAAAATTTTCTTTACTGTTTCCCTCTGCTGATTGGAAAGCTCTGATAGCCCTAATCACCCAAGAGGTGTGGGTTCTCAGGAATAGGAATGCAACAGCCAGTCAACAAGAGATTGCTTATTAATCGTTAGAGAATACTTCGCCTTAGGGTAGTTATTTATTAAACGACTGTTGGAGGGCAATATTAACCTCATTTAGGAGCCAGTAATGAGAAATACACTTCCAAAAGTGAAAAATTTATTTTTTAAAAATTTGATATCCAAGGCATTCTTTTCTTTAATTGTTTGGGGCATCTCAACCTTGGTGCTATTGACATTTTGAAGTGGATAATTCTTTACTGTGGGACGGCTGTCCTGAACACTGTAGGATGTTTAGCAGCACCCTTGGACTCTATCCACTTGATACCAACAGCACTCCCACCTGCAGTGTGACAACCAAAAATATGTTTCTAGACATTGCCAAATGTCTCCTGGGGGACAAAATCTCTCCCAGTTGAGAACCACTGATTTAGAGCATTAAAGTATCAAAGGATAATATCTTTATACATACTGTAATATTTTATTTTATGAGGTAAGGCATAGAAAAGAGAGCTCTGGTCACTATTTAAAAGTATAAAATCTGAGATTTGGTATTAGTACACTTTACAAGGTGTAAAGAACTTTGAAACATTCATTTCATGTTGAAAGTATAAATACCACCTGTGAGAGTGCACATATATTCAGTTTGACTATGTCTGCTTTGTGGATCTTTGAGACCTTTCTAGCCTGGATTATTTTTCCAAGCTTTATTTATAATCACACCAGGGAAAGAATTACCTGGCATTAATCAAAACCAGAGAGTAGACAATGACAAAGAGCTAGCATGAAGAAATATTTCTCTTAGAAATTCCTGGAGGGAAAACAAAAATTGATTAGGAACAAAGTTCACTGAGTTTTGTTGAAAGGTGAAAAAGATTGAAAACAAGTAGAGGATGTAGAAAAGCTATTTTTTTTTTACATGGCTTATCTAGGGATATCAAATTGTTAATCCAACAGAAAGATAAAACAGCTGTTTCAAATTCAGCATCAAAAGTATTTAGAAAATATGATCTATTGAAAGGTATAAAAATCCTTTGAAGAATTATGTAGAGCAGAATGGTTAAATATAGAGTTAATTATCAAAATATAAAACCTAAACTGAGTTGTCTTAATGATAGCATAAAGATTTCATGCCTCCAAACTCGAAACATAAGTAATCTTTCCTTTCAGGGTTATCTCTATAATTCTCTCAACTCACTAATGTTTTAAAAATAAATTTCATAGAATTTTCAAAATATATATTTTTATACCTTAGGATTTCACAATCTTTTTGTTCCTGTGTTTCTTACAAGGGGTCTTAAAAAGGTTCATGGACAGATTAGTATTTTCTTTTAATTCTATTTTTCCATGAACTTTTTGAATTACTCTCATATTTGCTACAATAATTACTAGTTAACTTTTTTTTATGTTCTGCTGATCCAAATATTCCAAGGGTCAAATATCTTGACAACATTTTACTATTCTTACTGAAACATTTTAGATTTATTAGTTGATCCATTGCTTTTGTTGTAGTATAGCTCAAGGAATATGAATAAATAACCATTTCATGTTTTCAAAATACTGATAAAAGTAAACTAATGTAAAAATTATCTTCTTACCTTTCTTTAAAAAGTGTCTTTATAAATAATTAAACAGACATTCATTTACAGAATGGCTTTTACATGGAGACTTTGAGGGAATAGAACTCTAGGCAGAACTAAAAGTATACTTTAAAGTTCTTAATTTTTGTCTACCTCTAGAACATATAGGTAAATCTGGGACTGATCCTGTTGTTGTGAAGTCAGCGGTCTTTGAACTTACCTTGCGATCACAAAGAGGACACAACTGACTCCCAGGCAGGCTAAGAGCACATACATCCAAATATCTGGAGACAGGGGGTTGAGGAAGGAGAAGACACCTGGATTGGTACCATTGGGCTTCCGGTAGAGGATGCTGATGCCCAGCGTCATGAAGGGTTTGGAGAAGTCAATGACTTTCTCCCGCACGTAGGTGATGGTCAGAGGAGCCACTGCCAGGTCAGCTTTCTGCAAAAGCAAGTTTGAAATTGTCAGCTGAGCTGTCTAGCTTCTTTGCAAATGAACTTTTCCTGGATACTCCTTTTCCCTATTTTCAACTCCAAATGCTTCCCATGCAAAAAGCTTCAGTGATGATTGGCTTTAATACAAAAACAGTCAATTTACATAGTTATGTTTATGAAATAGTATTTATCAGAAAAGAGAGAACAGAAGGTGTGAAATACACCTCCCCCAACACACACAAACAGACTTGTACATGTCATTCTGGAACGAAATGGAGGAAAACATGCAGGAGAATGTCTTTAAAAAGGGCGTGTGAGAAAAGGAAGAAATGAGCAACTTGGTCATAATATTAGTTGACAAAATGAGATTTTGCTTTGAGCTGAAACTTTAGAATTTTTTATCTACTTTAAGAATCACTCAGATTTATTCTTCAGTGTGAAGGATGGACCCATACATTTTTATCATCAATTTTTATCCTTACTTTCCCTTCTAAGTAAGCAAACTTCATTTCTAGGTTGTTTTCTACTTTCCTTAAAAATAATCTTTATGATTCAAAAAAGGAAGCATTTCTTCTAATACTGACACAATCATTTTTTCTCTTTTCTTTTATGTCCTCTCAGTATGCATTTTTTCAGACAAAAGATGTGTTTTTGCTTACGTGATCTATGAGTTCTTTAACCATCCCATTCCACTCTCCTTTGTCATTCTGGGCTCCATATTTGCCATCAGGAACGAGTTGAACATCATAAATGAAACCCAGGATATTTGACAATTCTTTCAACAAATCCAGGCAATATCCTTCAAATCTGTCATTTCCATGTAGGGGCTTATCAGATTTCCTGTACATCACATAGGGCTCTTCCTAAATGAAACAAGCCAAATATGAAAACCCTGTTATAATGAAAAGAAGAATTTACTCCATCAGCATCCTGAAGATATAAAATCTTTGAAGGTGATTTTTAAGGGTTGAGAGTACTAAAGTCAGTCACTCATCTTCCTGCCTTTACTAAACTTGTCCTCCCGACGCCCTCTACAAATACAGAACACCTCGTGTGTTATTTTTTCCCCTCCTGCCTCTTCGGATGGTAGGGTTTTCCTCTAATGCTGCAGGCTGGGCTGTGAGTGAATGGTGTGACAGAGACAAAGTTACATTTAAATTCTGGTTCTTCAGAGGGAAAGCCTCAGAAGGCACTTGGGGCCCAGGTGCCTGGCCCTCAGCTCTGCCCATGCCCAAGTTTCCCTCCTGGCTTTTAACTAAGAGGCTTACCTACTCACAAAAGATAAATCTAAATCACCAAATATATCCTCTCATTCTTCAAACTTCCTGTCTATCGAATATTCTCATTTTCTCATCTAAATTTCATCTCCATTTCTCTATTCACTTAGTATCTGTATATTTTGGTTGGTTTCCTTTAGGATATTCTATTTCAAAGGTCATTTCTATATTTTCTTCCATCATTGGTCTCATTTTCTTATCTGAAATTCCCTCAGATATCACATCTGGTAATTCTTTGCTTATATAGGTACATGATGAATCTCTTATTCTATGAATAATGGACATTTTCTTACTACCATGCATCCATCACTTTATTAATTCTCATTTCACTAAATGAAAGTTCATTTTGTTTTATAAAATTATACTAGTTAATATGCTGACATGTCCTTTATGTTTATCTTCAAATAAACTGATAGTTGAGTCATGCAAATACAATAAAAAGAACTCTATATTTCCATAAGACAGTTGCAGAGAAAGTAGTAACCAGAAGAACAAAACAGTTTTTATTTTGGATGAACAATTCGCACAAGTTAACTATTTCAAAAGAAAAAAACTGGCCTAACATCATAGGCTGAATTAAATAAGGCAGAGATATGTGCAAGTGCACATTTCAGAGAGGGCTCCTCCTGCCCAACTGCCTTGGGAGAGGAAAAGGGAGAGAATAATGACTGGCAGGTGTATAGTGGCTGGATGGGTCTGTAGTCAGGGTTCCAACAGGAGGTAGAACTTTTGAAGAACAGTTAATAAAGGAGCTACTGACAGAGTTGTAGGCAGAGCAAAGAGAGCCAAGGGAGTAGGGGTGAGATGGGTGCTGGAGTGCAGATACCCAGGGACCATCAGGGCCACCCAGGGCTGAGGCAAGGAGAGAGGAAAGAATGCCCCTGGAGCCTAGTGCAGCTGGACCCTGGAAGCAGCATTGACAGGGCAGGAGTTATGGTTGTAGAAGGACAGAGGTTCTGACAAAACCATGGGTGGCAGTTGGGAGGGAATGGGGGAAGAAATTCCCTTAGCTCTCTCCTGCCACTTCCCTGGTCTCTTGCCAGAGTCTCCTTGGTGGAAACCAACCAGAAGCCAGAGAGCAAGGGAGAACAGCTGGGTGGGGATAGAGAGAGGGTAGAGCAGAGCTGAGAATGGATTGGAGGTAGAGCATCTCCAGAAAAATGTTGGAAGTCTGTAATGCAATCTTAGTATAAGTACACACAAATGGATGCTTTTAGTGTCCCAGTTAGAAATAAACATTTGCAGACAGAATTGCTGGTATGAAAAACACAGCTGGGGAATTCTTCAAAGTCCAGGGTAGAGTCTGAATGAGATGCCCTGAATTTCATGCAGTTGACTTACCAGAATGGTGGTGACAATGAGTGTTCGGTTGGCCAGTGAATCAGTGATATTGTTGGACTTGTCTTTGTTGCCGTCTGTCATGTTAAGCCCGCTGTTAGAATTCCAAATCCCAATCTACACAGAACACAGTACATCAGAGGCTGCTGGCTGTCACTGATGGCATTTACACCAACGAGGCCTTTTCTACACCAGGAATGGGCACAGAAGTTCACAGTCTAGGACAACAGGGCATCACAGTGGAAGCTACTAATTGTGGGAAAATGGAACGATGGAGGAATGAGTGTGTAAACGTAGCAGGAGAAATCTGTGCTATTCAGGGCAGGGGAAGGGAGGTCTTTTTTATTTTTAATTTATTAAGCTCATTGTTCTTTTTACAGTAAAAATTTTAAGAATTCTTAATCGAGTATCAGATTTTTCTTCCAACACATGTATTTGTTGAGCATCTACGTATGTGCCGGGTACTGTTCTAGGCACCAGAGGACATAGCAATGAATAAACCAGACAAAAATTTCTGCTTTTGTGGTGCTTATATTCTACTGATATAAAACTTAATGCTGCCAAAGTGGTATCACCAGTTTCTATAAGATTTATAAAGAAGCGAATGGAGGGAGTGGGGTGGATGTTGGAGAGACTAGAATCAAAAAGGGAAAGATAAATGGAAGAAAAAGTGTGGATGAGAAATGGACCAAGTTCTGGGCCTGTCTTCATTGAGGAGCCAATGCTGGCTGGAGGGTACCTCTTGTGGACCCTAGTAGGTCTCTGATCATACCTCTGCCATAGTACTTATCTCCTGTTATTATTATCTGTTTACCTGTCTTGTCTGTCCACTTGACCATGACCTCCTTCAGCGAGGGGACTCCCTTTTAGTGCCCATTGATCTTTCTACGACAGGACCAACAATAGCAGTTGGCATTCAGTAAAGTCCATTGCTCTTTTAAAAAAATAATGACCCACAGTTTTCTCCAGTGGCTAAGTCACTCTTGGGTTATTAGGCTCTGTAGAAGTATGTTGATTTGTCTAGCCTCTGGGGGAACCCAGGAGACGAGCCTCAGGGAATTGAGTTATTTGTCTGAATCCTTCTGTAGGCATTTACTGTTAGCCTTGAAAGATGGAATGCAAGTGTGCTTCAGAGCCAGGCAGACCTCATTGCTGTGTAACCTTGGACACGATGATGTTAACCTTTCTGAGCTGTGGTTTCCTAATTATAAAGTACTTTATAGGGATATTGAGAACGGATGAGATAATGTATGCAGAAGTGTTAGTGTGTGTTAAGCGCTGCACAAATGTCCATAATAAAGGACATTCAAGTGATGGCCCCAGAAATTTTTTTTAAGTGTAGACAGATGTTTGTCAGGATCCTAGCTTTGCAACTTACCAGTTTACCGTGTGAAATTGGGCAACTTAATTAACCTTTCTGTGCCTCAATTTACTCACTGGCAAAATGAAGATAATAGTGCTTTTTCTGATGATTAAACAAAATATCATATGTGGTAATGTTAGTCTCCTTCTTTTTTGCTTTTCTATTTCTTTAATTTAATTTACTGCCTAAATTTAGTAGCTGGAAATTCATTTAGCTTGACAAATATCTTTTTAGAGACATAAATGCTTGGAGGAAGTTTCAAGGACCATCACACATTCACACATTTGTGTGAACTATTTCAATTTTTTGTTTGTTTATTTCCTACACTTAATTAGGGTTAGCTGATTGGAGAACTAAAGAGACAGGTCGAGGCAAATGGGAGTTTGTAGGTAGGTTTTGCATTTTGAAGTATAGTGACACCATCTGAGACCAGAGTATTAGAAGTAGGATTGGGATACAGGCCAACACCCTTAATGACCATTCAGTATTTCCAGGATCCAATGTGATGCCTGTTACCAAGAATGCATATGATATGTCTGTTGATTGAATCAGAATCTTCAGTTTTCTTCAGCTGGCCTTAAACTCAGGAAAGAGGGACAACAGTTTCTTCACTTTCTTCTCAATCTCCATCCCTTCTCCTACTCTTTTGATGCGGAGACCCTTGCATCTAAGAAACATAACTCGGCCTATATCTATTGATTTTCATCCAAAGCTACGCTTTAGGCTTTTTCGTTAAAGTAGGACAATTGATTTCTAACTCCATGGAGACTGTGTGTAAATTGGGTCCTGGCTGTACTTCTAATTAAACCTTGACTTAGGCACTGAGGAGAATGGAACCTAATCTTAAAGTATTGAAGGGTGGAGAAAATAACTGTTTTTAGTCACTTCATTAAGTAATAGAATGTCTTCTCTTTAACTCTTATTTCTTTTGATGTCAAGTGTGTGTGTTTAAAGGAACTCCACTAGTATTTTAAAAGGGCAGTGTCGAACGGCTTTGCAATATCCTTCCCTTCTCAATAAAAGCTTGAAATTGCAGACAAGCACACCCCACAGCTTGATGTCTTGCACTTCTTTCTTTCACCATCTTCACTGAAAGTGGGCAAGTTAAGAGATCATTGCTGCTGCTTTTTCCGTCAACTGAGTCCCGGGATCTCCTTCAGTGTCAACTTTCCTCCATAAAATGAGAAAAGGGAGACTATTTTTTCCTACTCTCTGTATAACAGAAGATTCTTTAAATATAGACTAAAAGAGTGTCAAAATGTAGTAAAGATCAGGCTGTTCCTGGTAAGTGGATAGAATACATATGTAATCTGAAAAATCTCAGCCTTCTGTTTCCAAACCTTTTAATCAGCAAAACAGAAGAGCGCGCGCGCGCGTGTGCGTGCGTGTGTGTGTGTGTGCGCGCGTGTGTGTGCGCGTGTGTGTGCGTGCGCGCGCGTGTGTGTGAGTGTCTTTTAGACCTAAGTAGTTGACTGGCTTTACCTGTTAATTGAAATAACACATTGTCAGCAAATGACTGTCTCTCTTTGAAGAAGTGAGATCTCATGATTCATGTGTGCTGGGGGGAAGGGATAGTTATCCAGATGCCTGGACATCAGACATTTTGGTTCTCTTCTACGACCTTGGGGGAGAGCCTCCAGGAAGGAGAACAGCAATTTTCAAACTGTATAGTGAAAGCAGACAGCAGTAATTTACCAATGAGAAGTAGCAGAGGGTGGATCAATTATTTGTGGGGAGGAACAGTCAAAAGCTAAATTGTCTGGCGCTGACTTCTTTCACTTTGTAAACTGGCAGAACAGAGCAGCCATTTGTTATCTAGGACACTTGAAGGAAGCATTTGAACATGAGCACCCAAATGACATTAATCAAACTTTTTAAAAAAGCAATGCAACAAGATGGCGTTCAGAGAGTGACTAGTATGTATCTTCCAAACCTGGAGAGTGATTCACATAAACTCAAAATCTAAAATTGCTGAGTGAAATAATCAAGAATCTAGGGGAAAAAAAAAGGTGTATCTGTTTCCTGTATCATGAGCCTTATTAAAACACATTTTAGTGAGAGGCTTTGTAAAGATTGCTACATCCCTCCCTCATTAGGAAAGAATTTCAGATGAACTGTTCTTTACTGAAAAAGTTCAGAATGGCGAGGAGAGCTTTTGGAATTTAAATATGATGGGGTGAATCCTTTTCTTTTACGATGGAGTTTTCTGGGTCGGAATGGGTCCTTTGTGCTAGAAGTCAAGCGGCTGTGAATTGTTGATGAACAGTCATGACACAAAACAGCACACCATGCACATATGGCTTATGATGTGGGCAATGATGTGTTATCAGGAAGAAACAGTCATAAAGGCACGAAGGGTCAAGGCCAAGAAGACATGTCCTGGTATGTGGGTGTGGATATTGCAGTTTAGTGACACATAGAGGACATTCCCCCTTCCTTGCAGATAATTTCAGAGCTTGAATCCCATTCCTTAGGATATTTGGTTTAAATTAATTCAACATCACATAAAGTGCCCAGAATATCAGGCTGGATTAGTGTAATAAGCTTCTTTCTGGGTGCCCGTTTGGTTCATCTATTTACTAGCAGTGAGGAAACTGGGTCGCCTTCTATGTGCCTTTAGTAGCCTGGTTCACTGAAGATTTAAACAAGGTTATTAAACTTGTGTTCTTTAAAACTTAAAAGGAGGAGATTTGTGAGCTCATCTACTGAGTACTACCGAGAGAGAGACAGGCTTTTGGCTACAGGGAGAAACTGTTTACACTTTCTGTGACTTAGGTGATACTTTGAAAGATGAATGTGAACCTGACAAAACTGTTCGAGTTGAACAACTTGGAGTAATTTAAGGCCTATCCATCAATCAACAGATTTTTTAGCAAGTAGTATGTGAGTGAAAGAGAGAGATAATGAAAGAGGATGTTTGCCTATCACTGACACATTTTTCTGATCCAAGTGTTTTTTAATGTCTAACATTTGCTTACATAAATCTATGCACATTCATTAGCAGCATGATACTGTATAGTAAACTAAGAAATAGTGGGTGTTATAATTTATAAGATAGTCGCATTTTCCTTCCAAGGTCTCTAACGTTTTTGTCCTCTGAAGACTGATTCTAAAACAAATTGCGAGACACTTTGCTCTGATGGAGATACTGTGAAAAACAGAGGTAGCTCAGAAAAAAAAGGGAGTTTCTGAAAATGGCTCATATTTTGTAGTGGTGACATTGAAGGAGATGTCCTAGCCTTCTGAGGCCTTGGCCTATCTGACTAGCCTGATGGATCAAATCTATTTTTGTTTTGTCCCCGTTTGGGGAAATATATAGTGATCTGAGGAGGAATATAAATGGGCCAGTGTTGGCTTCTATTGCATTTACCTGCTTTAGTCCTAACAGGGACTGATCCTGCCTGGGGAAACAAAAATAATCTAGGGGGAAATGTTTAATCCACCATTATTTAATCCATCGCAAGCCTGTTTTCCATTAAGGTAATGTTGTTGAGAGAAAGCGTATTCAATCTCCCCACCTAGAATATCACCTCTAACTGCAATTGGAAAGCTACTGGTCTGGCAAAACTGGAAGGAAGCAGGCTTTTCCACCAGCACTCCCCACCCCACTCCCAGGTGTCCTGCGGTTGTTGTCAGAGTACAAACCTTCTTCCACACTTTATACAAGTGTTTAGACACTTCGCCAGCAGCCTTCGTTTTCAGAGAGAAAAATAAAAATAGCACTTAATTAAAATGGAGCACAGAACCAAAAAGGTATCATGATGTGTGGGTACCAAGAGTGTGACAGTTCCCACCCATTGTTTGGAATCTTGCATTTTAATTTAATATAAAGCCTGACAATAGATACTATAAAGAGATGAAACAAAACTTGGGTCTCATAGAAGTTACTTGGTGGTAAAACTCGATTTTTACTTTTCCTGTTCCACATCAAAATTAAAAAAAGACTTAGAGAGCTTTCAAATATGTACAGCTATGCTGCAGCTTTAATGGGACTTCATCATTCCTTAAAAAGACCTTTTAAAGCATTTGTAACTAAAATAAATTGATCAATCGATTTATACACACAGCCATACGGCCAAACACACACATACCCACATACACACACATATATATTCCTAAACTAGAAGAAGAAACATGCTTGATGACTTATTCTTTGATTATGAGCTTCTAGGCAGTAGAAACTTGAGTGGAAGTGAGAAATAGGCTTTTTCTAGCAATTTTCCTTGTGGACCCTGAGAAAGGCTGACATGGAAAGATTGGGTATTTCCTCCCTTGGCTCCTGAGAGATGTGTTGGCTTCCCCCTTTGCCTTAAGGCCCAAACAGCCTTCTCAGAAATTGAGCCCAAGTCACCTGAAGAAAGAAAAGTTATTGCAAACAATGTAGAGACAAGCAAATAGAAAACACTTTCATCTAATTTGATTTTGTCTTTGATGGAAAAACACCGATAGAGTGTGTATAATGTGGCAGTGTATAAATAGCTGTGAAAGCATAACAATAGCTCCATCTATTTCAGCATCCATCGGAGCCAAAAAGATGTTTCCTTAACAGCCTTTGTTCTCTGCTCAGTGCTGTACACTGAGAGGAGAAGAGGAGAAAGAGGCATGCGTGGAGAGGCAGACATTTTCTTTAAAAAAATTAAAGGCTTTTGATCATAACAAATACTCTTTTCTTTTGTCCCCTCCAGCCCAAATCCCACATCCCATTATGAGGCAAGGTGGATTCCTTGTACTCCAGCAGAGCCTGTTAAACAACCAGAGGAACAAATCAGAGTGAAGAAGCAGCCGGGGTGGGGGAAGGGATGGGGGGTGGGGTGGGGTGGAGAAGAAGGGGGCAGCAGTTTTGAAGTGGAAACCCTGCATGTACACTGTGTACTCTCAAAGCTGCAAATCAACTATTTTCCTCAGACTTTTCACACCAGTGGTCCCCTTCAATTACATTCAACCTAATTAATCTTTGTTTTGATTAATGCTTTTATGGGGTGAAGGGATAGATAGGACCTGCCAAAAAAAAAAAAAAAAAAAAAAGGAATATATCCCAGCTAACAAAACTAACAGAACAGAAATAGGAACCTTAGCTCATTTAAAAAAACAAAAGCAAAAACAACTATTTCAAATTAAGTAAGCAATCGATTGATCCCTAACCCATTCTCTTATATTAAGTGTTCTATCTCATTTGCTACAGTGGAAAAAATGTTGCATTATAGAGTTTTGATGTTCAGATGATATTTTTTTTTCTCTAAGGTTCTAAAGGGCAAAATTTTTGAAATATGTGTTAACACCAACTTATAGTCATGAATACTGGCATAATAAAATACGAGTATGCTGAGAAGCCAAATTTTTTTTTATCATTATTTTTAACTAAGTAGTTACATTTGCGTTACTCTAAATACTATAACTACAATAGAACTTTAAGCTCTGAGAGATTGAGAATTACAACTAAAATAATCTGAAAATGAGTATCCAACATTAAAATACATTTTTTTTGGATTTGTCCTAAAATTAAGGATGCAAAGCTAATTTGTTCCAGTAAACCTCTTCTATCCCACTTTATTCTGTCCCTCTGTCACCAATCTCAAAATGAAGTTCAATTAAAATTAATTTCTAAGTAACCTTTGGATGCCCTTCCATAAATTAAACCATTGACCACTTCTGATTTTCCAAGTACAGCTCAATTTTTTAAAACCTTTGAGAAATGGACTTAATGGCACCCAACCACAGAGTTATATATGTAATAATATATGCATGCTTGTAAACATTAGTTAGCATGACTTTTAATAACATATACAATTTAAGAATATAGCACTCCAATATATGCAGATGAGGAGAAGAGTTCTAGAAAACTGAATGTAGATAAATATACTAGGAGAATCTATTATTCCCCCAGGTGTCTGAGCAATTTAGCTAACATGCTTGAGCAATGCTCTTTATTTTATTTATTTATTAGTTATCAAGGAGGTTACCTTTTCAGTTCCTTCCTCTTTGAGACTAATAATGTCCAGGTCAAAATCCTTCCTCAAGCCATCAGATTTATTGAAGGTTATACGTCCAGTCAAGCCATCCCACCGAGCCTGTGGATAAAAGGAACGTTATGTTACTGCTGTTTAACACTTATGATAATCAAAGCTAGCAAAATTGCATACCTCAGGTTCATGCCAGTATCCGGTGATTTGGTTCCAACATGCTGTTATAAACTATTGCCCTGGTTCACTCAATAGCAGACCACTCCACCATTTTATTAGCACTCATTTATTTTGTGAGTTCTAACATCTTAACACCAGTCAAACGTGACATGGTAGCAACCTAAACGGTCAGTATGAAAAGAATGACTTGAAAATAGTCTGCATGTGGAGTTAGCAAAGTCTGGGAAGTCAGAACAAGGTCAATCCAAATCCCATTCAAGGTCCTGCTGAGAGCAAGTGTCCCCTCTTTTCTTTCTCTGTATTATCAAAATTTTTAGGGCGTTTATAATTTAGGCCTTCTAATGTCATTTGAGCACTGTAATTTCCTATGGCTGCTGTAGCAAATAATCACACACTTGGTGGCTTGAAACAACAGAAATTTGTTCTGTCACAGTTCTGGAGGCCAGAAATCCCAAATCAGTGCCACTGCCTGAAATCAGTGTCAGCAGGGCTATGCTTTCTCTGGAGGCCTTGGGAGACACTCAGTCTTTGCCTCTTCCTGCTTCTGGTGGCTGCCACCACTGCTCCTGGTCTTATGGTTACATCACTCCAATCTCTGCCTCTGCGGTCACGTTGTCTCTTCTTTGTCTGGATGTATGAGATCTCCCTCTGCTTCTTGCTCTCTTATAAGGATACTTGTGATTGCATTGAGGGCCACCTGGATAATCCAATCATCTCCCCCTTCTCAAATATCCTTAATTTTTTTTTTCTGTATAAGGTAACATTTATAGGTTCGAGAGATTAGGACATGAACATCTTTTGAAAGAGCCACTATTTCATCTACCACATGCATCACCATCATTTTAGAAAATAAAATAAATAATTTTATTAATATTTTATAATAATTTAGAAAATAAAATAATTTATAATATAAAATATAATAATTTAGAAAATAAAAACCACAGTAGTGTGCCCTTCACAGAACTCACACTGGACATCTTTCGTGGTTTCATTAAATAAAAAATAGTGGCCCTTGGGGCTCTTGAGCTTCAATTGCAAGGTGATTTGGCCATCTTGTTTATTTGAGTTTCACTTACAAACAGGAACTTAGACCTTTGTACACACTTAGCTGTTTTTCTCCCTCTTGACTTTACCAACTTCATCAGACACGTATGAAACACAAAGAGGCTGAAGATTTACTGCCCTCTATATGAGCATTTGCAGTTGATTGTACCATGTGCTTCTGTTGAGTATATTTACTCATTTGGCCAAGAGACAGAGCAATGCAGTGGAAAGAATGTAAATTTTCCACACAGCTGGGTTTGAATCTCTGCTGTGTGACTTCAAGCAAGTTACTTAACCTGAACCTGTGTTCAATCCATGTTGAGTTTTTGTGAAGATTAAATGGCACTAACATAATTCTTAACACATTGAAGGCATTTTAAATTTTAACAATTATTATTTTTACAACTATCTCTTACTGTCCTTCCCCCACTTTCATAACTCTAGAGTTTGGGTTTTTTTGCTTTACATGCCAGGACTCATGTATCTACTCTTTACTGGTCTCTATTGTATTTCATTTTATATATGACTAGAAGATTCGTTGTCGTAAAACACAATCTTCATATTCATGCAATTTCTCCCAGCACATAAGGTAAATAATGGATTAATGCCACCTACAATTTAATCTAGACCTTGACTTTACTTTGGAGGTTGTGATGATTAATTTTAAGGATCAACTTGCCTGGGCCATGGGATACCCAGATATCTAGTTTAACATGACTTCTGGCTGTATCTGTGAGGTTGTTTCCAGAAGAGATTAGCATTTGAATTGGTGGATTGAGTAAAGCAGATTGCCCTTTCTCAATGTGGAAGGGAATCATCCAATCCATTTAGGGACTGAACAGAATAATGAGGCAGAGGAAGGGAGAATTCACTCTCTGCCTGACTCTTGGAGCTGAGACGTCAGTCTTTTCCTGCTCTAGAACTGAGATTCACATCATCAGTGCTCCTGGTCTTCAGGCCTTCAGACTTGGATTGGAATTACATCACCAGCTTTCTTGGGCCTTGAGTTTGTAGATGGCAGATTATGGGACTTTTCAGCCTGTAATTGTGTAAGCCAATTTTTTATAATAAATCTCTTCTTGTATGTATCCTACTGGTCAGTTTCTCTGGAGAACTCTGAATAATACACAGGTATTTCAAAATTTTGCCTGATCTTCTTCTTCAGAATTCTGCACCCCTGCTCACCTGTGCATAGCCTCAACTGGAACAGGCCTGGGCTCTCCAGTGTCCATGCATTTGTTCATCACATCCTGCATCCTCCACTCAGCCTGCCCGATTCCTGTCCATCATTCAAGACTGTGTTGCTGTGCTGATTTGGTCCAGAGTCACAATCCTTCCCTTCGAACCACAGCACTCCTGGCCTATACCACTCTGCCCAGTATTGCTTTGTGATTTCACTTGTAGTTTTGTACTTACTACAACTTATCCTTACACTTTTCAGTTTGAAATTCCTTATATCCTCAGATGGATTGGAAGCTTAACTGCAAAATCCAATTCTCTTACTCAATTGTATTCTCTCTAGTATCTAACAAAATGACATAGCCCTTAGGCACTTAAAAATTTTTTTTATTCTAATTTGTTCCAAAACAAAATTTTATTGATCTGCATATTTTACTTTTCTGTCTTCCTTCAATTATTTCTCTCTCTCTTTCTTTAACCTACAATTCCTCAACAAATAACCCCAACTAAATATGGTGAAAACACCCTTGATTGGGAGTCAAGAAACCAAGTTTAGTCTTTAAGCCACTATCAAGTTGTGTGACCTTGGTTGAGTTATTTTGTCTTCCTTTATACCACAGAGGAGTATCATGTTAAATGAGAGTTTTGAGTAAAATGAACTTTAGCTCCAGAATTCTACAGATGTAAGGGACATACCATAGAGGAGTTTAATGTAATTAACTATCATTCACTAAGCACTTATGGTCTGCACCTGGGCTATATAAAGCATAAACCACAGTTGCTATCCTCAGGTTTTAATATTTAATATATTGCCTTCTGTTAGGGAGAAAAGACTACTACAGAGTTTGGTTCATTTATTTCTTTTGCTATTAATTCATTTGGAAAATATTCATTTTTTGAGCATATTCTCTGTGCCAGAATACAGCACCTAGGTGTTTATGGTTTAGTAGAAGCAGGCACATAAATGTTAATGGATTTCAATAAAGGACCATACATGTGAGAATAAAGATTTGCAGAGAGTATTAAAGAAAGAAATATGAAGCAGCAGCACTTATCCCAATTGCAGGGGGGAAGAAAAGCCAGCAAAATATTCCTGGAGGCCAGAATGCCTGTGCTCTCAGAGGATAAAAACTTGACCAAGCAAAAATTCACAGCCTGGGAAAACATATAAAAAAAAAGAACAAATTGTGTTTGCCATGGGTCTATAAGGCAAGGCAAGAGATGAGGAGAAATGTGCCTGGGAAGGCAGGTAGGCACCTGGGAAAGCACCTGTTCATAAAGGTGTAATGAATCATGCTGGTTTGCTTGGACATTGATTGCTCTGTAGACATTTGGGAACCATTGGAGTGTTTTAAGCATGGGAGTGTCATGGTCAGATGCACATTATAGGGATATCATTCTAGCAGAACTGGGAGGATCACTTGGAGAAGGTCAAGATTATAATCAGAAGGTTGGTTAGCAGGCAGTTCTCATAGAGAAGAATTTATGAAATTATATTCATATGCCCACATGTGAACATAAGGACAGCAAATTCTTCATTTCCCTGTCACACCAACTTGCACACCATTAAATATGAATGGAAATTGTTCCACAGCAGGATGGTCATAGTTTCATAAACAGCATGTTAAGAAATCAACTGAAATGTCAGGAACCAAGACAAATAGCCAAAACATATTTTCTGGCTACTATTTACAAGGAATGGATATCATGACAGAATTACATTTTATTGCTTGATAATGCTGGAAGTTAAATCAAATTAATGTCAGGACATGAGACCTAAACAGGAAAATGCTCCAACTTTCTCACTTGAGCACTCTACATGACAAACTAGATGTCAGTTGCTCAAGTGCTGTAGCACATAAAAAGAAATGCTTCTTCAGATCCTAGGACTTAGTCTCCAGAGTTTATTATCAAGGGAAGCCAAACACTAGCTTTAAAAATGAGATGGCATATTTTTACAGACAATAATAACACCTGTTGTTACGCTGGCTGAGATACAGGAAATCACGTCTCTGCTGAAGGCCAAAGTCATCAACAAGAAATGCAAGTAGGCAGTGTTGTCTGTTGTATATTTAGGCACATCTTCTGGCATCACAATCTCCTTTTCCTCCCCATCACATTCTAATACTACTTTTTGTACTCTGGTCACCCATCTCATTGTGCAAGCCAAAGGCTGGCTTTGTGGGCTAATGGGTTACATCAGAGTCACAAAATAAGCTACTGTGTTAGGGTTATAGCCTCTGCCTGAGAGCTGAGAACAATTTGTCTAAGGCTTTGATTCAGTGGAAACCTCTACTGTGTTAGGAGTTTGGATTAAGTCAGTTTTCAGGCCCCTTCTTTGTGCTTCTAAACAATGTGCAGGTCTAACCCTCCTCCTGATCTATTTGGAAGGAGTAGTTATTTTCATTAAGTTCTACAGGATTTTCAGAAAGCTTTTTCCTAAAGGTAACTTTTCCTTCATTGAGGTCATGTTGTGAGTCAGTTTGGTACATTGTCCAGAGTTTATGGGGCTTTCAGAAAATGTGCAGAATTGGTAGCATTTATCTCTTAATGTAGCATATAGCTTATAGCAGAGTCTTAAAATCCAGTTCAGAAATCCAATTTCATTTCCACTAAGTGTGTCTATTGTGTTCCTTTGTTTGGATTCTGTTGCGTTGGTCTTATTCTTGAACTTAGTGTTCCAATCACTGGTGCCGAGTAATTCCCACTTCTTCTCCTGTTCCTCCCAGCTCATCCAAGTTGCAAAATTTTCCCTTTTCATGCTCTAACAATGTTTCCCTTCCTGCATCAAATATCTACAGACTCCCTGCCTAGTTCTTCACTGAAGTGAAATATCTTTTGACTTCAAAGTCAAGTTTCCCCTACTGCCACCATTACCCATGTCTACCTGTATCCCATCCCTAGATGAGCTGCGTTTTTGTATATGTTCTTTATTTTTTATTGCAAATTAATTGTGATAAGCATTTATTAATCTCCAACTGCACTACTGATTAGGGTGAACATATAATGATGAATTCCTGGGTATAATGAATAAGATCCATAAGAAATCCATTTTCTAGGACAAGGCTGAAGCATATACAATTTAGATAATGATATATTATTATATTACTCATAATTACAATCTGCTTGCCTTATGTAGAAGCATTTGCAGGGGGACAATTATAATATACTTAACTGAAAACAATACTTAACTATTGTCCCTATTTTAGGAAATAGCTTTAATTTCTACCTTGCATTAGACCTCTTGACAGCAACTGCTTAATAGCAACTAAATCAAATGGTGTGGCTTTTGTCTTTTATCTTATGAACATGTGATCTGATGGTCAAGAGACAGAAATCAGGGGTAAAAGAAAAAAAGAGATTTCATTAATGTCTTCTTTGTGTGCTCTTTCTCAAGATGATATTTACTGTCCAAATAAAACATATATTTTACAGTGTTGGCTGAGATCAGAGGGACAAGCAGCAGGGATTTCTGCCACAGTGGTAATGTAACTGTGCTGTGCCTTACTACAGAGGTAGCTGCTTCTTTCTGGAAATAATAACAGTATTTATGCATGAAAAAAAAAAAACACAACCCAAACAAACATAGATTTTAGCATTGGGGAAGTAAATAGTTAGCACCTAACTCTAGGCTGTTATAACAGTCAACTTCTAACGTCAATTAGTTAAAATGATTGCTTTTATTCATTTTTTCCTAAAGGGAATTTAAATGTGTAAAAGAATGTAAATCTTCCTTTCTGAGAATTTTCCCTGACACAGCCATTCTTGTTTGCTATAGGGAAGAAATTGTTTCCTATTGAAAAAACAGAGACTTTTTGTTTGAAAGCAGGAAAGAATGTGCTTTTCTAGTAGACATGCTGTTTTAAGAACAATAGTTTCTAACATTTCTTCTTTTATATATTAGAAACTGTATTTTCTTATAAGAACTTTATGAATAGAAAGCTCATGACAAACCCCCAAATTAGCTTCCCTTGTTAGATCAAGGCAAGGAAAAGAAATTGTTTTTAAATAGCTATTATATGTGTTAATAAAACTGATCAACATTTGAAAATAAAGCAAAAAATAAAAATAAACTGCATGGCCTTTCTCTGTCATGGTGGCCATTGTACAACAGGCTCACCTGAGAATGATCTAGTTCTCTAGAGAAATGCATCTTCATTTTTCAATTTACTGTTGATTTGGGTCTAGATTCTGTGAAATCCCATGTTAATTTGTAGGTTTTACATCTTGCAGAGATGTAAATAATTTCTGTTTAATAGGAAAGATAACCCCAAAAGTTATAATTTTATTGTCCTATGGGACATTCACCAGTTTTCCCTTTCCTAGTGGCCTCTGGAACCAGTGTTCCTCCAGATCTCCTTGGAATGAATGCACTTTAACATCCTGCTGTTTCCCTCAAAGTTAAATACATCTTTGACACTTGCTTTGTTTATATTTGCATTATTATCACATTTATAACTGTTTTTAAATTGTATTTTGTTTTAGAGATTGTCTTACCAAGATGCACCTGGAGCAAATCCCAGGCAGTAATAGAATTTACCTTTTCTGACTCTCTCTCTTTCTGTTGTTTTTCCCTTCCCTTTCCTTCTCCCTTCCCTCTCCCTCTTTCTTTTTGATCCTGTGTTTTGAATCAAATATGTTCTTTTTTTTTTTTTTTTTTGCAAATTAATTGTTGATAAGCATTTGTCTTTCCTAACTCATTGCTTAGTCATTTCTCCTCCACAACAGGGGGCAAGGACCAATGGATCTGTATCTGATCTCAGATCACTGGGATGCCTCCACTGTCTGATTAAGAGAGATCTTTGTGTGTCCGAAGATCCTGGTTTGGGCCATAGCCAGGTATACAGTCTAGTGGGTATTTAACTGCTAGGCCAGTCTCAAGAACACAGTCAGGAGGGCGTTCTGTGTACATGTGAATCTGACTTGCACATGGCCAGTACGTATTCTCCACTGTGACGGCAACGACTGAGAATCTGGCATTTTGTTTTTACCAGGTGGTGATCTATCAGGTCGATGAAAGTAATCCAGTTCTTTGTAGGGATGACTAAAATGATGAAAGATGACTGAAAATCTGATTTGTTAGCCTTTTTCTTTTGTCTGAGCAAGATTGTGTCTCAGGTTCACTGTTAAATAAAACCACCCTTTCTGTCCCTATGAGTTTTGTGTTCCATGTTTACTTTTGAGCCATGGCTAAGGTTGTGGAACTAAAGCTGCAACCCTCAGTGACCACCTCTGGAAATTAAAAAAAAAAAAAAGCTTTTTCACCTTATTGTGTGAATGTAACATATATTCTTACCTTTTGGAGGTATTAATAAATTAGATTATAAACCTTACAAATTAAATGATCTCTTTTTATTGTTTGTATAATTGATTATTTATATCTGTATTCCCAGGATTCCCACAATATAGAGAAACTGAAGTGTTAATATATTATATGTGCTACCCTTAAAAAAAATTCACAGACATTGCTATCTCAGAAGAATTTATATATGAAAACCTAAGTTCCTGTAATCAAAATGCATTTTTAACCATATTTAGTTAATTTTTAATAATTAGCTAAAATCATAGGTCTTTCCTCTAATTTTATCAGTGTGAATTATAGTTCACATGCAAATTTTTGTAAAGATTTGTTTTTTGTTAGTCCTGATTAAGAGGCTGGTTAATCTGAACTTCCTAAACACATTATATTGGTTTACTGATTAAATACTCTCACATTGCCACATAATATTTAAAACAAGAGATGTAAATTTAGTTATGCAATTATATTGAGTTAGAATTCTAACATTTCTATATCAACAGTAATTATGCTTTGTGATGTAGCAGTTTAAATTTAATACCTGTTCCCCAATGTTTATCGCAGCACTCTTTACAATAGCCAAGAGTTGGAACCAGCCCAAATGCCCATCATCAGATGAGTGGATACGGAAAATGTGGTACATCTACACAATGGAATACTACTCAGCTATAAAAACGAATGAAATACTGCCATTTGCAACAACATGGATGGACCTTGAGAGAATAAAGTGAAACAAGTCAGGCACAGAAAGAGAAATACCACATGTTCTCACTTTTTGGTGGGAGCTAAAAATTAATATATAAATTCACACACACACACACACACACACACACACACAAAACCGGGGGGGGGGGGAGAAGATATAACAACCACAATTATTTGAAGTTGATACGACAAGCAAACAGAAAGGACATTGTTGGGGGAGGGGGGGAGGGAGAAGGGAGGGAGGTCTTGGTGATGGGGAGCAATAATCAGCTACAATGTATATCGACAAAATAAAATTTAAAAAAAAATTTAATTTTCAAGTTTCTTATTGAGCTTAGGACCTTAAACTAATGTTAAATCAAGTTAATTTATAAATAATCTTTAGATATCTTGATAGCATTTCAAGAAGAGATAATGCTGACATGTTGGCTAACATATGTCTGTGTATATCTATATCTATGTATATCTATACTTATTTTATTGTTTTTATATGTTAAAGAGAAGCTGTAATTTTGAGTCATGTTAATAAACATGTTTATTTTTGCCACTTTGAAGATGTTCAAAGGATGTATGTGGCTCTGGGGGGTTGTATTATACATGCACATGTATATAAGGTAATGGGCTATACTTTTGTTTACATGGTGAAAAGAAAACACGTTCCAAATTATGAAAACGTATTGGGAATGGAAAAGCATGAATGTGTATAGTATAGAAGGTTTGAGGAAACTGATTTGAGGAAACTGAATTTTATTTGCCTTAGAGTATATCTGCACGTGGTGAGTTTGAATAAAAGCAAAGAATTACATTAAAATTTTGACAAAGTTTTCCCAGTTTTAATGGGTTTATTAATAAGACGTATATTTTAAGTTTGTGAATTTTTTTTCTGCCAAATATTACATTAATGTAAAATTAGAGTTTTATTTTCCCTATTTGAAAATGACAATTGGTCTTGGAGTATTATTTTGCTCTTAACAAAAAGACTTAAATATTAATCATTTTCCTTCTTGTAATCTGCTCAGACAGCCTTTCATTCCCATCAGCAATAGGTGGTATCTGCTTTACCCTCATGTTTGTCTGAAGGTTTTGCTATAAGCAACAGTCTGGAAACTGGGCCTTTGTCAAAGAATGGCAGTCTCTGAATCCCACGGAAAGATGGGGTCAGGTACTCTTTTCCTACTGGTACTTTAAATAGAGTCATTTACACAGGTTTTGGAGCTTAAGGTGACAACACTTAGACAACTATGACTGTACCAGAGAACTGAATCAGGATTTCCAGTACTCTTTTTAATAAGTCCAGAAGTGGATGACCTTATAAAAATAAAGTGTTTATTTAACATCCAGTAATACAAGACTTGAGTAGGATTAAGTGAACTGTGAGAAAAATTCAATTGTGCTTATTTAGTTTTTAACATCGCTGACAGAGTTTAAGATATTCCGTTAAGGGTATAAAAAGATCCTTTCTCTTTTTGATCTATCTTTAACCCTCAGTTTAGTAACCTATAAATGACACATTCTTTATATGGCACCTTGTTCTCTCTGACCCTTCAGAACTCAGAAACAACTCACTAGTTTTTATGACAATATGGTTATTTGCATGAAATCAATAAAAATCTGTCCTCTTTACAACCAGGATATTGTTGGATACATTGGTTGTCTTAATGTCACACCAGGGGTGATGGCTAATTTCATGTGTCAACTGGATTGTGCCACAGGGTGCCCAGATTAAACATTATCTCTGGTTGTGTCTGTGGGGGTGTTTCCAGATGAAATTCTTAATTGAATTGGTGGACTCAGTAAAGTAGATTGCTTTCCCCAAGGTGGGTGGACATCATCTAATACAATCTGTTGAAGGCCTGAATAGAACAAAAGGCAGAGGAAGGAGAAATCCCCTGCTCCCCCCCACACCCTTTTTATATGTTACCATTTGAGCTGGGACAGCTCATCTAATCTTCTACTACCCTCAGATTAGGAGTTACACCATTGCTCCCCTGATTCTCAGGCCTTTGGATTTGAACCAAATTACACCACCTGTTTCCCTGGGTCTGCAGTTTGTAGACAGCAGATCATGGAATTTCTCAGTCACCAAAATTATGTAAGCTAATTCCTGACTAATATACCAGGACTGTCATATTTAAGAACAAATCTCATTTAATCAGGTATAGCAATCCCACCATTAAGGAACAAGTATTATACTTCACATATGGAAGCAAGTTCTGGAAAGTTCTCTCAGGAAACTTGTCTGCCATTTTTTATAGAATCCAGATTTATAGGAAAAAAGGAAGGAAATTAATTTCCTAGCATGCCAGGAAATCTGCAAGATGTTGGGCACCTGAAAGAGAGACAGTCTTCAAAATGTATAAAAGCCATAGGCATACTGTGCAAATGTATTGAATTTAGTTTCTCACCCTTGTGTGGAAGGGTGAATAATGTTGTTCCCCACCCATGCTCATATCCTAATCCCTGGAACCTAGAATGTGGAGGAAAGGACTATGTAGATGTGATCAAGTTAAGAATCTTAAAATGGGGAGAGTATTCTGGATTATCTGGGTGGGCTCAGTGTAATTACAAGGTCCTTAGAAGAGAACCCAGGAGGGTTCAGACAGACAGAAGGTGATGTGATGACAGAAGCAGAGGACAGAGAGAGAAAGATATTGAGAGACTGAGATATGCTACATTGCTGGCTCTGAAGATAGAGAAAAGGGATCACATGCCAAGGATTAGAGGAGGCCTCCAGAAGGTGGGCAGCTAACAGAAATGATTTTCTCCTAGAGCCTCCAGAAGGAATCAATCTTGCCAGCACCTGGACTTTAGGTCAATGAGACCTGTGTCAGCCTTCTGGCCTCAGAACTGTAAGAGAATAAATGTGTGTTGTTTTAAACCACCACATTTATGGTAATTCATTTAAACAGCAATAGGAAACTAATACCCCTTGGAATAAGAGAGTCACTAAAAGCAGTAAAAACATTTCTGGAAAAAGACATTTGAAAGTGCAATCAGAGATTTCTTTTAAAATTTCCATATTGAGGTTAATTTTCTGGCCTTAGTGGCTGCTTAAATCAGTAGCTCTGAATTTGCTGTCTATACTCAAAGAGGCTTATGTGGTTAATTAACATCTTTTACTGCCCCCTTATAAATTAATCAGATCCAAAGCACAATGAACTTTTTGTAGTAAGAATAATATTTGGAGAGGATTTATGATACAACAGGGAACTGTTGAGAAAATTATCTAAAACTTAGAAATAAAACAAAAGAATGACTGTATGTCGTTTCAAAGTCATATGGAATCATTGCCTATCAGGCCCACCCAAGGAAGATTTAATTCCCTAGAGGATTGTTCTTTTGTTTGTTTTACTGTTTTCTATCATTTAGAGTCAAGACTATAAAATCGTGTATTAACTTATAGTTTGTCCAACAGAGATACAAACAAACAATCCATGTCTGGTGCAAAAGATGACCCAAAGGCTGTGGTTTTATTGCCGTGTAGGACAGTAATCAGTTTTATCTCTCACTCGGCATACTTATTTCAGTTAGCCTGCCCTGGTGGACTATATAATCACTGTTTTCTAATACTTCTTTGAACCAGTTTTGTCATCTAGATGGTTCTATCATTAAAAAGTTAAGTGTACTTTTGGCACATGCTTGCTTTATACTTGCATGAGAGGCATATTGATAATTTTATAAAATTATATGCTGATAAATGCAAAGTGGTATACGTGTATTTTCTCATCTGATCCTTACAGCAACCAGGTAAGGTAAACAGGATTGTCCCCAGTTTATCGAGGAGGAAAGAAATCCTGCAGTAAGATGCACTGGAGGGATTCAGAACCCTGCCTCATGCTCCTTCTCCTCCACCACACTTCGTTCCCATGGATAAGGTCATGAGAAAGAAAAGAAGAGGTGTGGGCTTATTTCTCCCATTTTACATCCTAACTCTGGACTTCATATGGGTCATGAAGAAAGAACTTCCTCAAGCCAAAAATAAATGGAGAAATAAATAAAAACATTTTGAATCATTATTAAAATCCTTGCATCTAATGCATCTAATCCTTACACAAATGCAATAAGTCCATGGCATGCTTGAAGCCAGAATTGCCCAAATTGACCCACCTTGGATCTGCTGGATTCAATTAGAAAGACAAAAAGCCTCAGCGCTGGCTTCCAGTATCCTATGTCTAGAGTTTCTCTGCTTCCTCTAGCACAGAACAGCCTCTCCTGAAAGTCAGCATCACAAGGCTGAGAAAGCTGTCAGCCTCTTTTGTGCAGATCCTTCCCAGGGCAACTGGAATTTACACACAGTATTCTTTTTTCTTTTCTTTATTTTAACATTTACTTGTACATATTTGTGGAGTACAGTGTGGAGTATTGTAATTGCCACCAGGGGTCAGAGCAAAGGGAATTCTTAGAAAGTGTCTGAACTCTTGACCTTATGCTAGTTTGGTTGAAACATACAATTTTCCAGCTACTACTGCCTTACACAGCTCTACATAACCCTGTTCTGTTTGCCAACCGCTGTATTAAATGAGTCCCAGGATGGTCCTACTTTCTAGGGTTTCTGTGTGGGATTACTTGTGTTTTGCTGCTCACAGTCTTTTTACCATAAATGTTGGTGACTTTTGCTTACTTAAAATTTAATTGTA
Source organism: Cynocephalus volans (assembly GCF_027409185.1). Taxonomy (NCBI): domain Eukaryota; kingdom Metazoa; phylum Chordata; class Mammalia; order Dermoptera; family Cynocephalidae; genus Cynocephalus; species Cynocephalus volans. Next base: position 176,572,740 of record NC_084460.1, read on the forward strand.
ACACTGTAAAGCATGTTTTAAAGTCCTATATCTTTAGTCACACAGGTCTCCTCCTATTGAAACTTCTACCTGGATACACCCCAAATTCTCTGTCCTTCAGTACCTTGTCTATGCCTCCTTTTTCACCAAGCTTAAAATATCTCCTTTTCTGTTATTCTGAGATATCAATGATGACTTGACTTTTATAAGACACATCACATTGGGAATACGAGTGTACTTTAAAAAGTTCATGGAAAGATCCGTATTATTTTTTAATTCTATTTTTCCACCAACTTCTTGAAGTACCTTCATATATGACAGAATAAATTTGTGGTTTAAAACACTGTATGGAAAATATGAAGTTTTCAGGCAAAAGAGGAGCATTTAATAAAACAGTAAATTGATGTGCTTCTATTGGTCTAACAACAACAACAAAATCACATTGTATTTAAAAATTTAAAAATATTGCTGATAGGCGATCCACTGATTTTCACTTATGAACTAAAATTCACAAACAGATTTTAGTCAAAAACCTAGGGTTGTAAACAAGATACCTTTCAATATAATGACAGTTAATCTCAACTGTTACCAAGTTTTAAAATCTGAGCATGGTGTATTAGGAGAGTTTGACTTTGGAATAAAATGACATGGGTTTGAATCTTGGCTCCATCTTTGGTAAGCTAGGTAACTCTGGACAAGTTACTTAACTTCTTCAAGCTCCATTTGTAAAAATTAATGCTGTCTTCACCTAGCTGTAGTAAAAGTGAAAAGAGATAATGCTCTAAAGCATCTAACAAAGTACTGTAAGAGTGGAAGCTCAATAAACATCTAGTTTCCTTGTTATCTTAGTCTACTTAAGGTTTCCTTAACTCTTCACAGGTACGTGATCTCTCATAGACCAGTTTGTAATGAACCTTGCTCTATCTCAGAGCCTTCTTTTATGCTGCTCACTATTGAAAAACCAACTGCTGTTCTGCGTCATCAATTACATAATGCAGTGGTTCTCACAGTTGAAATGAGCACAGAATCATTGAAACACCTGTTTGAGGTAGGAGCAAAGGATCTGTGGTTTTTCTTTTTTTTTTTTTCACAAGCACTTCAGTTAGTTTTGATGAAGAAGGTTCTTACACTACACTCTAGGGATCACTGAAATAGGGCTCAAAGCTTGTCATCTCCATAGACCCTATGTTTATTACCTGTGCTTGCTGAATAAGCCCACCAAATAATTATCAGTCAACTGTTAAGGATGGAATCTGACTCCAGTTCCAAAGGAGTTCACACTCTGTTGAATAAGGTATCTACCTATCTGTCTATCTATCTATGTACAGGGAGTATATAGTTAAGGAGTAAATAGTAGCACTGATAAAAGTATTACAGAATTGGGAAAGTGAACTGTGGCTGGAAGGTCAATGTAGTTTCTAGGAAAAGATGAAGATTGAACCAGCCCTTGAAGACAAGCAGGATTTAAAAAATTACATGCTCTTAAGTCTCTCAGTATAGCATTGGGACAACAAAACATTGTCATCATGTGGTTTAAGCATGTACTCGTTGGATCCCAAACCCCTATGATCTAGGGGATTTTTAGAAAGAATACAGACCACTCTGGAAAGATAGTTTCTGTTGTGTAGTAGGCAAGGGAGACCTATTGGGTCTTTTCGGATTCTGCTTGCCCTGAAAAAATAGGTTTGTCCCCTACAGATCCTAGTTGTTATCTTACTCTCGGGGGTCAATGACCTCACAGGTCCTCCTCTAGCATGGCCCTAAACCAAGTTTTTCTCCCCCAGAATTCTTTCAATGGAGCACTAGCCTGGTTGCAGTCTAGATTCCATGGCATGGCCATAGCAGTCCAAAGCTTATACATTATGGTGGATCTAAAGCAGGCCTGGAAGTGTCAGGCTTTACCCATGGCCCAGGGACTCCTGCATCCTTCCAGTCCTGGAGGCATTTATACTGACCTCCAGGTATTTGCCAGTGCTGCTGCAAGGTAACAATCATAGTAGTTATAATACAACTTACCCTGTGCTTCAGATTCCTCATTAGACCACTTCCCCGAAACAATATTTTCAATTGCCTAGAGAATAAAAACCCACTTCTGTAAGCTACCATTTATGGCTCTTCTCTACTGAGGTCTTTCCACCCGCTCTATTACCGTGCTCTACCCCAATGGCTACTACACGGGAACTTCTTTTCCAACCATGTGGATAATTCCCCAGACTCTGTGCACATTCGTACTTCATGAATTTGTTCTTGCTACTCTCTGCCTGAAATTCCTTCCTTGTAACATGCTTTTAGAAGTCTTGCTTATTGAGAGAATGCAAGCCTTACGAAAGCAGGGATGGGTATCTGTTTTGTCCACTGACATAGAGGGTTTCCCAACCAACAAGGATAGTGCCTGGCACCTAGTAAGTATTCACTAAATACTTGTTGAATGACCAATAGAATCAGTCAAGGTCAATTCAAATGTTACTTCTTCTCTGAAGCTGTTCCAAATCCTTTCTGTCAGAATGAATTGCTTTTGCTTCTGGATTTTAATAGTACCTTATTTATGTCCATTACAGTGCACATCATGGCAGTCTTGTATTACAAGTAATTTTGTGTTTTTGCCTTCAGATTGTGGCTTCCTTAAAGGCAAGGGTGTGTGTATTTATTATTTTCCTTCACAGCCCACCATTCCTCCTGCACCTGACCGTGCTATGTGCATGTACCACACTTAGTATATGCTAATTAAATTGAATTTTTGAGTGAGATCTTCCAAAACAACATACTTAATATTTACTTAATACATAACTAAATGACATACTTAATACATACTTCAGAAGATGCAAAAATGACATATTTGGGTCAGAAATTATTTTGAAACATGAATCCTTTTCTGTTAAAACTTCTAGGGTCAGAGACTTCTGTGGTTTTACCTGGTTCACAATATGACAGCATTTTGCTCAACCTCGGTCCCCTCTAACCTTGGATTTCCTGCAAGTATCAAGACCTGGTGACTGGGAACATCACTTCATACCACAGGGTTTCCATGTCTTCTTCTGAAACGTGAAGTTATTGAACAGAACAATCCCGAAGAGTCCACCTTTCTGTTCCTTCCTCTACCTAATTTGGAAATTTGTCTAAATTCTCAGCAAGTGCTTATACAAATGTCTGCTGCCTGAGCCCAGAGCCCAGCAGTCTTAGGAATCCATTCTGGACCTCTTTGAAAGTTAATATTGTGCTAAAAGACCATGAAAAAAATTATATTGTATAATGTTGAATATACTAATCCTGATTTGAGCATCACATATTGCACACAGGTATTGATATTCAACTCTATACCCCACAGATGTGTACAATCAACTATGTTATAACAACAAAAACAATAATAATAAAAAAGTTAAGCTGAAAAAATGGCCAGTCTAAAAAGGAATGTCCAAGTCTCTAATGATTTCATCAGAATGTAATACCTAGAATACTTCTAACATGAAGCAGAGTCTCCGGTTTTGCCTCTGCACTAACTCTACCGCTTTCTAATCCAGGAGACTTGTTGAACTCATTTCTTGAGGAACGTAGCTCTCCCTTGTCCATCAAGCGAATTAACTTAGTTTATTTAAAAAAAAAAAAGTTTTCGTTCTAGGGGTCTTTTGTCATTCTTTGACAGGTTGTTATGGTTTAAGTCCCTGGTGCTCATTTACCGACAACTTTCAACTACCCTGCAGCTGTGCCTCTCCGAGCACTAAAAAGCGGATGAGACTTTCCTAGGGTAATATTGTGATATTTTGGCAGAACCGCTGAGCAAGCCCTCTGTTTAGTTTTTTCTAACATCACATTAAGCAATATTATTTCAACCCAAATACTTTTCAGCATTTATTTCCTCAGGATAAAAATTCTGGGGTTTAAATTCAAGCAGCCTCTCAAGAACATCCAGTCAAGTGAAGAAAAGTGACAAGTCCCATGGCATTTCACAAAACTGCCTCAAAATGAGAAAAGACTTAATTATGTTATGGTTATTTGACTTAGTAATGTTTTAAAACAATATTCACAAATTGTGGGTGAGAGAAAAAATAGCTTGGTGCCACACTTCAGAGATGTCACTTTCAAAATTGCTTTAAGCAGGAAGCAACACACATTCCTCTGCTTAGTGTAGCATAATTAAGTTGGAATGGTAAAAGTCAATTGTTTCGATACCATTACAGTTCAATTGGATTGTGTGAATTAGAATAGGTTGGGCTTGTTCTCATTTCAATCCAGCTTGGTTTCATTCTTGCTTTCTTGGTGTGGAGCAAAATTACTATCAGCCATAATTGAATGAAACCTCTTAAAATAAGTAAAATCCAATTATAAAAGATGGGCTTTCAGGTCTCTAATGAGGAAACTACCTTGAAAGTATATTAATGAAAGAGTACTTCCAATTTAATTTTTAATAATGTTATTACCACGGCATTAAAAAAACATAAAACACCTTCCTGAGAAGGAAACAAACCATCCTAGGAACAACAGAAGTATCGCTGCTGCTTGGTGTGTAAGATGCAGCAAGTGAATTTGGTTCTTTTACGTTGTTATGCCTCATTTTTCAAGAACACAGTTGTGGAAAGTCAGTTTGTTTGTCATATTCCACATCTGTGACACCAATATTGGTGCCCTTTGGTTCTTGACACAGATTGTACCCCTAGTCAAGTTTAAGCAACTAGTACTGAATTTGAATAGTTTTGGAATTGGTGTGTAGTAGGAGATATACAATCAAAAAGTTAAGGAAAAGATGCTCTTGAGAGATACATGCCATGTACTGACACTCACCTCTGACAGGACTTCTGTCCAACTGCCGTACATCTCCCAGTTATCCTGGGCAGCGGCCTACATGTGCTCCTGCACAGGAGTGTTGTCAGAAGCTGCTTGCAAAGGGGTCAGACTCCAATTCTTAGGACAGGCTGCCTATTTCTATTTAATGGTAAATTCACTGAGCATAGGGAACAAAAGATAATTATACATTTGCCATCAATATTTTGCTTAGTGTTTAAAAAATGACATATTGACAGAGGCCTGGCGTGTGATATCAGATTCAGATATTTTCCTCTGCATCCTTGATGTGTTTCAGGCTAGAGTGCATGCAGCAGAGCCTTCCGGGCGAGTGCTGTACAGCCCAGTACTTGAGAATTTGCAGCAGCTTGTTTGTTTTAGAATATGTTTATTCAAAGACTATTCGTATTGCTTTGGGCTCAGTTACATGTGCATTTCCTTCTCATTGGACTGTGGCATTTCCTTGATTCCACACAAATACTTGTTAACCTATCAGTTCCAGTTTATCACATTTACCCTGCGCAGTGTCACCTCAGTAAGTGCTAATTTTCTTTCAGATTTCATCTTTAAGATTTCTTCCTGTAAGAAACCTTTCCTAAACCTCAGAGATTGGTTAGGTATCTTTCTAGAGTTCTCAGAGTGTCCCGCACTTTATCCCTGTTAATGTACTCATGACTCTGTGTGGAATTGATCACTTATGGAGGTACTTCAAAAAGTTCATGGAAAGATTTGTATTACCTTCTAATCCTATTTTCCCATAAACTTTTTGAAGTAACCTTGTACTTGTCTGCCTCTCTTCCTTAACTATTAATTCATTGAAGGTGTTAGTGCTTCATAAAACTTATATTCCGTGTTCTTACTCTGCCATTTGCTGGGTCTCTCAGTTAAACATACTGAACAGAAAATTTTTTAATGGAGGCAGCACGGTAGAATAGAAGCAAAATGAATTTTCGTTTCACACACACCTGGATTTAAATTCTCCCTGCACCTTTACCAGTTGGACAAGTTGAACAAACCAAATTCTATTTTTATTATTTGTTAAGTGGGAATATAAAATTCTACCTTGCAGGAATGTGGTGAGAATGAGCTAAAATATTCTTCATATCTAAGCATCAAAGGATGATCAAAGATGGTCATGGGCCTATTCACTTCTCAGAGATTTCAATAAGTGCAGTGATTGCATTCAACCTCTGTTATTTGTAACGTAAAACTCCTTAAAAGGCATGCATGCATAAAGCTAGTGTAAAGTATGATATTAAGAAGTTATTTGCCAATTCATTTAGGATGTGTACCATCTGCATGTATACTAGCTTGGATGTTAATAGGGACCCTGACAATATTTAAAAAGCCAGAAGGTGAAAGCAAGCATCAGCTCTGCAGTTTTCAAATGTTAGATATTAACTGAAATGTAGCAGGTATTTCTGTTCTGAGTGGACTTTTTCTTGCAGCAAATCACTAGGTGATTTCATGCAAGGTTTACAGCAGTTTTAAAGGGATGGAGGCATCCTATGTGAAAGTGTTACAAGGCAAGAATGAAACTGGAATTGGAACCCAATCAAGCAATTTGTTGAAAGAAATAGCTTGTTGCCATCATGGCCTTTTAAAAACTCCCTTGAAATAGCAGACATGCCCTACCCTTTGAGGGCAAACTCTTGTTAGATTTGCTTCCAGAGAGATCGTCACCTATTTTCATTCTCCCTGGGATAGTCTGTATTTTTCTGAACTTAAATCTCACTTGCATTTCACTCTGTGGCTAGGATGCTGCAGTTTGCCTTGGATCAGAAAAAGCTGTGAAACAGGAACCTCAGAGCATGGTCCAGGCACTAGGCTGGGGCCAGAATTTGGCAATGTTCTGGGGAAAGACACTGAAGTTGAGATAAAATCAGGATATGTTTTTACCTCCTTTTCTAGTGTAAGCATAAGTTACTTAAATGGCATGAAAGTTATATAACTATAGAACCATGTATATACACTGTTGGGAAAAATAGGAAAATGTCAGGGCCCCTCGAATGTGCAGAACCTTGCCAAGCATTTGCTGTAAATGTCCTCAGGTATTTCTTGTTACTGCTTAATGTAATTTGTGTATGGGCACCCAGGTGTCCAGGGTTGTGGACTTAAATATAAAAGTCTAACAGCTCTGATACACAGTGCTTCTCAGAACTCTCAGAGAAGCCACTAGGATAGTTGCGCCTAGATCTGATTAAAACCCATTCGTTTTTCTATACCTATAGCTCCCAGAACCTTTTTTTTTCTATTACCTAGCTCACAGACCTGCATATGGAGGGTTTGTAACCCAATTTGTGCAATAGACTCGAGGGGTCTGTAAGCCCTGGCTTTACAATTGGTGTAGTTGTGGCAGGATATTTGAGCAGGTACAGGAGCCAAAAGCTCCTTGGAGAGGGAGGAAATGTGGCTACTCCTGAATATGCTGTGCCCTCTGGCCACTTTCCTGTTGGCCGGGATCGGGTTGCTGCTCGCTATACTACAAGTCAGCATAGACCAGGCACTCCATGAAGCAGTGCAGCCTTGGAGAGCCCCTTGGGAGGAGGAAATATGGCTATACTTGAGCATATGAGGCCTGGTGGCCACTTTTCTGCTGACTGGAGCCTGGCTATTGCTCACTATGATACAAACTGATCAAGATTTAAAGAAGAAAGCAGAGCTGTTGGAAGCATGGAAAATCTGTCTGGAGGATGATGTGCTGTGACTGGGCACCCCTGCCTTTCACACCTGGAAGAACAACAAACCCAGTGGTGAGTTGGGGGAGACTGCATCCCCTGGCACGACCTGTCGTGCACCAGAAAGTGAAACATGAGCAGTCTATGGGACTGGACGGACAATCAGTGGGCAATCCACAGATGACCCAGTTTACCACCGATGTCCCATATACCCAGGTTGAATTAGTTGATTTAGGAAGACCGTTCTGGCAGAAACAGGGGGAGCCCCTAGCTGCTTGGCTGCTGTGGTTATGGGACCTAGGGGTGGATAGTGTGTGGTATGCTCTGGTGAGGAGATGGAAAAATTGGCCTCCATCACTATGCACCCATTCCTGAGGCAGCGCTGCAGAATAGCCACAGATATGCACCAGGGCCAGGTAACCCCTCCTTAATGGAATGGGTGAGTGCAGCTGCCCTAACCATGTGGGCAAATGCTGGAGAACTGTCCAAGATTGTTAGCAAATGGCAACATATGCTGAGTTAGCTCAAATAATTCGAGAGCTGGGGATGAGGCACTCCATGTTTAATGTGAACACCCGTGGCCCAGATGATGAAAATTTTACAGGCAGCATGAGAGACATAGTGCTGCAAAATGCCCCATCAATGTCCTTTGGCTCACTGATGGCCATACTGGCCCCATACATTGGTTGTCCTGTACATGAGGTAAGGACCACGATAGCCAGCTTGGGTGAAGTAGAAGAGAGGAGACAAGCAAAAGCAGCCCAAAAGGTGGCTAAGACCAAACCCCCAAGAAATGCTCAGGATTTTATCCCAAAGGGACCAAGCAAGACTAGCTGTAAGCAGATGTGGCTTGACTTGCTTGCAGCAGGGGTTGATAAAAAGAAAACTGACCAGCAGCCAAATGCAGTTTTGTTTGCTTTGTGGCAGCAATTGCGCCCTGAACAGTGTTTCTTAACTAAATGTCCAACAGGTAGCGAGGTACACTCAGTGGATTTAAAGGACTTTCTGATTGCTCCTGAGGAGGTGGGTGAACCGTTCAATTTCAAATAGGGAACAGGCCAAGGTACTTGTCCTCTGGTGGCAGGCAAGGACTTGAGGCCTCACATTGAATTGGCAATACATTGGTCAAGGACAAATGTGCAGCGTGTTTTGGCATTGGATACAGGTGCAGAATGCAGCCTGATATATGGCAATCCAGATAAGTTTCCAGGGGCCACAGTTCATATAGATGGCTATGGAGGACATACTATTGAAGTCAAAGCCGTGTCATTGCCATTGGGCATTGGAAGATTACCTCCTTGTGTATACACTGTATATATATCCTCTATAGCTGAATACATCTTGGGTATGGATGTACTTTATGGTTTGCACCTGCAAACAACGGTTGGAGAGTTTTGGCTGTAGATACAGACAGTAAAGCCTTTGTTATAAGGTTTTGCTAAACATGACCCACAGGTGTCACCCCAGCAAGACATGTGGTTAATGTAAAGCAGTATCGCCTACTGGGAGGACATGCAGAGATAGGTGCCACTATATTGGAGTTAGAAAAAGTTGGCATTATTTGTCCAGTTCATAGCCCATTTAATGCTCATGTATAACCAGTGAAAAAGCCTGATGGTACCTGGAGAATGACTGTAGATTATCGAGAACTAAACAAAGTAATGCCTCCTTTTCAAGCAGTTGTGCCTTCGGTTCATGACTTGATGGATCAGCTGATGACTCAGCTAGGAACTTATTATGTATTGGACTTTGCAAATGCTTTCTTCTCTATTCCAATCTTGGCTAATAGCCAAGATCAGTTTGCCTTCACCTGGAAAGGGAGGCACTAGACCTTTCAAGTATTGCCTCAAGATTTTATGTATAGCCCAACCATCTCTCATGGTTTAGTGGCTGGGGACCTAGCCACGTGGACAAAGCCCAGCATGGTTACGATGTTTCACTACATTGATGATGTGTTGTTAACCTCTGATTCTCTTACAGATTTAATCCAGGCAGCCCCAATGCTGCTAAGTCATTTGGAACAGTGTGGGTGGGCTGCGAACACAGCCAAAGTTCAAGGACCTGGGCTGTCAGTCAAATTCTTAGGAGTGGTCTGGTTGGATAAGACGAGGGTCATCCCAGAAGCTATTGTAGACCAGATACAGGCATACCCTTGACCCACAACTGTAGCTCAGCTACAGACATGTTTGGGACTTCTGGTATATTGGAGACCCCATATTGCCCAAATGGCATGCCCACTGTGTGCATTAACAAAGAAAGGAGCCCCCTGTAGTATTCTGGTCTCAGTTCTGTAAGGGCACTGAAGTACACTATTCTCTAATAGAAAGACAGCTAGTAGCTGTGTATTCTGCCCTGATAGCCACTGAAGCTATCACAAGAACTGCCAAAGTCCTCGTAAGGATAACATATCCCATACTAGGTTGGCTGCACATGTGGGCAACCAACCCTAAAACAGGTGTAGTTCAGACTCTCTAAATGGGGAGCATATATAGAACAAAGAAGCACTATGTCAATAAGTCTTCTGTCCAAAGAGTTGCAAGCTGTGCTAGGCCCAGTAGAGGTTGTGGAGGTAATGACCCCTGGATGTGGAGGCTACACCTTTCCATGAGGGACAGGGACCTATCACAGAACAAGCTTGGTGTGCAGATGGCTCTAGCATGGGACCTTCAGCATCGTGGACAGTTATTGCTGCCCAGCCCTTAACAGACACTATGTGGTATGAAAATGGCACAGGGCAAAGCAGTCAATGGGCAGAATTGAGAGCTGTTTGGATGGTAATAAAAAAATGAGCCTGGGCCATCAACCATCTGTACTGACAGTTGGGCTTTGTACAAAGGTTTAACCCTTTGGATTTCTTCTTGGAAATATCAATGGTGGATGGTAGGCCACCATCCCCTGTGGGGACAAGCCCTGTGGCAAGAGTTATGGGAATTGGGGCATGAGATAGAAGTAACCCTTTCTCATGTCATACGACATTTCCCCCTAGCCAGTCCAGGAAATGATGAAGCCAATGCCTTGGCTAAGGTAAGATGGCTGGAGAGAGCCCTAGCTACTGATGTAGCCCAATGGTTACATCGATGAATGCAGCATGCTGGCAGCAAAACCATATGAACGGCGGCTCAAAGATGGGCCTTGCCTATAAAATGGGAAGATGTAGTAAATTCCTGTCATGCTTGTCCAGTATGTGCTCAAGAGAGCCCACACCCCTCGCAGGTACCCCTTATAAACAGGCAAATAACTCGAGGAAGGGTGCCCCTGACTCGATGGCAAGTGGACTTTGTCAGACCACTGCCAAGGTCAGAGAATTTCAGATACATCTTCACTGCTGTTGATACAGCTACTAGTCTTCTGTTTGTATGGCCTTGTAAGGCCCCAGACCAGGTAAACACTGTGAAGGCATTGAATAGCCTTATGGCCATGTATGGCTGGCCTATGGTCATAGAGACTGATAATGGAATCCACTTTACTGGACATGAGGTTCAGAAGTGGGCTTCCCAGTTGTCTATTCAGTGGAAGTTACATATGCCATATCATCCCCAGGCAGCAGAGATGATTGAGTGATACAATGGTCTTTTAAAGAAGGGGCTAAGGCTATCTGCCCAACCCCCATCCCTGAAGGGCTGGACATGGTGGTTATGGCTGACAGTCAGGATTCTAAATGAGAGACCCTGCAAGGGCAGGCCCTCTCCAGTGGAAGCTCTGTTGCATAGGGCTGCAGCACCTATACAACTGCAAGTCACTACTAGAGATGAGCTTTTGAAGCCAGGATATGGCAAGGATGGAAATATTCTCTTACCAGCCCCAAACTGTTTACAACAGGGACAGACAGTACAATGGGAATGGCCTTGGAAAAGAGAAGCCTCCCATATACACTGGGTAGGCCTACTAGGGCCTTAGGAGAAAGGAGTAGAAGACGACTTGCAAATTTCACCTTGGGTGAAAAGTACTTGGCCTCCTCAAGTAAAGGTGACATGGCCTGGAACAGATAAGCACTCTACTCCAAAGGGCACATTTGTATTATCATTATGGCCAATTATGAGTTCCCCTGTACTGTTACATATAGAACCTACAGATCCAACAGTACTAGCAGATAATGTAGGGTATCATAAACCGGGTAAGATACCTATTCCTGCAACCATCCTTTCTCAGGATGGCAAACTGGCATGTATCTTACCAGAGGGGCAAGAATTCCCCCTGTTGGTACCAATAATACTTCTATCTTTTCGCCCATAGTGTTCTGGCTGCGGGCACCAGAGTCAACTGGATACAGACATGTGTTCATGCGAATGATGTGTTGGCTTATTAAATATACACTGAACTTCATACCAATGATGATTACTAACTGGACATGTGCAGCTAATAATTGAAAGTATAAAACTACAGGACAAACCTTAAGGACAAGCCTTAAGGCATATTGGACAGACGATAGGTTGTATGAATGTAAGGGTCAAATCCTTGCTAAGGGAACATCGCGGAAGATTCTGAATGCGTAGATTGGACGGTGAGGGACCCTGAAGGGGTGGATTGTTGGGAAAAATAGAAAAATATCAGGGCTCTTCAGATGTTCAGAGTCTTGCCGAGCATTTGCTGTGAATGTCCTCAGGTGTTCCTTTTACTGCTTAATGTAAGTTGTGTATGGACACCCAGGTGTCCAGGGTTGTGGACTTAAGTATAAAAGACTAACATAACAGCTCTGATACACAGTACTTCTCAGAACATCTCAGAGAAGCCACTAGGATAGTTGCTCCTAGATCTGATTAAAACCCATTCATCTTTCTATACCCATAGCTCCCAGAACCTTTTCTTTCCTATTACCTAGTTCATGGACCTGCATGTGGAGGGTTTGTAACCCAATCTGTGCAAGAGACTCAAGGAGTCTGTAAGCCCTAGCTTTACATACACATATACAGTTACATATGTGTTTATATATTTATACACACACACATATTCCCCACTGCTGTAGTAAATCATTTAAAATCCTAAGTTTCCTTTCTTGGCACCATATGACTATAAACTTTAGGGTACAATGACTGAATCCAATTACAAATTAATTTAGCCAACAATTCACTTGCCTACATTTTTAATAGCTAGCATAAAGCATATGATGTTAAGAAGTTATTTGCCAACTAATTTAGGATGTATTCCATCTGCATGTATACTAGCTTGGATGTTGATAGGGACCCTGCTTTCAAATTGAAAGAAGACAAAATTTTAGTCTCCCAATGGCTAGAAACAGAAAGTAAAAGTAGTAATTAAAAACATCACTTCTGAATCAAGATAAAGCTTTGCTTATGTACCTGCTGAGACATACTGGGGATGACCCATAGAAACTGGTGAGAATTTTCAGTTTTTTCCTACGAACTGTCAAGGGTGACACCTGAGAGAAATCCTGTCTTTTAATTAGGAACATTATATTATAAGAACAACTTTTCAGGGATTGGGCATGAGGTAGGGTGGACAAAGAGGATCTAAAATGTACTACTGTTTGTTTCATTCTCAATTCAAAATGTGGAGCGGCAAAGAGCCAAATTGCCTAATTTCTTAATTTATAGGTTTAGGAAACCTTGCTATAAATTCCACACAGGATGATCAACTAGTCCTGATTTGCCTAAAACTGTCCAGGTTTTACAATTGAAAGTTCATGTCTAGGTGACACCCTCAGTCCCAGGTAAGCCAGGACAGTTGGTCACCCTAATTCCAAGACAATTCCAATATTAAATGGTCTTTTTTTTCCTAGTAAATAGCCTCAAGGTATCAAGGTTGTGGAGGGTTAGAAATCTTGATTCTCATTTGATTTTTAGAGTAGGGTTTTTAGGTAAATACATGTATGGGGCAGGAGGCCACAGCCTACAGCCAAAGGGCAACAGCCCATCTAATCAACTCTAATCACTGCTTAAGTATGGGATCGTATACTTTAATGATTTTAGAGCTAACAGGTGGTTGTCATACTGATCCTGTTAAGAGATTTTAAGAATTGCTGAAGGGAGAGATGTAAAAAATTTTTGCTAGGGGCAAGCTGTCTGTTGGGGGAAACTTTAGAGATAATTATACTTAGATTTTATCATAAGAATGCAACTTTTGCTTAAGGAGAGGTTATACTTTAGATAATGAGCGCAGTTTGACCAACTTAGCTTTTCACAAATTGTACTTTGGAATGTCACATTGTTAATTTCACTGATGTTACTAGTTTCCATTGCTTAAGCTATACTTAGCCATAGATAACTTTTGTAACACTGCCCATGTCTTTGTGTCCTTTTGTAATGATTGAATCAACTGATTTTTCTCGTGAAACTTCCTTGTCTTTACAATAAAAAAAAAGAAGCTAACTTTGAATCAGGGACGTACCCAGTTTTCTCCTCATAACAGAGGAGTTGCTGAGGTGCAGTCTCTTCTGGTTTCTCATCACATTCACAATGCTTTGAGTAACCCTCTTTTCATCTGTTACACAGTGAGAAGTGTAACACAAAGTGTCCTAATTTCTGAATCAGTAAAATGTATTGTTCTGCAACATAGCTGTGACATTCACTCTGAGAGTTTGCAAGGTCAGAGCACTGGAGAAAATCGCAGGGATAATCTAATTCCTAAAATTTGTGGGCAAATCAAATATTTGTAAATCAAATTCAGTGTGAAGTATTCTAAGAATATTTTCTATTCAAAGACTCCTGTAGTAGACCTGTCTTTAAAGTAACTATTCTCCCATTTGGGTTTGAAAAACCAACTTGTTATAGTGGTCTTGTTTAAATTGAGATCACTCTACATTGGTGTGAATACTTTAGAATAAAATCTGTGTGATTGAAATAAGTCTTTTTCCCACCTCTGGCAGTTACTGTTCATGTCCCACCCAATTCCCCTTCACCAGCCTGGAGCACTCATTGCCCAGCTACCAGAAATATTGTCTGCCTTTGGTTTATAGGAGCCTGCTAGCTCTGAGATGCCTGGAAGATTGTGTTCCAAACTCCCAGGATGGTGGTGCCCTCTATGGATGAGTAATATTGGGTGTGTTAGCCTCCTAGGGTGACCATACTTGTTTGGGTGAAAATTCATGTTCTAAAGATCCCTGTAAGGTAAGGTGAGGTTAGATTTCTCCTAGTTTCCTTCTCTGTCTTACCCTACTTCCCTCACTCCATTACTGATTTCTCCTGAGAGCACTCCCTCAATAAATCACTTGCACAATATTCCCCATCTTAGCCTGTGCTTCTAGAGAAACTGACCTCATTAACTAAAATTTTATTCAAAACTGGCCAGTTTGCTACTGTTTATTTGGCCATTCATGCTAATAATTATAATATCTTCAAGACAACATGGAAACTTTGCATAAAGTCATAGAGGAGAAAGATGGGAACTAGCATATCGATTGTCCTCTCAATCCTTTATTAATCAGTTATGCTTCATCTCATTCAGTCATGACTGAAAGAAACCCTGCAAGGTAGGTATTTTTTATTTCCTTTTTTTATTTATAGGAAACTGAGTCTTAGATGGTTGTCTCATTCCAAAGACTTTGGTTTTTGTGTTTGTTTTTATTTTATTCTCCTGTGTTCCTTCATTTCTCCCTCTTTCTATCATCAATTCTATGATGTATAATCCCAGTCCAAAAATAATGATAATACTGCTATTTCACCAATAACCAATCATCTCATCAGTAGTCAGCACGCAAATTGTTGAAACTGAGTCTTTCATAAGGTATCATTAATTTAAAAAATTCATACCTAAAATAATTAAAATAGAACGAATAAAAATCACTTACCTAATTTAGTCAGTAAAATTGACCCTATGTAAGAGTCAACATGCTATGTGCTGAAGTCTGGAGTGTGAATTCTATCAAGCTAATATGTGCAGAATAATTGTCTAATGCTGATGTAAACTTTCACAGAGAGAATTTTATTTATTGTCTTTATTTTTGAAATTGTTTTGTTGGAAAATCTTATCGATCAAATATGAGGGCTGTGTGGATCATTGCAATCTTCAGCTGGATGTGTTTGTGTGTGTGTGTATAATGATGCTCTGATTCCATTTCTGATAATAGCAAGATGAAAAGGAAATGGGGAATTCATTGAATGAAGCAAATGTAATCGAAGTTCAAAATTAGGTCAACAGTTTGTCACATTTACATATCTTTATTATTTCTTTAAAATGGAATCCCCTGCAATTGTTGGAATGGTCATTTAAAATATTTGGCAGTGCTACACTCGTTACATATATTGATTCAGAAAAATGTTTATTTTTCAATTCTTCATTCAAAAGAATTTTAACTACAAATACCACCACTCTTTGATTAGATGTTTTTTGGTCATAAATTATGACTAGATTATGTGAGTAAGCCTAGATTATCTGGGTAATGTTAGTATCAGTATTATCTGATAATGTTAGTATCAGCTTCTTTGCTGTTGGTTTATAATATTTATTTTAAAAATGGTGTAGCATATTTAGAAGGGAGGAAAAAGAGGCTCCCTAAAAGGCATTGCCTTTATTCTTACTTATCATGTCACATCAACTTTAAAGCTGTGTTTACCATGGAATCAATAAAAAAAAGGAATGAGTAGAAAATCTCTAACATTTATACCCAAAAGGTCAGCTCAAGTTATTAGTGTCAAAACCTGACTTTTCAAAGCAAACCTTAGGATTATCTATTTACATAAAAGCAAATAATGGATGTTTTCATCTGTTTCTCTATGTATTTATTCTTTCTTATGCTGCACATAGTGGGAGTCAGTATTCAAATAGTATTTTCAAGCTGTAATTAGTGTGAGGTTCAAAATCACTGGTTTGTAATTTTGATAATGTGACGACTTGAGCCCTGGCTGTGGGATGAACTTGTTCTTTGGACCATGGAGGGCCAAGATGGACAGGTGGAAGGTGGGGACAAGGGCCTGCCCTCCCCCCCCGATATACCCACTCCACTCCTTTGCTCATATCCCCAACTCTCCTGCTGCTCTGAAAATTAGGGAGAAAGAATCATTTGATCCAGTCCTTTCTTCTTCCCTTCATACGACTTCCTGTTTCTCAGCATGAGTTCATAGCTGTTCTGTGCTGATTCCCTGAGTCTGGCATCTTGAGGGCGAGATGCCATGTTTATTTTGGCCTAAGTCTATTAATGTCCCTTTGAGTGTCTTCTATACTGTGGATCCTTATGAAACTTTACTCGTGAATAATAATGCAATTTAAAGCATTAATGTACATCCTTGGTTAGTGACAAATTATACAGGGGATAGAGGATGGGCAACATAATTTAACTTCATCTTGATGTCTAAAATGCAATCTTTCTCAAACTGGTGTAAGAATTCTCTGAGTCTCTGGGGGCTGAATGTGAGAAGTAATTGATTTTTAGAGATATTGTCAGGTGATTTTGGTGCACACTAAATTGTGAGAATCTCTGGCCTACACAACTGTCTGAATCCTTACCACAGCACTGAAGTTTCCTGATCATCTGGCCTCTGCTGATCATCTACCATTTTACCTCTAGTCTCCAAGCATGGAGTGCCCATCCTGCCGTGGGGCCCGCCACTCCCCACTCATTCTCCAAAGCTGAGGCCACCCCTTGTGTCTTCTGAGGAGGTGTTTAAAGCGAGTCAAGTAGAAGAACACAATTTCCCTGATGACTTCCCTTCCCCTTGCCTCCCCCTGTACCCCATGGATACCTGTACCCTATAGCAAAGCCCAGAGTAAAACACGTGTTTACTTTTATGTCTGTCTTCATACTGCACTCTGCTCTCCTTGAAGTCAGGGATCATGTCTATTTGTCTTGTGAGTACAATTCCTGCCAAAATTTCCAGCACATAGTGTATCTTGCTCAATATTGATTGTAGAATGAATGTTCCAAAGTCATCTTGGTAAATGGTATGTATAAACACTTGTCTCTTCGTTAAATGGTTTTACTCCGGAAGAGTTTTTGAATATGGGTGATGTTATAGACAGAAATGTGTCACACTCTCCCATAATTTTATATGTTGAAGCCCTAATCCCAGTACCATAGAATGTGACTATATGTGGTGATAGGGCCTTTAAAGAGGTAATTAAGGTTTAATGAAGTCATAAGGGTGGGGCCCTAATCCAATACAACTGATGTCCTTATAAGAAGAGGAGATACCAGGGATATGCACACAAAGAAAAGATCATATGAGGACACAATAAGAAGGTGGCCATCTCCAGCCAAGGAGAGAGGCTTCGGGAGAAACCACACCTTCTGACCCCTTGATGCTGGACTTCCAGCCCCTAGAACTGTGAGAAAATAAGCCACCCAGTCTGTGTTTTGTTTGGCAGCCTGAGCAGACTAACTCAGGTGACATGGTTGACACTCATTCTCCCACTTTTTTCCTTGCTATGAGATATCCTGTCTTTGTTCAACATAACTCTCTGCTGATCTTGCTTTCTGTCTGAATGGGAAAGTAGAAGCAACAAGTTTTAACCACACCCATTCATGTAATTACCAGCATC
This sequence comes from Cynocephalus volans, assembly GCF_027409185.1. Taxonomy (NCBI): domain Eukaryota; kingdom Metazoa; phylum Chordata; class Mammalia; order Dermoptera; family Cynocephalidae; genus Cynocephalus; species Cynocephalus volans. The sequence continues at coordinate 176,590,604 of NC_084460.1, forward strand.
CATGCTTGTATTCTCTGGCTTCCCTCCTGTTACTAGAAATGAACCATGCATGCTTCTGTCCAGGGGTGCACCAAGCTCTCATTTTCCTACCTACATGACAACATTGCTTCAGAAATTTCTTTGTCTCTTTCATTATCAGCTTGTCCCTCTCTGATGGTATCATTCCAATCAGCATATAGACGGACGTGCTGCAATACAACCTATCTTTAGAAAACATTCTCTCAATCCCATGTCGAATATACTGGACATTTTCAAAAAAGCTATTTCCTTTCATTCAACTTTGTGAAGTAGAAATAATTTGCCTTGTCTTATGAGATGAGAGTGTAAAGTACACAGAGCTAATAAAGAACAAGGCTTGGGTCTGACTTCAAAGATAGAGCTTAGTTGAGAAGGTGACCACATGTATAAGAGGAATATCCAAAGAACACACACCCCATGCATGAACACCTAAAAGGTTCTCTCTCATCTGTTTTTAATGCCCAGAGACCATTGGGCCTACATCTCAATTTTAGTTTCCCCAGCTGCAATGTGAGGGACCAGAAGAATTTGCCACATTCCCATTAAACTTTGACTCTAGCATCTGTCATGTCATTCAGGGAGTAAAAAAGTAACTCTGCCAGATAGGTGAAATTGCTGAAAGACCAAAATTCAGAGAAGTCATGGGTTACTATATTTTCAGTCTAAAGATTTTAAATTCTTTTAGTATTCTGTAAGTGCAAATGAGTGATAGGAAGTATAGCAGACACAGTCATGTTTTGCATCAAAGAAGTCTAAATACCACTGGCCAGAGGAACCCAGGTGGAATGAAACCTGTGATCATTTCATTCTTTAAGGCAGAGCAAAACTCTGGGCCACAGGCTCCTATTCCCTTCCAGGCTGTCATAGAGTAGAAAGGACAGCTCTTCCAAATAGGACTCTGAGGACATTTGCTGAATATTTTAAATTCCACCAGAATATTATCAATATTTTTTTAAGTAAAAAAAGGACATACATAAATATGGTTCAGTCAAATGTTTTGGGACATGCTAGTTGGATACCTCTGGGTAGGGGTATCTATTTAGCCCTCCAAATATTTTGGAATTTTGGATTAGAGAGGCAGCAGAGCAAAGAGATTGAAAGCATTGGCCTTGCAGTGTAAGAGCTGTAGCTGGATCATATTCTAGCTGGTAGTCTTGGACCAATTGCCCAACCTCGCTAAGCCCTGGCTTCCTTGTGTAAAAGGAGAGAGGATGTATAGGGCTATTGTAAGGACCAAACAAACAAATGTATATGAAGTGCTTGTTATAGACTGAATTGTTTCCTCCTCAAATGCATGTGCTGAAGCCCTAACCCCCAGTATGTCACAATGTGACTGTATTTGAAAATAGAGTCTTTATTGAGGCAATTAAGTTAAGATCATTAGGGTGGGCCCTAATTTAATATGACTTATAAAAAGGGAAAATTTGGAGGCAGACACACCCCACATGGAACGCCACGTGAAGATAAAGACAGAGGTTGGGGCTATGCTTCTATAAGCCAATGAATGCCAAAGATTGCCAGAAACCCCCAAGAGGCTAGGGGAGAGGCATGGAAAAGATTCTTCTTCAGAGGCATCAGAAAGAACCAGTCCTGCCAACACCTTGATCTCATATTTTTTGCCTCCAGAACTGTGAGACAATAAACATCTGTGCTTAAGCCACCCAGCTCGTGGCACTTTGTTAATGCTATGAAACTAATGCAGCACTTAAAACATTGTGTGTTCTAAATTATTCTTGTCCGATAATTATTATTTCCCTGTTAAGCTTCTTAATGCTCTCAAATACTTGACTTCCCAGGAACTCAGAAAGCTGTGCACCTTTACCCAGCACTGAGCTCTGCACTGGTTTACATTTTCTGATCATATGTGAGCTCTCAGAAAAGTCAGCCTTTGGCACCTGGGAGGATTAACCTCACACCCCACCTGCCCTGTAGGCAGGAAGTTATGTGAGGAAGATTCTCTCCCAGTGGGCACTAAAAAGACCCCTGGAGCATGTCAGTGTCCATCCACCAGTCACCACTGATTCAAGCCAGTGACGCTGAATCCTGCCGTTCTCCCTCTTATTTCCTTTCATCTACGTGTCTTTTTTTTCTCCTGGTAGCTTTAATTTAATAGAGTTTTGGGGTAGACAAAGAACTCTGAATGCGGGGGCTTCATGTCCTCAAAGATATCCTTGCCTTGCCTCTGTCCCAGACCCTTATGAAACTCTGAGGCAGTCTTCCTATCCTGTGTACTCCTTGCTGGCAGAAGCTGAAGTTATCCTTGCATCCCCTACAAGGCAAGCATATGAAGCCACTCCATTGATAGAGTAGAGAAACTGTATGTTCTAGTACTCCAAACTGTGAACTGAGCAAGTAGGGCAAATTTTGCAACTGTGTGAATACACTGCGGTACCTCTGACCACCGATAAGATCCACACAGGAGTGTGACCTTATCTCTCTATACAATATTCCTGGGTTATCTGACATGAGAGGAAAGTACCCAGGGAGTTGGTGAGATAACCAGGGTGGAAAAGTAGTTGATCAGCTTCCCTTCTACTTTTTAGAACATTTACTGTAAGGACACAGACTCATACAATTTTGAAGTCACTGAGATAGAGAGTTGATGTGACTTGCCCAACATCACATAGCTCTTCAGTGGTGGGAACAAGATGAGACTGGATAGTTTTTTCACTCCTCAGACTCAGGTGGAATATTGTGCATGTGAATATATGTGTGCACAAATGCACATGGATGAGAAGCACAGTACCTCATCAAATATTATGAGAAGTAGTTTATTAGAAGTTGTTGTACATATATACCAATGCACACAATATGTATTAATCTTTACTTATTTAAATGGGTTGATCTGTCCCCAGATCATGGAAGGCCATTGACTTGCTGAGCCAAACACACAAATGTAACAAATAAAAGTAGTGCTCCTGGCTTCTGATTATGTGTGTTAAAAAATCTGGATTTAAATTTTGTTGTCAGAACCTTCTAGCTTTAAAACATGGCAGATTTAGACTGACTGTTGAATTGTAGGTATCAATACTCAACAGGTCTCAACACAATCAGAATGCTTTCCCTTTCCTATTATTTGTGTTTCAAATAGGATTTTTATTATTAGGGCAGTGTTTGACAATTCTCTCTCTAGTTTTTGCTAATTGATTCATCTACTGTAGGCATAAATTTATTGATTGATATCAGTGTTTGCACCATGAATTTTTTTATATGTTGGTGAGCACACTCTTTCTAGTCTGGGAATTCTGAAGAACAATACAATTTTACTAAATGAATTACCCAGCATATTTTCAGTATGAACCTTTGGCAAAGAGTCTTTCTTTTTGTACTAAGTGCCTACAAAATGGGTTTCATTAGCAAAGCAGTGTTTAAAAACAAACACTGCATATTAAAGTGGCTATCAAGTCACATTTCAGAAGTTCTGCAGCCGTAAGAGGGCTTACTCCAAAACTTATTGCTCAAATTCAAAGGGGAAAAAATTGGAGTTATGAGATGCAAATATTTTCAGAGGCAAACACATGGTTTAAATAAACCCTCTGCCTAGGCACCCCACTGCTTTTCCCACACAGAAGGCAAGAGTCTGCACCAATGTGACCAGGGAGGTGGTTCACAACAGCTGCCACTGCATCTTCTACCACTGTAAAGATGGCTTGCCACCACAGTAGCAGCCATAACCACCATGCAGGTGGCCCACTGCATATTTGACTGCATTGACACAGGGAGAGTCACTAGAGGAAACTAGAGAAGTCTATCTCCTCAAAGTCCACTCCAGAATAATAAAAGAAGCGACTGATCTACCAGATGTCCAGAAATCAATGTAGAGATACTAGAAATATGAAAAAAAAGAAAGAAAATATGACACCACCAAGTAAATGTAGTAATTCTCAAGTACCAGACCCTACAGAACAGGAAATCCTTGAAATAACTGCAAAAGAATTCTGAGTAACTATCTTAAGGAAACACATTGAGATAAAAGAAGACTCAGGCAACACAATAAAATGAGAATAAAAATATCCAAGATATGAAGGAGGACATTTACAAAGAGATTAATACCTTAAACAAAGAATGTAGCAGAACTAATGGAATTGAAGAACTCATTCAGTGAAATAAAAAACACAACTGAGAGCTTATGCAGCAGATTAATCAGAAGAAAGAATTTCTGATCTCTGAGATGGTCTTTGTGAAATAACCCATGCAGACAAAAAAAAAAAAAAAAGAAAAGGGAATTTAAAAAAGTGAAGAAAGTCTAAGAGAGCTAGCAGGCAACCTCACACACTCACACACACAAAAATCTGAATCATGAGTGTTCCAGAAGGCGAGGAGAAAGGAAAAGGCATTGAAAATATATTCAATGAAATAACAATGGAAAACTTCCCACATATAGGGAGAGACATAGAACTTCAGATCCAGGAAGCTCAAAGATCCGCAAACAGATTCAATCCAAAAAGATCCTCTCAAAGACACATTATAGTCAAACTGGCAAAACTCAAAAACAAGGAGAGAATCCTAAAAGCAGCAAGAAAAAAGTGTCCAGTCACTTATAAGTGAGACCTCATCAGACTAAAAGCAGACTTCTCAAATAAAACTCTACAGGCAAGAAAAAAATGGGATGATATATTCAAAATACTAAAAGAAACAAAGAAAGAAACAAACAAACCTGCCATCCAATAATACTATACTCAGCAAGGCTATCCCTCAGAAATGAGAGAAATAGTGTATTTCACAGACAAACAAACACTGTAGGAGTTCATCACCACACAACCAACCCTGCAAGAAATTTTCAAGGGACTCTTTTGTCTGGAATCTGCAATACAATAATCACTATCATGAATAGATGAGAAGGAACAAAACCTACTGGTAAAACACAAATACAAACGAGAAAAAAAAGAAACTAAATCCTACCACCTCAAAAAACCCCCCACAAACATTGAAGACAAATAGTAAAAGGAGAAGAAAGGAACAAAAGACATTTAAAACATCTAAACAAAAAGCAATAACATGGCAGGAGTAAGACAGTACCTCTTAATAACAACCCTAAATGTAAATATGTAAATAGATTAAACTCCCTGCTCAAAAGACACAGACTGATGGATTGGATAAAAAAGCTAGACCCAACTACATGCTGTCTTCAAAAGACTCACCTCACCTGTAGAAATGCACACAGACTAATAGAGAAGGGATGGAAAGCAATAGACCTAAACACAATAATAGTGAGGGACAGAAACAACCCTCTCTCCAGAAGAACAACAGATCTTCCAGGCAACAAATCAACAGAGAAATGCAAAATTTATACTTTAGACCAGTTGGACCTTCCAGGTATCGATAGAACATTTCATCCAACAACTACAGGATATATAATCTTTTCATCAGCACATGGAACATTCTCCAGGATAGACCACATGTTAGGTCACAAAACCAGTCTCACTAACTTTAAAAAACTTGAAATCATCTTAAATATCTTTTCAGACTACAATAAATGAAAATTAGAAATTAATAATAAGAAAAACTCAGGACACTATACAAATACCTGGAAATTAAATAACAGGCTTCTGAATGGCCTATGGGTCCAAGAAGAAATTAAACAAGAAATCCAAAAATTTCTTGAAACCAACAAAAATAAAGACACATCATGTCAAAACCTGTGGGATACTGCAAAAGCAATACTAAGAGGGAATTTTATCATGATGAACACTTACATCAAAAGAATAGAAAGATTTCAAATAAAGAACTTAATGTGACACCTCAAAGAACTAGAAAAACAATAACAATCCAATCTCAAAGTTAGTAGATGGAAAGAAATAATTAAGATCAGAGCAGAACTAAATGATATAGAGACCCAAAAAGTGATACAAAAGATCAATGAAACAGGAAGTTGGTTTTTCAAGAAGATAAACAGACTAATGATTAGCTAGGTTAACAAAAAAAAAAAAAAAAAAAAAAAAAAAAAAAAAACAGAGAGAGAAAGAAGACCCAAATGACAAAAATCAGAAATGAAAAGGGAGACATTACAACTGATACCACAGAAATATAAAGAATCATTACAGGCTGTTACAAACAACTGTGTGCCCCAAAATTTGAAAACCTGGAGGAAATGGATAAACTTTTGGACACATACAAACTTCCAAGATGGAACCAAGAAGAAATAGAAAACCTGGACTGACCAATAACAAACAATGAGATTGAAGCAGTAATCAGCAGTCTCTCAACAAAGAAAAGCCAAGTACTGGATGGCTTTACTGCTAAATTAAGCTTTACTGCTTTAAAGAAGAATTAATACCAATTCTCTTCAAACTATTCCAAAAAGTGGAAACAGAGGCCATTCTCCTAAACTCATTCTCTGAGGCCAGCATAACCCTGATACCAAAATCTGAAAGATAAAACAAAACCCGAAAACTACAGGCCAATGTCTCTGATGAACATAGATGCAAAAATCCTCAACAAAATACTAGCAATCAGAATACAGCAACATATCACAAAAATTATACACCATGATCAAATAGGATTCATCCCAGGGAGACAAGGCTGTTTCAACACATGCAAGTCAATAAATGTGATACAACACATTGATAAAATCAAGGACAAAAACCATATGATTATTTCAACAGATGAAGAAAAAGCATTCAACAAAATTCAACATTACTTCACGATAAAGCCTCTCAGCAAATTAGGTATAGAAGGAAATATCTCAACACAATAAAAGCCTCATATGACAAACCCACTGACAGTATCATCCTGAAAGAACAGGAACAAGACAAGGATGCCTACTATCACCTCTTCTATTTAACATAGTATTGGAAGTATTAGCCAGAGTAATCAAGCAAGAGAAAGAAATAAAGGGCATCCAGATTGGAAAAGATGAAGTCATACTGTCCCTGTTTGCAGACAACATTATCCTATATATAGAAAAACCTAAAGATTCTACCCAAAAACTTTAAAATCTCTTAGAGTTGATTAACAATTTCAATAATGTTGCAAGATACAAAATCAATGCCCCCAAATCAATGGCATTTATATTATTCAATAACAAACTAGCAGAAAAAGAAATAAAGAAAGCCCATTTACAATATTCCCACCCCCCCCCTGCCAAAAAAATATCTGGGATCAATTTAACCAAGGAGGAGAAAAATCTCTACACTGAGAACTATAAATCAGTACTGAAGGAAATTAAAGATGACATGAAAATATGGAAAGATATTCCATGCTCTTGGATTGGAAGAATCATCATTGTGAAAATGTCCATATTACCCAAAGGGATCTACAGATTTGGTTCGATCTCCATCAAAACACCAATGGCATTCTTCACAGAAATAGAAAAAACAACCCTAACATTCATATGGAACAACAAAAGACCCCAAATAGCCAAAGCAATCCTGAGCAAAAAATAAATAAATAAAGCTGAAGGCATAACACTCCCTGACTTCAAATCATACTACCAAGCTACAGTAACCCAAACAGCATGGTACTGGTATAAAAATAGACACTCAGACCAATGGAACAGATTAGAAAATCCAGAAATCAACCTACATTCTTAACAGCCAATTGATCTTTGACAAAGTCACCAAGAACATACCTTGAGGAAAAGACTGCCTCTTCAATAAATGGTGCTGGGAAAATTGGACATTCATATGCACAAGAAGGAAACTAGACTTGCACCTCTTGTCATATGCCAAAATCAATTCAAAATGGATTAAAGACTTAAGTATAAGACATGAAACAATAAAACTACAAAAGGAAAACATAGGGGAAACACTTTAGGAAGTAGGGTTGTGCAAAAACTTTATGAATAAGACCCCCAAAGCACAAGCAACTAAAGAAAAAATAAACAAATGGGATTATATCAAACTAAAAAGCTTCTGCACAGCATTGGAAATCATCAACAGAGCAGAAAGATACCCTACAGAATGGGAGAAAACATTTGTAAACTATACATCTGACAAGGGATTAATAACTAGAATATACAAGGAACTCAACTTCACAGTAAAAAAACAAATAACCCAATTAAAAAATGAGCAAAGGAGAGGAACAGACATTTTTCAAAGGAAGACATACAAGTGGTCAACAGGTACTTGAAAAAATGCTCAACATCACTAATCATCAGGGAAATGCAAATTAAAATCACATTGAGATATCATCTCACTCCAGTTAGACTGGCTATAATCAAAAAGACTGAGAATAACAAATGCTGGTGAGGATGTTGAGAAAGGGGAACTTTGCTACACTGTTTGTGAGATTGTAAATTAGTACAGCCACTATGGAAACAGTATGGAGGTTTCTCAAACAACTGCAGGTAGATCTACCATATGATCCAGCAATCCCACTTGTGGATATATACCCAAAGGAATGGAAATCATCATGTTGAAGGGATACCTACACTCCCATGTTCATCACAGCTCTTTTTACAATAGTCAAGATGTGGAAGTAGCCTAAATGTCCATTGATGGATGACTGGGTAAGGAAAATGTGGTATATATACACAGGGAATACTGCTCAGCCATGAAAAAGAGTGAAATTCTGCCATTTGCAGCAACATGGATGAGCTTGCAGAAAATTGTGTTAAGTGAAATAAGCCAGACACAGACGGAAAAATACTGCATGTGCTCAGCCATAAGTGGAAGCTAAGAGAGAAAGAAGTGAGGAAAGAAAGACCACATTGGTGCATTGGACTTGCAGAAGGAGAGAAGAAACCGAGGGTTGCTGGCGAAAGGGTGAAGGTTGGGTGGTGGACATGGAGAATAATTGAAATCTGAGGTGGTAGCCATGCTGATAGCATTGATATGATCATCACCTCTTGGGCACAGGTACTGACAATCAACCTCTGTGCCCCATGAATATGTATAATTAATAATAAATAAATAAATAAACCCTCTGTGTTTTTGTAGGGGGCGACTTGTTAACTCTCTAATATACTTCATAGGTCTTATGTTAACTATGTTTACTATTATCTTAACTATTTGTATTATAACTATTATTATGTATTTATGCATAATAACTATGTGTTATGCTAGCTGTTCATGTTAGAAATCTCTTTCCATATTGATTGTTAATTCTTTGGTAGTGGAAAATATTTTACTTAGTTTTTAATTCCATTAGCTGCATTTGATAGGTATCCATAATATTTGTGGAAGGTATGATTGAATAAAGTAGCCCTTCCAAAATGTACACATTTTTAAGTAGTGAGATAAAAGTAGAGGGAAGGTACCAAGATCTAGGGAATTAGGATGTGCTTCCTACTGGCCATCACACTTAGGAAAGGCTACAGGATTAAAAGGCAGGAGCCACAAATCTCTGCACCATTCCCCATTCCCTCATGTCCTTTCCTCTCCTCCTGGGAAGATTTGGACAAGCACACTCTACAACTGCAAATCAAAGAGGTGAAATCATGTGACCTGTTCAAGGCCATGGCTAGTATGGTAGTAGGATTGGAGGTGCAGACAGACTTGGTTTACTGGCACCCCCAGATCTTTTACATCTGAATTCATCTATAAGGAGATTTTTCTTGGAATTTTGAAGGCCTTCCAAGTTTAGGAATTCCCTATTGGGTTGTGAATGTGCACATGAGGAGTGACACCTTTAACCACTTATTGACTCATTAAACAATACAGGGATTCATTCAATTAATAAACTTTCATTTTGATAACTAAGAATAAGATGAAGATGCCAAGGTACCCTTGGAGAATAGGAAGAATGTATCTTACAGATTTCAGAAATTTGTCTATACTTGCTCTGACTCTTGAATAGAAGACATAACAGGTGCAATGAATAGAAGACTTAACAGGTGCAATTCATCTTGGTGTTATTTCATTTGTTTTTAATTAAAGGGGCTCACTCTATATCTATTGTATAAACACAGCCCTGATGGACTAACTGTACAATTACTGTCACACTCAGGTCCCCAGAGTATGATACAGTGACAAATACCTCAAATTCACCCTCTGTCTAAGTAATATAATCTATGTCCAGTCACCCATAATTTTAAGCCAGTTCTAAGAAAGGCTATTTAAAAACAAATCTGAAGTATATATAATAATGGTGAAGCAAATAAACATTAAGCAAAAGAAGAAATGATAAACATAACCTTTAGACCACATAACTTCCTAGGAGGTCAGCTATTTCAGGAAATGAAATGATGCACTTATCATATTCTCATCTGTTCAATATATAATTATTTTAACTGTTATGTGTGTTGATTATAGCCCATTATCTTGCAATAGCAGCTTGCATGGATCACTGCATAATTAAAAAATATAATGGATTTTCTTGCCAATATTTGATTTCTATCTCTAACTCTGCTTACTTTAAATATATCTATGCCATGCACTCTGGGTAAACTGGTTTTTATTTCCTAAGGATTTATCTTAGATTATGCACCTAGATTTTTTTTTTACATAGACTAGTTCATATGGTGGCTTGTTTTCTGAAATGGAATAAATTAGCTTCTGTACATGCAAATCCACTAAATGGGCAGGATCACAAATCTGAGACATTCATATAGGTGAAGTGGGTGGGAATAGGGCATTTGCACAATTATCTAGATGATGTGGTCAATAAAACCTGGAAATGAGATCATTCGGTTTTGAATTACTCAAATTTCTTTGATTACATTAACCAGATAATTGCCTTTGTTGCACAGATGCTTATTATTATAACTAATCAATGTTATTTACATATGAAGATAAAAATGTGGATCCCACATGGGTTGAATTCATATCTTGGTCTAGTTAGCCTGGTAGGGTTAGATGTTGTATTTAAAGAAACATTTATTTATTTAGTCACAAAGTTTATTGAGCACCTGCTGTATGCAGGAAGAGATCTAGGCACTGGATTAATAAAATAAATATGGTAGTTCTTATTTCCAAGAAACGCAGTGCATACTGTGTAGGTAGACACATGGGAACATATTTATGGTACAATGATATAAACTCAATAGTAAAGATATACACAGAGTGTTTTCAGAGGACTGAGGAAAGGGAAAATGTGTGCATGGGGATGTTGTTTGAAAAAGCTTTCTTGAAAATGTGATGCCTGAGCTGAGCTGTTAAGTGTAGTCTGAAGTAGTAAGAAGAGGAAGTGGCAGAAAGGGCATTCCTCATAGAGGGGACAAAGTGGGCAGCAGCCAAGGTCAACACTGAGGAAAAGTCATAATGCCTCGTCCTGTGATTTTGGAGAAAGAGAATGAGTGTGAAAGAAGTTTGCTAATGGGTTGTTGGAAATTGAAGGTGATCACACTCATTGGATTAAATTTTCTCAAATATGTTGGAAGTAAGCTTTGAATAAAGGTAGTAGATGTTGAAATCTGGCTTGGTGGAAGTGATAAAGATATGGAATAATTGCTGAGGGGAATAGAAGGAATAAGTGGAGACAGGCAAGGAAAAGGATTGAGAGGTGGCCCTGAGAGCCTCGCTACTGTTGGACACCATGGATTCGCCATGAGGCCAAACTGCAAGGATATAGGATTTTTGAGCTCCATCTTTGCCACCTGGGCATAGGGGAAGAGAAGGCACATTACAGTATTGATCTACCATTGGAATTTTCTTAGGTCAGTGTAGCACAGAAATGGGGTGAAAGGAATTAAGGGTATTGGTGAAAGAGCATTTAGGATGATCAACAATGGGATCTAGATTGTTTTGAAAAAAAAAAAAGAGAGAGACCAAGAGGAGGTGAATAGACATGAATAAAATAGAGGAAACATGAGGCTGGGGTCTCCATAAAATAACAGAAAAGTATAGTGGAGAGTGATTTGACAATATCTTCTTGTGGCAGCCAGAATTCCCAGCTGAACTCCAGCGATGCATGCCCTTTATAATTTTCTCCCCTTGAGCGTGAGCAGAACCTGAGAATATGATGGAAGCCATTTTGTTGATTATGGCAAAGATGAAGGGATTTTTGCAGATAAAATTAGGTGTCTCTAATCAGTTGATTTTGATTTAATAAAAAGTAAGATCATCCTGAGTGGGCCTGACGTAATCAAAAGAGTCTTTTGAAAGGGGGTTTAAAAGACAGAGACTTGGGCCGACCCCGTGGCTCACTCGGGAGAGTACGGTGCTGGGAACGCTGCGGGTTCGGATCCTATATAGGGATGGCCGGTGCGCTCACTGGCTGAGCGTGGTGTGGGCGACACTAAGCCAAGGGTTGCAATCCCCTTACCAGTCACAAAAAAAAAAAAAAAAGACAGAGACTTGCTCTCTTCTGGTCTTAAAGAAGAAAGCTGCCATGAATTCTGCAGCTTTAAGAAATGAATTCTTCCAACAACCACGTGAGCATGGAGGAGGACTTTGAGACTTAGATGAGAATGCAGCAGTCCCAGCTATCAACTGTTTTAGTTTTCTGATACCCTGAACAGGGGACCCAGCTAAAGCTTGCCCAGACTTCTGATCTACAGAAACCATGAGATAATAAATGGATGTTTTTTAAAGCTCCCTGGTTTACAGTAATTGTTTATGCAGCAATAAGAAATTATTATACTGGTGAAGTAGAAAATGCACACAAGCCAGCAATTCTATTCCTAAGTATATAATCTAAAGCTGTGGTGGTGCTACAGACTGAATGTTTGTGTCCTCTCAAATTTATATTTTAAAGCCCTAACCCCTCAATATGATGGTATTAGAAGGTAAGGTCTTGGTGAGGTAATTAAGTTTAGATGAGGTCATGAGGATGAGCCCTCATGACGAGATTATTGTCTTTATAAGAAAAGGAAGAGACACCAGAGTTTCCTTTCTCTGCCATGTGAGCACACAATGGGAAGACAGCCATTTGCAAGTCTGGAAGAAGGTCTTTCAATAATGATGGCACCTTGATCTTGGACTTCTCAGACTCCAGAACTGTGAAAAACAAGTATCTGTTATCTAAGCCACCCAGTCTGTATTAGTTTATTATAGCAGCCCAAGCTGACTAAGACAGCTGCTCAGTGTGATAGCAACATGCCACATGTGGTTGCTGAGCACTTGAAATGTGGCTAATCAGAGTTATGATGTACTGTGAGTTTAAAATACATACTGGATTTAAAAGACTAATGAAAAAAAGTAAAATAACTCATGAATAATTTTTATATTGATTCCATGTTGAAATGACAATATTTTGCACATATTGGGTTAAATAAAATATATCAATAAAATTAATTTTACCTTTTTTTTAAGCCTTTTTAGTGTATCTACTAGAAAATCTAATATACATGTGACTCACATTATATTTTTATTGGACAGTGTGACATTGCTGCTCTAGAGCAAATCTCGCATTTGTACATAAGATACTATTACTTAGAGGTTCATTACAGCATTGTTTGGATGTGAAAAAAGAAAAAGAAGAGGCCAAAATATCCTTTCATAGATGAATGGCTAAGTACACTAAAGTTTATTTAATGTATAAGTTATTCCCTCTACTTGGATCCTTAACCCTCTGAATATTTGCATGCCCTGATCCAGCTTTTCTTTTACGGATTTACTCAAGTTTCACATTATCTGTAAGATGATTTATAACTACCCTATATAATATAGCATTGCCCATTTCTCTTTTCAAAAACTACTGCATGCCCTACCCTCTTCTGAGCTTTGTTTCTTTTTGATGATCCTTATCATCTAAAACACTATATTTCCTTTTATTTATGTCTGATTTCCCTGGCTAGAGTATAAATTCCATGAGAATGTGAACTTTGTTTTGATCTGTATTGCATTCTTGGTGTCTAATATAGTGTCTGCCACATGCTAGGCATTTAGTAAATATTTGTCAAATAAATGCATTATAAAATACTAGATTTCTATGAAAATGAATAAACTAGATAAATTATAAATATGCATCAACTTAGATATATTTCAAAACTTAAGATTGATTGGAAAAGCAAATTGCTGAATAAAATACATATAGACACAAATACACACACAAATATACAGACACAAATTGCTTAATGAAATATATGTAGACACAAATATATATATACTCACACAAAACATATACACCCACACATCCCTCCATATATATGTCTATATGTAAAGTGACATTCATTTAAGTAAATTAAACACATACATGACAGACTGTGTTATTGAAAGAAATTTCTTTAATCAATATGGGGTGGAACCAGCACATGAATAAGCTGAATGGAAGGACGAGGATCATTGACATGAGTCACTGATGCTATCTTGTGAATATGAACATTATTTAGAATCATGTAAACTAAGGAGTGTTTGGCAGAACCTCTCATTCTATGCCAACACCTTCTTTCAACATTTCTGACAGGCGAAGTTCACCTGGCCACTGATTGAATATTTTATGGACAGGTATTTAAGCAACTTAGTTATTGCTATGGTTTGACTGTTTTTGTCCTCTCCAAAATTCATTTTGAAACTTAATCCCTAATGCAACAGTAAGAGGTGTGGCCTTTGGGAGGTGATTAGGTAACAAAACCTCTTCTCTCATGAATGGGATTAGGGACCTTGTAAAAGGACTAGCAGAACTAGTTTAGCTCTTTTTGCCCTTTCACTCTTCTTCCATGTGAGGATGCAGCAAGAAGGTCCTCACAAATCACTAAATGCAGTGCCTTGCTCTTGGACTTCCCAGCCTCCAGAACCATAAGATCCCAGTCTCAGGTATTTTGTTACAGCAGCACAAATAGACTAAGAGTTATATATATGACAATGCACAAAATTGGTAAAAACTATAAACTATGAAAGTTTAGAACTGATTTTTTTTTTCTGTTCAGAGTTCCATAGGGAATTGAGGGAAGGACCTGAAAGCCCACTCTTCCTTTAGGTCTAAGTGCCCTAAAGTGAGAGGGTGTGGGATATACGTTTATCTTTTACACAGTGCAGACTAGGTGGTGATGCTGGTGAAAGAGAAGTCAGAATGCAGGTATTTTCAAGAGGGGCAGAATGAGAAATATAAATAGAAGTTTTTCCAAATAGTAGAAATTCAATCAAGTTTGCTTCCAGATCCAATGTCATCAAATTAATCCAAGAGACAGCATGTCCTGGCAATCAAAATCAAATAGCATGCAATACCAGGAAGTGCTACTCAGTGGAGTCACAGTAGGATAACAATATGTCAGAACTTATGTTTCTCTAGGGACTTTAATTTTTTTTTCAGTACTGTAATTTTTCACCTTTATCCCATACAAAACAAAACAAACAAACAATCAAACAAACAAAACCACTCAATACTGATCTACTAAGTAAAAGTCCAAATAAATATTAAGGCATATGTATAGGTGCCTCTGAAAAATTTTATAATTTACTCTCTGATTTTTAAAAGGTTGAAAATATTAGATTTATATATTCAAATTTGTAATCTTCATTCCATTAAAATAAAACCAATAAATTACATTTTCATAGCAAAACAGTGGCAGAAAACTGCCCATATTTTATATTGCTTATAGTGACATCCCGTATATATTGGTATTTGGAAATAATTATTCATTCCTACACAGTAAATTTACCTGGAGCAGATCAGTTAGGAACTATGTACATAGTTTAAAATTAAGTGTTATTTTAGCAAATTTTATTTAGAGTTTGCTAAGTTTTAACTTCCTTGGTTTGGTTCAACAAGCATATTTTAATTGCCTGCCATGTACAGATACAGTCCTCTGAGGATGCAAAGATAAATTGATTTTGTCCCTGTCCCAGGGAAAGATCTTATGGTGCCTGAATGAAACCTGTGAAGTGCTAACATAGAAATGTGCCAGATCTATGGAGTCTAATGGAGGACACATCCTCAAATAGAGGTTTGGGAGAGGCTTGCTGGAAAAAATGAATTATGAGTTAGAGTTAGCTTGAGCAAAAAAATAGGAGGCAGAGCTTTCTAGGCTGAAAGGAATATGACAAAAGGAATGTTATTAGGCAGGTTTTAGGAATATAGAAATCCATCCATCTCCACTATGTATGGAAAAGTGTGGTGGACACAGGATACAAGTACATGTTTGTGTTTCTAGAGGGGCGATATCTGCTATGCATTTAAGTACATCACTTTGCTTATATGTGGACAACAGTTATAAAAGGACTGAGAGTCAAGATATAGAGCTCAGATAGAGGCTGTTTTAATAGGGAAGTGAAAAATGATGAGGGCCGTAGGCAAGGAAAGTTGCTAGAGCATATCTAGGACAGGAAGTTGACAGGACTTAATCAGATTTGCGTGCTGAGGAGATGCAGAAATGCCAGACAACCCATAGAGGTCTGGTTTGAGTGGCATGCTCTATGTGACTATAATGTTTTGACTGAGGTACAAATATGATAGATTCTAGGATATTTGAGTGGGTGGGTAGACACTCTCAAGTTCCTGGTGCATTGGGTACAAAGAAGTGCTCCACAGAGACCGTTCTTGAGCTCATGGACCCAACCATGAGATCAAGCATATGTGAAAGAGGTCACATGAATGGTAGAGGTGATGGCTAAAGAGAATTCTCTGGGGAGAGCTGTTGTTTCTCTGTGAGTCCACACTCCCCTGTCTTTGGGATGTCACTTTCTAACCCATCCCTACTGAGCAGAGCTTCCACGGGGCCACTCAGAGAAATCCAAAATAGTTACACTGCAGTTGGAGATGCAAAGGACCTATGGCGAATCCACATGTGAGAAAGCCAAGGACTATGGACTGTGGTGTGACTCCTAAGTGACAGAAGAGGGCTGGACAAGAGTGGACCTATTCATTTGCTAGCTGACCAGGAAAAGTTTGCTTCATCATGATTAGAGGCACTCCCAGAATTTCCAGGGAAGGGATGAATGGGTGTTTCCTGTGCACCAGATTTGGATCCAGAGCACCTCGGTGGGAATGTCCTGGGTTATAGTCAATGGAAGTGTCCAGAGGGACCAGGAGGTGTCTGCAGAAAGAGTACGAGGTGAACTTCTAGATGTCAAGATTCTGAGGAAGCAGTGCAAGCTTCCACTGAAGTAGGGATCCATTGGTGTGGGTCAAAGAAACATCAGGAGAGATGGACCATCAGCAACTCAGAGAGTCTCTGGGCTCACTGAGACACCAGCTTATACTCTCTGCTAAGCCCAGAAAGCACAGAGCAGCCCAGCCAAGTGAGAACTGCCCTGTCTTCTTTTCAGCTGAGTAGAAGGTACAACAGCCAAAGGAGTGGGGAGAAAGTGAGCAGGGAAAGAAGAAAGAGAAGCCACTCATGCCCCCACCCCCACTTCTCTAGAGTCTTCCACCAGGCGTGAGCTCAGAGAGGGGAGGAGAAATTTGATGTTAAATCAAGTTGGACTTTCAATTAAAATTTTACACTAAATATTCTAATCACTAAGTTGAGGCTGTTCTTCAACATAAGGGAGTCTAGGACTGTCGTTACCTTAAGTAAACCAAAAAGTCATGGAATCTGCATGAAAGATGGGAGCAAAAATAAATTGGTTTTGCTGTCTTGGAATTTGTGTATGTTGATGTGCCAGTTGCACCATCATTAATTGAAAATGGCAAGAATAGATTTAATAGATAAAATAATACATTCTCTTCAGGAATTTGTTGATATGGGGATGGCAGCAAAATATTGAAGTGGAAATTTCCAGCAGGAAGGTGACTGGACAAGTTGAAACTTACGAGAGAATTTAGAGTTGTACTCAAAGAAATATTTGTATATTTCTATTGAACAAAACCCTTTCCTTTTAGCTTTTATGACATGATCACTTCTAAACCCCGGTATCTGCAATTCCTTCTTGAATAATCTTTGTGGATTTATCTACATCAATCAGACCTACATAGAGCTACCAAGATAAACAAAATGAAACATCATTTTGTCTGTGCCTTAAGTACAGTGGCTTCCTATCAATTATCAATCAAATTTGAATTTATCAGCTCAGCAGGCAATTTCCCACTGTCCTTCCATATTTACTGAAATGTATTTCTCACCAATTCCACACGGGACCACTCTATCCGGGCCCCATAGGTCTCCTTATGCTTCATTTATACTTTTACTGTTCACCGTATTAGAAGGCTTTTTCAACCAAATTCTAATCTAAAACTCAATTTAGGCACTCTTAGTGTGGGTTTTAGGAAACCTAGGGTGTTTGTAATGTCTCTGAAATTGCAGACAAATTTGTGTGCATTTTACGGGGACCATGGATTTAAACCATTGTTTAAATCATTGTTTTAATAAAAGGTCTGTGACCCAGAAAATAATTAAGAAGCACTGACTTAACCTAACATCTCTGATTCCCTGTTCTGTACCCAGCTCACTGCTCTTCTTGGCACCTGTGATAAGTAACCATCTTTTTCCCAGATGCCTCAATGTGCTTGTTCACACCGCAGCTGCTCCCACTGATTGCTTTGCAGCCAGCTGGAACTTAATCTGGATTGAGAGCAACTATGACCACAGGCAGGAAATGCTTTGGCTGCCTCAGCCCCACATTCAGCCACCATTTCCCAGACTGGTCTGAAACATAGTTTGCCAGGGTTTTCTGGTAGCTCATGTCATGGTCCAAATGCATGTGTCACCACCGCCCCCCTCCCAACCCCAGCCAATTCATATGTTGAAATGCTAACTCCTCAGACCATTGTATTAGGAGGTGGAGTCTTTGGGCGGTAATTAGCCACACAGGCAGACTCCTTATGAAAGGATTAACATCCTTACAAAAGAGGCCTTAGAGAGATCTTTTGCCCCTTCCCCCATGTGAGGACTCAGTGAAAAGATGGAGGTCTGTGAACGGGGAAGCAGGTCCTCACCAGACACCGAATCTGCTGGAGACATGATCTTGAACTTCCCAGCCTCCAAAACTGTGAGCGGTAAATTTCTGTAGTTTATCAGCCCCTCAGTTAGTGCTATTTTGTTACAGTATCCCAAATGGACTAAGACACTCATCCTGGCTATTTATTGTCTAACGTCCTTTTGCCCTTCCTGAACAATCAGGTGTGCGGTCTGAAAGTTCCCTGGTTCCCTGGCATCACTGAACTTGGCCTGCTGTATGCTGCATGTCTGTCTCCATGGAACTCCTGAATTCCTGCTGCAAGGCTCTGCCTTCCTGTTGGGAAAATATATGAAAATGGTCAGGGCCCCTCAGATGTTCAGAATCTTGCAGAGCATTTGCTATGAATAGGTTGCGTGTGGGTGGAGTTAGTGCACCTGCACAGCACCCCCACCTTGGCTGGAGTTTACTGCCTCCAGTGGCCACCGCCCCACTAGCAGCCATGCTTTCCAATATAGGGCTTCCAAGGACCTGTTTGCCGGTTACCTAGCTCATCGACCTGCGTGTAAGGGGTCTGGTGACACAGCCAGGCATGTGAGGGGTCTGGCGACCCAGCTGGCATGTGAAGGGTTTGTGATTCAGTCTGTGGACGGGCTTGAGGGGTCTGTGAGCTTCAGACCCAGCCCTAGCTCGACAATTGGCCCAGTCAGCAGGATTACAGGCAGGTAAAAGAGCCCAATAATTGGCAGCATCAGGAGGATTCCGACATTAGCCTAGCGCTACACCTCTTTTATGCAAACAACTGATACTTTCTCCTAGACTCCCATGATAATAACAATGACACCAATAATAATATAGCAAGCATGCAGTGCTTACAATACGCTTGGCAATATATTGAATGTTTTCTATGCATTGCCTCATTTCTCCTGACTCACATGGTATACGTTAACAGAACCTCCCATTTGATGATAGCTACCCTTTCCTGAGCAACTACATGACAAACATTTTGCTAGACTGTACATGTAATGCACATAATCCCCACAAACATATGGAGTGGGCATTTTTATTCCCATTTTAGAAGAGGGAACTGAGAAACAAAGAAGCTAAATGACTAAGTTTACACAGGTAGTAAACTATGATTAAACCCCGGGATCTGTGTTCTCAATGCAAGAGTTACATAGGTTGGTCTCTTCCTAAGAACCCAGCCTTAGTCTCCCATCAGATCCTATGACCCTGGTGGACAGGCCTAGTCTAGGCCATGACTCCATCTTACCAGATTGTTTCTGGACATGATACTCATGATAGGACTGAGTGTATCCTATTGCACTTGCATTTGCTCATAGGTTGTAAGTGCGTGTGTTCTTCAGTTCCTTTGCTTGTTCATTCATTAATTTATTAATTCATTCATTTGTTCAGCATCTATTTGTTCAGCACTTACTCTCTGCCCAGCATTGTGCAAGAACTAGGGAATTGAGACTGGAAAAACACAGCTTGGAGACAGACATGCAAACACATATGACGGTCTAGCAACAGCTATAATGGAGGGGAGGAGCCTACATTTGTGAGTCAGGGCCAGCAGACAGAAGGTAGTGCTTAGGAAGAGGCGTAAAGAATGACTCAGAGGGAAATGGTATTTCAAACAGAGGTGGAAGAATTCTGTGGGAGCATGTGGCATGATGAGGGAGCCATAGTAGGTTTGGTGAGTGCTGAGGTGGGGCAGGAGGTGAAAGAGATGGTGCAGGGGATCAGGAACAAAAGCACCAGTGACTGCACATCCTGCTGAAGTGAAGGTTTTATCCTGCAATATAGGAAAGCCTCAAAAGAAGCCTGTCATTCCTCTACCACGTAGACTTTATATTAGCAGACAGCAGAAACCACATATGCTACTCTTTTAGAGGATATCCCTTATGGTGCCAAGATATTATTACTTCTATCATGGAATAATGCTTGTTGAGTGGGAATTTATAACCTCCTAATAAGTATTTGTTAGCAAATGCCCAGAGAGCTAACACTATGACATACTCAATCGTGTTTCAAATATTCTTTATTTTTCCCCTTTTTCTAGTAAGCCCCAAACACTGAAAGGTAGTCACCTTGAAAGACATGTCTGAAAGGCTTACTGATTCTGAACACTGTGTGACATTATCAGGGATTAGTACACATGCAACTACTTTGCTCGGGAAGTTTACCTCCTGTAACGAATTTGATCTTCACACCATAAATTCAATCTGCTGATTTGCTCCGTTACATTATTTCTGATTCTAGTTTTGGAACTCCTTTAGAAAGTGAGAATTACTAGAAGAAAGAACTAGGGGAACTTTCAGGAACCAAATACCTTATTTCATCTTTCCTAACAAAACCAGATACCTGCAAAGTTTTATTATGTCCTCATCCAAAGAAACACCTGCATTTTCTCTTTTGCATGTTTTAGTTCATCTCAGAATTTTCTTGGTGCCAGTCCTCCAACAGTCTGGGGCTTTGCTCTCAGTTACTCCCCATCCCATCTTCTCTGCAGGTGCCTACATCCTGCCAAAGGCAGCATATGGCATCATGACTCAGGAGACAAAAGACAGGATGAGCACAATGCTGACAGAGGCTTCTCATGCATTCCCCCCTACCCTTCCTTCACCCCCAACTGTGGAGCCTGAAAATGGGGAATTTGCTCTTTGGAGTGAATTAATACAAAATGCTTTCTTGCTCTCAATGTGGTCCCTTATCTTGGAGCTCATTATTTCTTTAAACATGCCTAAATAGGCTTGGTAATTTCACCTTCTTCTGCAACTTAAGTACAAGCAAAACGGTGCTTGGGGTGCTCTGAGTGTTTGATCCCAAGATTTCATGTGGCTTCTGCCTCTCCTTGCACTGGTGTGAAATAAAAAGAAACTGGCTGTTTTCTTGTTAAAGATCAAGTAATCACGATGGCGATTCAGGACATAACCACAATCGCTGCAGGGATGAGGCCGTGTGATGTTTTTCTATTAGGCACACTCTGTCAGATTTATGTAGCTGTCAGAAAGCATATTTCATTTCATGCCTATTTGTGATTTCTTTGTTGTTGTTGTTCTTGCTGCCAGTTTTAAATTGCTGGCAACATCCTCAG
Source organism: Cynocephalus volans (assembly GCF_027409185.1). Lineage (NCBI taxonomy): Eukaryota > Metazoa > Chordata > Mammalia > Dermoptera > Cynocephalidae > Cynocephalus > Cynocephalus volans. The sequence continues at coordinate 176,612,318 of NC_084460.1, forward strand.
TAAACTGAGTAAGGCTGTTATTAGTGGTGCATTCCAGTGGTAAGAGAAAAGTTGTTATTTCGGATTCTTTTTTCTTTTTCTTTTTGGTGGCTGTCTGAAATGGGAAACCAAACCCTTGACCTTGGTGTTACAAGACTGTGCTCTAACCAGCTGAGCTAACCAGACAGCCCTTGGATTCTTACTATGTTCCTGCACTATTCTTCACAAGCATTTCCCTTTCTGTTTATCCTCACAATAACGCTATGAGTTAGGTCGTGGTACTCCCATTTATAGGACGAGAAAACTGAGATGCAGGGAGTTTAAGTAAGTTGCCTAGGTTATATTGCTCCTATTAGTGCAGCTAGGATTTAAACCCAAGCAGCCACTGCCAGGACTAGAATGAGGTAAAAGAGGTGCCCAGGGAACAAAGTTTAAGGAAGAACTCACTTTGAGTCCTGTGCAAGTGGAGGGTTTGCACCTGAGAGTGAGTGCTTCCTTAAATCATGCCCTAGTCCCAGCCTTGCAAGAAACCTTGCTTTGGAGCTGTGGTGCTTAACCTTATACACCCTGCCTGTCTGGTTCTCACTTTATGGTTCACAGTCAGCCTTTAATGGGGGAATAGATTGAACAGCCCAAGAGAGGGTCTGTTGCTGCTGAAGAGACCAGCAGAAATAGAGCCAAAAGCAAGTGTCTCTCCTTAGGACGCCTTCCTTGCCTTGGCTGTGCATTCTTATATTTTGCTGTTCCCTCCCCTTCTTTTCTCTTGTGGCTTTGTCTCACTCCATCCTTCTCCAGTACAGAGAGGAAAAAAAAAATACTCTTTACTTACAAGGTAAATCTCTGCATCCCCTAGAGAAAATCTTAGAGCAGCATCACAGAACATGGTGCATAGTTGGCCAGACCTGGATGCTCCCAAGAGTCTATTTCATATTGTCAAGTCCAGACATACCCTGAGGTGCATATTGGGGTCAAAGACAACCTAAGAGTACATATCTATAAGGAGTCTTGGAATCTCAGAACAGAGTCTTGAAAAGGGGAGTCAAACTGCCTTAGAGAAAAGGAAAAGGTGAGATCCTGGAACATTTGGAAAGAATTTCTCTCCCCCAAATACTCTGTACTCTTGAAAATTCTTTAGTGAGCTAGGTAGGATTTGAATGGGATTACACTTTTCTGTTTAGCTGACAAATGGCCAAATAATCACTATAACATTGAAGTAAAAAGATCCTCCTGTTTAGTCCTGTATAGCCCAAGCCTTAGGAGGCCACTCAGATTGTGGGCTGACAAGGTGAGAACTGTCTCTGGTTTTCTTTAGTGATAGACCAACCCTCCCTCTCCTGAATGAACCATGAACAAAGCACCTACAAGCTCTCATGAACATGTGGGGAGGGCCAGCAGAAGCTGGGGCCTTGGCTGAAATGAAGTAGGGTGAGTGTTATGGTCTGGTAGCCCCTTTGAACTTCACAACATCGCCCTGGAAGTTTCCTGGTAGTTCTTCTAGGCAAATTTTTGACACTGAAATCCGAGCAGATTGGTTGATGATGGCTTTTCCTCCCAACAGAACCATGTGGGAAGGACCACACCACATGGACAAATCAAACCGCACTAAGCTGGCGGGGAGAGCATCACTTGCCTCTTTGATCAGGTTCATAAATCTGGGTCCGAGGCGCCATGGCTTGTGTCGATGGCACTGGAGGGAGCTGACGGTCAGCTGGGAGGCCCGGTGGGAGGCGATGGCCACCATGTACACAGCATCATACATCAGAGCCGCTTCAGTCTGCGGAGGAAAACACACACGGCACCTTCAACCTTTGCTTACCTTCCTTTGCCTGTGCAATCACTCTCCCTGCATCCTTAGCTCCTGTTTGTCTGATTTGACTTCAAAGGCCATTTATTCTTCAGCTGAATAGTTTTCTCTAATAGCTATTTTTTCTCCAAAACAATACCTCACACTACAGAGTAAATTGGAGTCAGAGCACTGCTTTGAGTTCTTAAAAAATGAAAATAAATTTGAAAAAAGCAACTCAGATAGACTACAAAAAGCTTGATTCAGGGAACAAGTATTTCTGGAGTGTCTTCTATGTTAAGCATGGTGTTAAGATCAACTACATTGAGCTAGAAGTACTAAGCCCAAGATTTCCGTATCAGATTTTGTTATGCAGCATTTATCTATATCTATGTATCTACCTACTTACTGGTTTATATTTGGTAGAAACTGCTACAAGTAAAACTAACAGGTGATTTCCAGATAAGGACATTTGTGTCTGTCATTTCCATTTACCAAAGTCAAGGACGGTGTAGTCGTGGAATCAAATTCAACAGCAAGTTTGGGGAGACCTCTGGAGAACACACATGTGTAACTTGCTCAGAATATGCCTGCTCTTCTCATGATGTGGCTTCCTAATAGAGACTGAAAGTAGGCGTTCCTTTTTGGGGCTGGCATCTTATTCTTCCCTTTCTTGTTAAGTTTCTCTTGTTTGCCAAATTTTACATAATACGGCATTTTATAAAATATACTGCCTTGTAATTTTCTTTAGGGAAAAAAAATCTTATATTACCCTCACATTTTACTTCAGGGTTTTCATTGCAACTTCAAATACATTAGCTCATTTAAAATTCTCAACAACCCCTTCAAAGAAGCAGAACAGATAGATAAAGCTACTTATTATGTGAGAAAACTGATCTTCTGGCAGGATATTGATTTGTGGAGGGTCATACATATATATATGACTTCGAATCCTATCTATACTTTGAATCCTAATTGTTATGTGCAGTCTCTGTCACTGCATTTTCCATATATTTATTATTTGTTTTTATATCTGTTTTTTGATAAGAATGTGGGCTTCTTGAAGTCAGATGCTGCTCAAGTTCAACTTTTGGAAGCTAGCAAAGATCCTGGCATATAAAAGTTGTTTAATAAATGTTTGCTGAAAGAATTAATATTATTTTATGCCTTAAAATAAAATGCAATTTTTGTGAGAATTTTTGTGTAATCCCAAGGCTTTAAGATGTAGTTTTAAGACAAATCATTTCACTTGTGTAATTGATATATAGAAGTTAGATTGGTGTTGGTGATTGCTAAAGCTTAAAAATATTTTGATCATTCAAGACTGATATAATCCATTTTGTAGATGAGAAAGTTGAGGCTCATGGAAATTAAGTGACTGGGACAATGCTACTTTGCTAACCAGCTTCATGGTCAGGGTTTGAACCTGTGCTTGTGTGATTCTAATACCCACGTTCCTCACTACTCTGTTATATTAATTTGATTTAATTGGGGGAGAGTAATTCATTGGCAGATTGTGACTTTCTAAAATGTAATCCATAATAATAGCTGACATTTATTGAGCACTTATTATGTCAGGTGCTGTTCTAAATCCTTTGCAAACATTGAATTTGCACCATAACCTTTATTCCTTTATGGATAAAGAAATGAAGAGATTAAATGGTATCCCCAAACTAGGGGTGGGAAAACCAACCTTCAAACCTGAGAAGTTGGTGCTAGAGTTTATGCTTTTAACCATGAAGCTGTGCTTCCTCTAAACCAGGTTATTTGTCTAATAATTTAATAGTCACCATAATAGTTGAATAATGGTTAATATCCACTTAGAATTTACTATGTGCCAAGCACTATAAGCATTTTACATATGTTATCTCCTTTAACTTTTGAAATTAAATGTTTGAAATAGGTCCTGTCCCCATTTTAAAGACAAGGAAATTGAAGCTTGGAGAGGTAGAATATCTAGTAAGGTAGTAAGTGATGATTCCAACTCAGGATACAAACTCTGATTTCAGAGCTCACACCTATAGCCACTGTGCTATGCTGACCTGGACTTTTTTTTATCAGTAGAACATAGAAGAAGTAGAAGTAGAACTTCTTCACAGATTTGTATATGTATTCACCAGTTCACTGAATGATTGATTTGACAGAGAAATGTAAGGAGTTTTTCTATAAAATTAGTTTAGAAAGGAATTTGAGAAGACAAGACTGCTTCCATAGTGGGATAGATAAAAAAAATAGTTCAAAACTATAGGTCTGATCAGTACTTTTCAAATGCAAAGAAGAAATCCATTTATTCTAAAAATATGCTATCCCTTGACATAAATTGTTTTCTTGGATAGGGAAACATTTACTCTATTTTAACCAATGAATTTCTTTCCTGTTTCAGTTTTGTGCTGGAAGTGTGCTTACCAAACAGCAGCTCCCAAGTCATTTTAGGTAATAAGAATGTAATAGAAATTGGTTTATGTTTCAAATTTTCTTCTTCCAAATGTGTTTATGTTCACATTTTATATATATATAAAACTGGATAAAACCATATCGCTCAATGTCCCTAAGAAAATCTTTTTACCACAATCTGGCTCATAAAATAAGCATATAGAAAGCGAGATTCTTTTCAGTACACAATGTTTTGGTTATTACAATTTTCAGTAAAAGTTTAACTCAGCGGCTTGGGATGCTGAAACCCTGCATGTTCCAAAGAAAGGACTGATCCTTGACTGGCTCCTGGGGAATGACCTTTAAGCTCTTGAAATATCCTACCTCATAAGAGTATATTTTTATTCCTGGGGTCTTGGGCAATGCCAGATTGTTTATGCTAACAATATGATTTATAATGAATGCCTGTTTTTGTTGACCTTGGCTCTGGGCCATGCTCTATCAATTTGACCTCTGGAATAGCTGGAGACTGAGTAACTAAGGTGAGCTGTGTGAGTGCTCTATGCCAATGTGACTGACCTCCAATGAAAACACTGGACACCAAGGCTCATCTGAGCTTCCCTGGTTGGTAATATTTTATACATGTGGTCACACATCATTGCTGAGAATTTAGTTCTGTCCATGCAATTCCACTGGGAGGGGATACCTGGAAGCTCAAGCCTGGTTTCTCCTGGACTTTGCCCTTTGAGCCTTTTTCCTTTGCTAATTTCACTCTGTATTCTTTTGCTATATTAAATTGTCACTATGAGTATAAATGCTTTTCTTTTTTTCTGTGGGTCCCTCTAGCAAATCATGAAACCTGAAGATGGCCTTGGGGACTCCCAATGCAAACCAATGAGATTCCACCTCACCTTAGGGACAAGGACTAACAACGCTATATGGCTTTATAGAGTCCCCACACTTTGCTGCCTGTCTGGTATTTAGCTGTTATTGGAAAAAGCTGGAGGAGATTGGGGTGCTAAAGAGAGACCTAGTCTTTGTAGAGAAAATGGACAAAAAGCATAGATTTTCTATTTTTCCTGCAAATTGGAAACATTTACTAACCTGACGTAAATGAACAAGGCAGTTTTCCAGGAGAGAAGTACTCCCAAATAACATCCCATTCCCCTAATTTCCTCAAGTGCCTCTCTAGCTTGGTGTTAATAGTTCCCCTATTAAAATCCAAATATGACATCAACGGCATAGAACTAACAGTAATTTCCCACTTAATATGAATTGGCTAGTTTTCTTCATTTCTGTGACTTGTATCATTGAAATGTTGAGAATTTTGGTAAGGGTGGGAGAACTAGTGCTTTCCCTACATGAACCCAACAAAAAAACACAAGCTTGTGGAGGTGGTGGATGCTGCTGAGAAAGCCAAAGTGGTGGAGGAGGCATTGAGCATGCTGAGTACTTGAGCATCCAGGAGGTAGGTGAGAGCCACGTACAAGGGAAATGTGATTTGGAAATGCATTGGGAAACGTGGCAATGATATCAGCATGTACTCACAGTCTAGAAATTTAGTAATAGGAGAGCAACCCCAGCAGGTCCAGTGTGGCTGAGGAGAGAGTTCGTTATACTGTGAGTCTTAATGATTATTTGCCAGCTTTTGAGACAGACAGTGGGCAACAGGTAAACAAAAATTGTATATGAAGTTGGAAAATACACCCAGGTGATGCTGCTGGTCATACAAGGTCACACGGGTCCCAGGTAATGGGCCAGCTTGGGCTACATGGGCAAGCCAAGGAATGTGCCTCTTGTAAAAAATGGGTGGAATAAGGATTCTGCCTTGGTGTTTCAGGTACCTTTAGGAAAATTTAATTCTATGCCCTAGAGGCTTTGCATATGTTCTGTAATTTAATCTGTAGAGTAACACTGTAAAGTATTATTATACAGATTTGCTGATGAGTAAACAGGCTCAGAGAGGCCAAATAACTTGCTCAGTTCACTTAGTTAGGAGACCTCCCCAGGATAAAACCTAGGCATTTCTTGTTCTTATTCTTGCAAAGATCTTCCTTTTTCTACTGAATCCAGTTGCCAATATATTGTCTAGTAGTGAACATTCAAGATGGATATTCAAAGATGTCTTCCCTGTGGATCATAGTTATAAAAAATGTTCACATGTAAGAGAGCAGGACAAGACTACTGGCTTAACTTCACATTGTGAGTGCATTTGAAGAACCGGGAAGGCAGATGACAGATCAATGCTTTGTTGTTTCCAAGACTCCTGTGCCGTAATGAATCATACGTGATTTTGGTCCACAGAGAACAGACCATTCCATTATCCCAGTCTATCCATAAGCCAAGAGATTGAATCAGCCTAAGTGCTGAGAAAAATTTAAGTATAGTGAAAGGGATCAAAGTAGAATTTATGGAACTCATTCCAAACTTCTGTTGAGTTACTTAACACTTCGGTTGATAAAACACTCTTTTTTAAATCTCAAGATATTTTATAATAACAAGTTTCACTGTTTTGAAACTATTGATTCAATACAGTTTTCTTAATTAACTCAATTTTAACCCTATTTTAAAGTCATTTTATTTTTCTTTAATTAAATCTATTGTTCTTAAATCTGGAATCAAGAATTTTTGACTTGGTGATGACTGACTTTTCTATTTTCAGATTTGGATGTGTTTTGACATATATAATAGGACTCTTTGAAGATTTTTTAGTGGATGTAATTCTAAGAAATTCTTAATTGTTAAAAATATTAAAGAGGAAAGTATGTAAGTAGGTGGGAAGTCAAAACATATGGGCTTTTCTTACTTTTTTAAAAATTCCTATATTATATGTTTATACAGGCATCTGTAGATGTATGTAACACACACAAAAAATATGATTATAAAGGACTACAGGTAAATTCACCTTGGAGAACTGTGGAATCATGCATATGATTTTGGAGAATGCAATTCTATTGCAGTAATGGCAGTACTTAAACATTAATAGTGGTTAGTCTATGATTAATTTCTTAAAAATATGATTATTTTAAAATAATTTCTATTCTACTCATCATGCATATTTCTTATTTATAGGCAGTCTCTTTGGGCTATTATAAAAATATTTCAAGGCTATATAAATATTTTTCATTTAACATCTTAAATCATATTAGAAGCTTAATTCATATTTATTTAATGCATTAATTCCTTCATTAAATACATATTTATTGAAGACTTACTTTGTGCCAGTGCTGGGTATAGAGCAGAACACAAAAAGACAAAGACTCTGTCCTCAAGGAGTTCATTTTCTTGTAGGGGAAGGTTTTGAACAGACAAATCAAAATATATCCTATCAGGTCCTAAGGCTATAAAGAAGGGTAAAGCCAGTGAGGAGAGAGAGAATAACAGGGAGGGGTCTAATGTATTAAACAATGGTTCATAGAAGGCTTTTCCTGTGAAGTGGCATTTGAGCAGCTGGGATAGGGGAGGGTTCCAGGCAGGGGGAGCAACAAGTGCTTGGTATGGAACAATGAATGAAATGCAGGGTCTGATATACAGACCCAATGGAATTGAAACCAAAGGGCTTTCTGTCTTAACATAGAGAAGAGAGAATTTGGGTAGAGGCAACTTAAGAGCAAAGATTTGTTAGCATTGAGGCTGGGCTTGGGGACATGGGATGTGCTCTCTTGGCTTAGCAGTTGATCTATTAGATGCCCTTCTACATGCCCTTTCATGTCTCCATGACTCAGTTCCCACATCCCCAAATAAGCCATATCCAGGAGAAAGACAGGAAACAGTAAGGATCAAAGCAGACTCTTTGGTTAAATAAAGGTCAATATTGTGCTTCACATAATCAGTTTCAAAGCTGTATCTGAATGACTGTTGGATCCAACTCCTAGTGGGTGCGTTCTATGACTTTTTTTGACTAGTATTGACATGACATGGCATAGTTACTGATAGAGTTTGCATGTGTTGTCCCCCCAAAACTCATGTGGAAATCTGATCCCCAATATGGCAGTGTTGGGAGCTGTTTGAGTCATGGGGGTGGATCCCTCATGAATGGATTAATGCTCTGCCTGGGGATGGGGGGTAATAAGTGAGTTCCTGGAAGAGCTGGTTGTTTAAAAAGACCCTGGCACCTCCCCCCTCTCTCTCTTGCCATGTGATCTGCTTGTATCCATTGGCTGTCTGCCTCTTTCCACCATGACTAGAAGCAGCCTCAGGCCTGCACCAGATGCAGCTGTCCCAGAATCATGAGCCAAATAAACCTCTGCTCTTTATAAATTGCCCAGGCTCTGGCATTCTGTTATAGCAACACAAAACAGATGAATTCAGTTACTGTACCCACCTTTATAGCACCCTGCTGAGCCACCTCTTCTAATCTGGACAATCTCTACTTTCCTTTTTAAAGTTTATAATAATAGTAACAATAGCAACAAGAACGCAGCCTAGAAACCCCTCTTTCTTTCAGGTAGAACCCCCTCTCTCAGGTGTAATGACAGTAATAAACTCTAGGCAGCAGCCCTGGGGGAGTGAACTGGTGCTATCTCCTTTGTTCAATGGTCATCCTCCTCTCAGTCCATATGTACAAACTGTTCTGTCAGATCAGTATAATTGAATGCACAGATGCTTTTTTGGGTAAATTAAGCCATACCTGAGATGAATATTTAATGTTTGGCATGAATCCACAATCTGTGTTAACATAGCGTCAAACTGTAACTCTTTCAGTGGTTTATACCAAGTGCAGGTAAAAACTATTTGAGACTTCATCGTGTGATAGAAATCTCATTGGAAGGCAGAGAGGTGGGCAGAGGATTTTAAACCATATTTGAACTCACTGCAATTACAAATTCCCAAGGAAGAAGAGAGAAACTGATGTATTAGCATGCTCCTCTGTCTCTTTCTCTTTTTTCCTGGTAATCTCTCTCCCTTTCAGAAGTCTAGTATTTTCCTGGATATTCTCTACTTGTTCTTATTTAAAGTGATGTTTCAAATCACCCCAAGGCTCATTTGTACCAAAATGCTTCTCGTCATTATCTCTCAGATCACTTTGTATATTTTAAAAGTTATTTTGTGTTTGAAAAACAGTCAGGGACCCTGAACATGGAATCATCCAGAACCACTTAATTCATTCATGTATTTCTTCTTTTCTTTTGTTCCTCATAATAAAAAGAAAAAAGGAAATTCTAAGTTCATTTCTCTGTGAGACGATACCTTTCACTTATCAGTAAATTGCATCTTAAAAGAGTGCTTCTCCTGACGATGGGAACAGAGAATGAAATACTGTGGCAATTTAAAATGCTATTACCTGCCTGCATTCCTGGTATCTTTCCCTTTAGATGCCACTGTTCCTACATAGAAAGCATTTTTTTTTTTATTATTTCCTGTTATTTTCTTCATCACCCAGGGAGCTTCATTAGGAAAATAGAGCAAAGTTAGGTGCATTTGACAAGAGACAAATGATGTTACAGAGAAGCTCTCTGATGAGGCAGTTTGCAATTTATCTGTTCACAGAGTACCTCTGACTTGTCATCCGCTCCAACAGCGACATATGGCTGGTGTTAAGCACTGTCAGTGTCTGCAAAGGTGTGCCTATCTGCTTCCAGGACAGGAAGACAGTCAATGCACCAGCTGTATGTAAATCTGGCATTTTTCCATATCAGCTTCTGCTTGCTGAGACGTAGCAGAAGCCAGGAAGTCCAAGTGGTTCTGCATAACTTTTCTAGGCAGGTTGTTTTTCTCTCTTCCTCACTCTCCCCAAGGCCACATTCCTAGGGGTAAGAACTCTCTTCCCTTGCCCTTGTTTTAGTTCCTGCTTTGTTTTCATTTGGCTAATGATTGGGGCTACATTTGTCAACATTTTTATCTGAGGCAAGTGCATTCAGAATGCTAAAAATAGCAGTTTTTGATAGTAGCCAGGCACAGCCTTCGAAAATACCTAAGTAGCTTATTCTTTTTCTCCTACAAGTCCAGGCACATGTAATAACAGTAATAACACTTTTCCTCACCTTTTAAAGGCATATGAGATTCTTAACCTAGGCCCTGAAAAATTCAAACATTCTTTCAAATGATTTTATTTTAAAATTACGTACTGTCATCATGCCATCCAAAAGGCCAGTTTCGGGCCTGGGGGGCGCCTGCAATCGTTCCATTGACCACTTCTCGATGATGGATGACACGTGAGGGTTGTCAATATTAAGCAGCCGAAACCCAGTCATGTTGACGCCGCTGTACCTGTAGAGTTCCAGATCTAAAGCAAATAAGTCCTGTGCAGTATTAAAAGTGATAAAAGTGGAAAAGAATTAGCATTTTCAATGTTCTTTTTTTTATGCAAAAGAAATTAATGATTGTAGAAGAAACAAACACAGTGGTTTCCCCTTATCCTGGGTTTCAGTTACCCGTGGTCAACCGGGGTCCAAATGTATAAATGGAAAATTCTAGAAATAAACAACTCATAAATTTTAAACCATGCATTGTTCCACATAGCATAATGAAATTTTGCACCCTCCTACTGCCTGGGGATATAAATCCTCCCTTTGTCCAGGACATCTGCGCTGTAGATGCTCCCTGCCCTTTAGTCTCTCAGACGTCCTTTCAGTTATCAGAATCAACTTCAAGATGCTGTGTTCAAGTCACCCTTATTTTACTTCAGAATGGCCCCAAAGTGCAAGAGTAGTAATTCTGGCATATTCTGGCAAATTAAACTTTATCATAGGTATGTATATATATAAGAAAAAACAGTACATATAGGGTTCCATACTATCCTCGGTTTCAGGCATCCATTTGGGGGTCTTGGAATGCATCCCCTTTGGATAATCTACTACTAGAGATTAAAATAAAAACTAGCATCGTTTCTATAAAAAAAACATTTCGCACTGTTTTTCATTCACACGCTTTCTGAGAAACTCTAAGACAATAAGCAGTTTTTATTTTTATCTATTTTTGCAATACTGTTAGAGTTTGGATAAACCAAGAAGAGGAATTTGGTTGCCAATAATTAGTATGTCCTTGGGCACAAGATATGATATTCTGAGAAGACAAGAATTCTGTTCCTAGGATATAGTTTGGAGAGTTGGAAGGAGTCTTTGTGTCCATTTGGTTCAATGCTTTTATTTTATAGATGAAGAAACTGAGTTCTGAGTGGTGACGTGACCAAGACAAGAATGAGCTACAGGCCAGTGGCAGTTCCACCCTTCTCCATCACATCTTGCAGCCTCAGACGGTTCCAGGTCTTGCCATGGAAATGAAATTTGGAAATTGCATATGTATTTGATAGGAAGATCACTCCTGGCAGGAAAAAATACCATCCCCTGGCTCACTGAAAATAACTCATTCCATAAAATGAGAACATGGAGAGTGCTCACTGGGCATGTGCTCAGAATATGGACCGAAGGGTTCTCTTCAGAGAATATGCTATAGCATGTGTTTGTGTGGGCAAGAGAGCATCTTAACAACAGAACTCATTCCCATTCAGACAATGCTTCAGGAAAAAATGTCTAACCCATCTTAGAGTTTTCATTACAGATGAGGCTGGGTATAAACCAGAAGTTTATACATTGATTCATATTTAAAATAGACTTGTGTGATAATTTCAACTTTTTTTAATATAAAAAGATTAGACTCTAAAATATATTATTCAAGTGTATCACATGTAAGGATAAACTAAATCTTCAAAATATCATTTAACAGAAAAAAGAAAACAAAACACAACAACAACTACAAAAACTAGCATAAAAATTTCCTAACAATATAACTGCTTTCTGAAAGTGCAGTACAAGACAGTATATTTATCAGTGGTGGTAGTGAGGACTCAAGAGCAGCAGCTTCAGGAACATTTCATGATTTGCATTTGCAGAAGATGTACACAGATTTATTCTTTTGAAGAACTCTTCTCTACATTGTTGCCTTTTCCCAAGATAACTTTGGACTGGGCAGTAGAATGATAAGAGTGCAGCTCTGTGCTCCTAGCTCATATCAGGAAAGGTATACTGCCTTTTAAAGCATTGCATATTTTTTTCTTTGCATTAAGTAACTAATTTATTTCATTATCTTTTATCAATACTCATGGGTAAGAATGGTAAGACTGTAAAAGCAAAGCAGGGTAGAATGCAGGTAAAACTAAAGGAAAAGGATTAAATAAGCTAATGTAAAGAATAAGACCCAGGAAAGAATGACTCCTTTAGCACACTCAATGAATAAAAGAAAAGTTACTTGAGCTACAGAAGGCCAGACAGAAACTTCTAGAACACATAAATTCAATATGCTGAAATAGATACATCAATATGTGAGTGCAGAATGAGGAAAGCAAGGGTGTGAGGAGGAAGCAGGAATACGAAGTGCACAACTTGTTCATCTTTCCAGGGTCTCCACTGAGGACCAGCCTTCTTAGTTTCCATTGTTCATATTCTTTCCCAAATTTCTCCAAAACCAATGCTTCAGGGTGTGTACAGCTGGGGCTAGTAGAAAGTTCAGAGGCAGATGACCACGTCACCTTAAGTAAAACCCTGGTGTTCATGGTGATGGAGGAAAGGTCATATTTGCAAACAAACTAAGACATTTAGAAGTTCCCAAACTTCCCTTGACTGTTCTGAAAGAGGACCTGATCAGGATAGTGAGAGAACAGGGTAGGAAGATCTTGGAAACCTTATTTCAGAAACATCTGCTCTGTACCCCACTTCTCTGCCCCAAACTCAGTAGCAGTAATGATTTTGAAAACTACCTTAGCATTAAACTCATGATGTCCTCTGCTCCTCTTCACGCTCTTGGAGATACATGAGTCAGAGATGGAATTTACTACTTCTGTGAACAGTATGGTCTTTCTTCCAAATTCTTTGGTTTCCCTTACTCACGAGCCTAGCTTGTCAGTTATATTTGCCAAAATATTCCTCTTACTGACTCCCCCAGAATCTGGGTATATTTTAGTTGATATACCCTTACAGATTAGAAAAGAAGATTGACTCTGTGTTTTTTTCCTCCTGTAAGAAAGTGGAGTGTGTGTGGGTGGAGTTGTGTGTGTGTGAGACTGTTTTCTGAAATTGATTGAGAGCTATCACATCATTTTGGTGTATTAAATGCCCTAAATCATTCTCCCTTGATCTGATAATCTCTCAAAATTCAGGGCATCTTAGAGTTTCTTTTGGATTTCTAAGGTTTAGAGCCATGCTTTTTCCCCTTCTATTACCATATTTATCATAGCACAATGAAATCATTTTTTGTGGTCCTTTATCAGTTTCTCACTAACCCTCCTCTCCCTCCCCCTTTCCACCTCTGGTGGCCTCAAGAATTTCTTTAACAGTGCAAAACACTCAATGTGCAGAGCATCTCCCAAACTCTTCTTCTTGATGGATTTACAAATGCATGACAGGTGACCTCTGGCTAACCCAGCTATCTATTGGACACAGGCAAGAAAGCCACATTGGATCAAAGAATACCAAGACTCACTTCGGTGCACCTTCTAATGTATATAAAAATTGTAGATGATGCCTCTTTATGAAGTGTGCACTTTAATAGTTTCTATTTGATGAAATTTTCATTTTAATTCCTCTCCAGATGCACACACATTGATGCTAGTTAAGAAAGAAAGAAAAAAGAAAGAAAGAAAGGAAGAAGGAAAAAGAAACCTGCTGTTCAGTATTACTGAATTTAAAGAATTTTTAGGATCATCAGACAAATCTCCATGACAATGTACTGCCTTTGACACTTGTGGAACTGACTTTGAAATAACTGTGTGCAGACGTTTTCTATCCTGTGGAATACATGTCTACTGGATTCACTTACCAAGGTTGTGAAAAAGTAATGATAGTACTCAGTCATCATGCCCATAAACAGAATCTGCAAAGAGAAATAGAGGAAAGAATCAGAAATAGAATTATAATGAGAAATAAAGAAATATATTATTACTAGGGTGACTGCAAAAGCTTGGGAACATAAAACAGGAAAGGGCTTTGTAAATCCACACTCAGCAGATCAGAAACCCGAGGCTAATTAGTGTCTGGGGTGGAGTGAGGCCACTGACCTCCATATAATCCTATTTCCATGACATCATGTTGGACTTCCATTGAAGTAATCACAGTTTAACAAAATAAAAACAATATACACACTCACAGAATTTTTGGAACTGTCAAGATGCCAAGTATGTAACTTAGAATCAGAATTAAGAAACAAAGTGAAATTTGTGTAAGAATAGTCCCTATCTGTCCATCTATAAACGAATCCTATCTTTCTCTGCTCATTCTGTGGGGTAAGATGGAAAGGGGTAGAGAGAAAAGTATCAGAGATATCTTTTAATTTAAAAATAGTTTATGCTTAACACATTTTATATTTGGAGTTTTCCATAATGGCACAGGGTTTTGTCTTTTCCACTGCCTAGATTTCTCATGCTTTGAAATATATTTTATCAATCTCTTTAGCCTTCGTACTTAGCATAATGCTTCCCTCAGAGAAGAACTCATTTAATGTTGAATTGGCAATGCTGGTACGTAGGTATGTTTAAATGGGGATTTGTGAGTGAGTATATCTTTGATATCTTTCTCTCTACGCCTTTCCCATCTTATCCCACAGAATGAGTAGGGAAAGATAGGATTCGTTTCTAGATGGAGGATGGGGACGATTGTTATACAAATTTTACACTGTTCCTTAATTCCAATTCTCAGTTACCTACTTGGGATCTTATCAGTTCCAGACATACTGCGAGTGTGTATATTGTTTTTATTTTGTGGAGGAGGGGAGAAAGAGGGTGTGAATTGAAAAAACAGGGGTTCTAGGTGGACGTAGTTTATTAAACTGTGATCTTGCTTTCAGATTCCTGAAGATGGTGTCAACTGAGAAGAAAATGTTGCAAATACTTTTCTAAATCTTCTAAATGAGAGTATCACCTTCCTTGGGGCAGGTTACCAAAAGGATCATTTGAATGCTATTTTTAGATCTTAGTATAAAAATGCATGGAGAAGACTCAGAAATCAAATTTCCAAGGCAGTTTTCCCCACAAGTCTGGTCAATTCTAGATGCAAGTGAGAATTCCCTCTGGAAGTTTTTAAATCAGAGATTCTTAGGCTCCATAACAGAGACCTCCTGAATTAGAATTTCTGAAAGTGGAGCCTTGGTTTCTGCATTTTACACCAAAGGTTGAAAACAGGTATATTTGCATTAAAGAACAAAGAATTTCAGAACTTCAGTTGAAGAGATGGATTAAAAAGTTCTGGGGGAAGGCAATACAAGTTATCAGAGGTCCTGAAGGTGCCCAATACATGTAAACTGGAATGATTTTACGTGAGAGGGAGTAGAGAATAAACAGGGTATTCGGGGATAGTGCATAACATAGGATGAACACCAGTTTGACACTTTTTAATGTCATCTCTGCTAACATGGAAACCAGAAGACTATTCAGTGAGACAGTAATGTCATGAAGGTAAGACAAATAACAGGAAACTCTCCCTATGAATCATGAGCTAACAGCATGTAAGTCGCTCCTATGGTGATAACAAGACCAGGTGCACAAAAGGATTTTAGAAAGAATAGACTTGCTGTTGGGCCATCGATAACTTTTAAAGCCATGCGTGGAGAGGTCTTATTAGCTGGTCTCATATCATTTGAACATAAAGAGCTGGCCTGCCGGGGTCAGTCAGGAATCCAATTTTTCACTTTGGTCTTTAGATAGTGTAATTGCAGCCAAGACTACCTCTTGAAGGGGAACAGGGCAAGTTTAATGTTTAGATATAGAGCTGAACACAGGTTTAAAATATTGTTTCTGGAACTGAAAATGAAACAAAGGCACCTGAGTTTATAGCTCTTCGCTTGGGCAAAATTTTCTTTCTAAACTTCATTATGAAGGCTTTTGATCTCCTGTTGAAGACATAAGCATTTTTTTAAACAACCATTCAACTAATTATTTTTATTATTGCTTTTTATAGTTCCTAGAGGCAAATATTCATTTGACATGCCTCTTATTCTGTGTTAGAAAAGAGATGAAAATGTGGTAAATAAACAGCCAACAGGACAGCTTTTATTGCAGATAGAACCTTTGGGTTCTCCAATACACTTTTTATTTGTTGTACTAGAAAAATCGTCTCCTTTCCTAGCTAGGTGCTTGGGTCAGTGCCTCCTAGTCATTCCCTTGAATTTCCTAAAAATGGGAATTAAGAAACAAGTACTGTCACTGATTATTGGGCAGTCAACTTTGTGGACACTCTAGGACCCAGGTGAATGAAAAACTTCTAGATTAAGAAAAAACAAAGCAGTAGCACCAAAAGTGGTGCTTTTAAAACAATTGTTGTTATAATGGTCTGTAGGCTAGGTGGAACTGGTAGGCAGTCCTGTCATCTAATAGTGGAATACTTTATAAATAAAAGTATTTCATTCACATTCTGATTTTCTCTCTGCATGTTGGTATTTCAGCTAAAAGTCATTAAAGGATTAGGGAAATGTCACATCAAGATAAATGTCAGTTTTAAAAATAAAAAGTATAATCATGATATGAGGAGTTTTCAAATAATACTTTGCAAAACTGACTTTTTCCTAAGAAAGACTACCTTCTTTGAATTTTGATACTGCACTCATCTGCTGAACTAACCAAATGGTACTGACCAAGGCAGTGTGTGCACTTTACTAGGGAAATATTGCTAAAAACCAGTTCTGGCTCTATTCAAATCATTTTTAATGGCACAAAACACATAAAGTCACAATAATATGTACTAAATGTGGCTATCAGTACTGTTCATATTGATAGCATATTCACCTTAATTGCTTCCACTAATGCGTTCTTCTAATAATGTTTATTTCTTAACAGAATTATTCTTATTAAATATCTTTTGACATCATGTCATTGACTTAGACTGACAGACAGTAAAAAGCCCAGCCCCTCAGATAGCATTATGGATCTAAAATAGGGATGGTGTTGAGTATCTTCTACCCCTCTTGATTTTGGAAGTTCCCTAGTGTGGACATCATTAGTGGTGTTTGCCCATTTTTGAACTCAAAGGGCACGTGATAGGATTGCATTTCCTGACTCCTTGTGCTTGAGTGGGGCCATGTGTTGATTCTGGCCAATGCGGTGGGACAGATACTGACATATGTTGCCCTCCAGAGATTCACTCTCAATGATATGTGCCTAGCATGTTTATCAGTGCCAGAACAAACTGTTCAAAATAAATACATTTTTCTGTTTTGTGAATACTGTGAATCATGCAAGTGATCTTTACAACTTTGTTTTCATTGCCAGGAAGTTTAGGTTTAAAATTGTGGGTCCTGAGACTTCCAGTCAAGATGGTAGAATAGATGGTCCCCAGTGTCACTGTCTCCCACAAATCATCCAATTTACAACTATTAAAAAGCAAGGACAGCCCAGCTAGGACCAATAGAGCTCAGGGGAAGAGGAAGAGAGACCTATAGAGGTCATGAAGGCAGGAGAAGCCACGATGAAAGAAAAGCCTGCTCCCACCATTTTGAGTTCTGGCTACTTCCAGGCTGTAGCTGCTGAGCACATGGATTAGGAGCTGGCAAAAGCCACAGCTGTGCCCTTCATATGAAGTTGTTTGGAGGATGCAGGGGAGAAGAGGGCCTTGGTGGCTCCCAGGCCAGCAAGACCACTAACAGGGTTCCTGTGGACCCACATAGGAGGGAGGAGCCACAACAACTGAAAAAAGGAGCCACTCAGAGGCCAGTAAGTCATTGCAAGGGACCAGCACATGGCCTCCGTGTGGGAAGTGTTTGGAGTGGGGCAGATAGGGGAGACGGGCCCACTGGGGGAACACTGGGGCACAGCATGGACAGTTGATCTGCCCTCTAATCAGTGCAGGAACACTCAGTGGAGACTGATCAGGAATATAAAACTGCAGGGGGAGCAGTTTGCTGAAAAGTCTCAGGCCCAGGCCAGAGTTTCCACACAATCCAGGTGTACCAGATCTCACAGGACCCAAAAATTCCTATAAAGTCAAATATTAAAACCTGAGCTGCACAAAAAGCCTTCCCCAGGGAATCAACAGCAAAGCACTAATTTAGCTCAACCTGAAGTGCTGGTCCGCATAGGAATTTCCCCTATTTTAGAAGTAAGCAAAGGACAACAAATTAATTCCAGTGCAGAGTTTAAGTGGTGGAAACAACAAATAATCCAACACAGAACTGAAAGAAAAAACAAAATACTCACAGATCAGAGACAAAGTTTGATATTAACTAGTAAATGTCTAACACCACCAAAGAACACCTATAAAACCTAGAATGAATGGAAGCCCCCTGGGCTCCCAAAACAGAGATGGGGGAGGGCTGTGGGCCTCAGTGACGCTCCCTGACAACCACACCCAGCCCACTGGTGATGACTACTGAGCCACTGCAGGAAGCACCCTGGGCTCCTGAGCTGGGGCAGTGGGGGCACCAAGGGCCTCAGCCATGCCCTCTCGGCATCCACAACCAGCCCAGTGATGACCACCAAGCCCTGCAGGAAATGCCCCGGGCTCCTGGGCTCCAAAGCTGAGCAATGTGAGGCCTCGGGCCTTGGACAGACCCCCTGACATCTGCAACCAGCCCAGTGATGACCATGAAGTCACCACCAGAAATATCCTTGGCTCCTGAGCTGGAGTAGTGTGAGGCCAAGGGTTTCAGCCACACCCCCCTGATATCTGCCTCCAGCCCAGCAATGACCAAGCCACCGGTGGAAGCCCCCTGGTATCCCCTGCAGGAATGTAAGGGGTGCCATGGGCCTCGACTACACACTCCTTCCTCCTTCTCCCACCCTCTCCCCCTTGCTCCACTGCTCTGCAACATCTTATAATGTAAAAAAAGAATAGTACTAATAAATAAATCAATTTAATAAATTTTTTTTTAAAAAAAGTAAAACCATGTTGACCTCTAAAAAAATAAATAAATAAAAAAGTAAAATTGTGGGTCCTCTACTAGCAACCAGTCAGGAACAGAGGGTATATATTCTATGTGTGCTAATGTCATCCAGCTTTATGTTTTTCTTAATTTGTGCCAATTCTCTTCTGAAAAAACAATCATTTTGTATCAAATGTATCTTTCTTGGTGGCTCCTATTCTTTGTAGAATAAAGATATTACTAATAAATAAATAAGCATGGTTGGAATGAGCTGAATAATTTTTTCCTGTAAGGAGAGGTGAAATCTCCAGATCTGATGAAGCTGGGTTAGGTTAGAGTAATGACAAAGAGGGCATCCAACAAAACAGTTCTTTCCACCCCCCCCAACTCCAGTGATCCAGTGATCATCATTTATAATCATACTCTATATCACTGCAGAATAAATTATAAGAACTCAAAAGAGACCAATACCAGAAGACTTAAAGTCCTGCGTACTTTCGACATTCCATTCTATTAGATGAAATAATCTTCCTTGTTATCTATATACATATCTAGATAACAAAATATTTTAAGGCTTTCTCTGTAATCCGCTACTGAGCATAGAAATGCCATGTGACTCTTTTGATGTTTCAGTGGCTACAAAATAATTACTGCTTTCTTTAATTTGTAGTTTAAATGGATCATTGGAAAGCAGAAAAAAAAAAACAAAAAACTCAATGCCTGTTGGCTCTTTAAAGGACAATATGTCCTCAGATATAATTATTGCTCATTAACAATGGTGATTCCACATTGGTCCAGCTGCTTCCTGAAGTTTTTGTGACAGAACCATCATGACCTTTTTCACAGCATCATTGACCCTCTTTGGTCTAGCCCTGTTTTCCTTACCAAAGAGGATATCTTGGATTTTGATGTGTGAAGTTATCAAGTACAGCCTGAGCAGCACCAAGACTATATTTTAGTTTGACTTGCAAGTCCTCATGGAGGTTTAGGTGAAGATAAGCAAGACATAGTTTGTGGAGAGTAATGCCTGTGGTTGGTGACAGAGTCATCCTGTAAGATACCTGGAAAGTCTTTGGATCACAGGCTTCCAGCAACATGTCCAGGTATCTCAAGAAGCCTGTACCATATTTCAGCCTGACCATTTCCCAGAAGACCATGCGATGCCACGGAGACAGCAATAACAACAAAAAATTCCTCTCCACAAATTCTCAGTATCCATCACTAAGGACAACCCATATGTTACAAATAATTGGCTTTATGATGCTATCGTGGGAGGAGAAACTTCAAATGGAATCTGGAGTGCTCCTGAGTAATGTTGAAGTGTTCTTGTAATATTTATATGGGTTTTTATTACTATTTTCCATTGAAAAATAGGTGTCTTGGAAGTTGATATTGACTAATCTGAAGTATACTGCTCCTTTTATAGCCTTTTCAATATCAGGATAAATTCTATGTCATCAAACATGGCTTCTAGTCAATAATTTCAAGTGAATAACTTCCAAATGTGTGACATGCAGTGTGGCTAAAATAATGGTTTTACCTCAAGATAAAGAGAAGTTTTTTTTTTTTTTTTTTTTTTTTTAGCACAGAAATGTTCAGGAAACTAATTGAATACTATCAAGTGTTAGAACAGCAATTTTAAGATGAAGGTTTGAGCTCCAGGGTGTTGCTGTTTTTCATTTGCCATCTGTGATAGGCAGCAACTACACTATCCTCTGAACAGGATGCTTCTTTGGCCACACAATTTTTAATGCTGATCATCAGCAGAACAAACAAGGATAAGTAGGCCTTTAGAACAGTCTTTATTGTTGAAAAAAAAAGAAAACACTCATGCCACATTGAATGATTATAACTTACATACACAAAAGTGACAGTGGAATGTATTACAAACCCAGCCACTTTCCTCCTGCCTCCAAGTTAAACCAAAGAAAAGCAAAGAATATTCCACAAAGAGTTGGTGAATAGAATAGCTGTACTATTTGGGAGAGTCTCTTAGTCTTAATTCCTTTATAAGCTTCTTTCTCCAGAAGTAAGGTGGGGGAGAAGGGAAACTGATACAAATAGATACTAATAAATGGAATGGAAACCAATGGGGTTAAGTTTAGTTTCAGAAGATAATCGCACTAGTAGAGCCAGATTGCTCACCCAGGTGCATTAATAGACAAGCTTATGCTGTTTAAGCAGAACAGCCTGTTGAGATCAGAACAGGAAGAAAAGATTTCCCATGGCAGAATGAAACAGACAATCTGGAAAATAGGAGAGAGTGGAGTTTTGGAGGATTATGTGAACCTAAAAAGTAAACTCTGCAACATCTGGGGGAAACAGGTAGAAAAATGATGTGTAAGAAAAAATACAGAGGAAAAAAGGTTTTAACAGGAAAGTATCACACAAAATCTAGAAGCTGAAGGGTTAACAGAGAATATGTTTAATCTTTTTGCAATAACCTTCTTTCATAATGGCAGTAATAAAAGCTATACCTCAAATTTCCCTGAAGGTAACCTTTTGGAGGAGAGATAGGGGTACAGCCATTAAATGGTGGTCTTGCTGGCCTCATAAGTATCTGTAGCCCATTAAAGTCATAATGAGTCTGCAGCCCGATCTTCGGCTTTTAAGAAAACTTTACTTTGTCAATTTATCTGAAAATGATCAAGCTTAGAAAATAATTATTTATACCAGTTTTTCTCAATGTATTAGAATCACTGAGAAACTTTTAAAAAATACTAGTGACTGAACCCCATTCCTAAATATTCTGGTTTATTTGATCTGGGTATGTTCTTAGACATTAATATTTATTAAAATCTCTCCAGGTAATACTTCTTGCAGCCAGAGCTGAGAACCATTAATTTATATTAATTAAGCTCATGTTTTTAAGGCACAACAATAACCCTTACAGCTACTATCTGCTGAGTTCTACAACATGCCCACTACAGTAACAGGTTCTTCACATACAATTGGAGAAGACGTGCCCTCCTCAATTCATAGATTTGAGAGATAAGCCAGAGTTACAGTATTTGACCCCAAATTTGATTTTAGTCCTGGGCTCTTGGCACTATATTCATTTGTTAATTGATAATAGGAGGTGTAGGTGGCAGAAAAATCAATAATTTGCACAAAGTTCCTCTGAACTTTGAGAACCCAAATAAAAGCAGATGGTTTTTCGGTGAGAGCAAAGTAAGAACCACAGAAGGTGGAGCTTTATGATAAGTAGGATGCATCCTTCCAGCCAAGCGAGCTTGTTAAGTTGCCCACCTACTTTTGAAGGAGCCTCCTGTCCAGAGAGTTGGACCCAGCCGTACAAGGTTCTTTGGAGGATGCTCCAGGTCCTATGAAGCACCTTGCTCACTGTTCTCCTACTGTGGGAATTTAGACCTACATTGACTGCCTATTTCAACATCTCTTTAGATGTTTGAATTAATTAGATCAAACTTTTCTTGTAACTTTGAATCCCCTCGACGACATTTGGGAAGAACTGTAATCTATGAATTAAGAAAGAGTAGTTTGTAAAACTCTGTAACAGACTTTTTTTTTTTTTTTTTGCTAGATACTTTTGTGTACTAGATGCAATGACGGCAGAGGGTACAAGATGTGGAGGGCTCTGGGTAGCATGCCGAGCAATATGTCCTTTATTCTCAATGCAATGCCTGGGATGGGGGATGGGACTCAGGAATTTCAAGCAAGGGAGGAATAAAGTCAGATATTTTAGAGTGAACAGTTTTTCAGACTACATGGAGTCTGGACAGGGGAACAAAGGGGAAGAGGACTGTGGCAGAGAAATCAATCGTATTAGTATAGAAGGAAGATGATGAGATAGATGGAGAAAAGAAGATTGAATCCAAAACTTATTCAGAGGGTAAAATGTTGAACATTTGGTACCTAATAAATGGGGAAGTTGGTGGCGGGGAGGGTTGTCAGTGGATTTCTAGGTTTCTGACTTGAGTAATTGCGTGATGTTTCTAGTCACCAAGAGAGGGATCAGAGGAGGAGAAACTGGCTGGTTGGGGAAAGGGTGATGAGGAATATGCAAAGTGTTAAGTCTGGCATGGAGATTTCATAACATCAGGTGAGATCTTAAGAAGACTTGGTAGGTCAGGAAGTCTGGGAACCACTGTTGTGACAGAGCGCAGAGAGTGATGCATGATGGAGTTTGGATAGGGAAGCCTGCTCCACTCTTGTACTTTTGCCTAGACATGATACCACCAATAATGATGATGATAGTCTCTAACGTGGATTATTTTATACATCAGTGCTGGGCTTAATGCCTTAAATTGAATGCATTCTCCCATTTAACTTTTCTCAAAATGATATGATATAAATACTAATACATTCCCTTTATACAGAAATATAACATAACTAATCACCAGGTCCTCTGTTAATGATTACATTATCCAATTCACTGGAGTTTTTAATGGTATTGTATTCCCCTTTAGTCCTGGAACAGTCTTTAGCACATAGAAGGCACCCAAAAAATGTTAGCCGAGTAAATAGTGAAATTTGCATCTCACTGAATTACCCTTACTACAGAGAGGATTTGGTTAACAGTCATGGGAAAAGTAAGGAGGAAGGGTCCTTTAGGTAAAATTTTGCATATATGAAGGGTTGAAGAAGCAGATGTGGTTAACCTCACAAAGGGATTTAGTCTGCAGCTTCTTTTAGAGAATCTGATGCACACTGTAGACCCTTTTCTGTAGGCCTGTAGGTTCAAATTTTCAATAAAGCTGGATTTTACTGATCCTACTACAGGCTTAAGATGTGCCTCGCTATGCAATCCCTAAATTCTTTTCATGATTCCTTCTAAAGTGTCTGCTTCCATTGCAAGGATAATTTTTCTTATCTCCCGTTACAGTCAAATTTTGATGTCACTGGAATTAAGAATGAGAGCATTTCTGAGGCACTTATATTATTTTCATTTCTTCCCAATTCAAGTTGAAGCAAATCTAAGTCCTTTTCTAAATCTACTTTTTGGAAGCTTTGAAAATCCTCAAATGGGTATCCTGGACACTAAGATATGGGTAAATTGCACACACCTTCAGTAAATAGTTGGTTATCCAAAGAGGTCAATTAATTTTTTGTATGTATTTAATAACATACCCATATCTATGAATCACTCCTCACAACTAAAACCAATTATGTGCTCAGGGAATGTAAATAGATTTTAACATCAGCTGGAGAGAAACAATTAGGATGAGAATGAACTGCCAAAACAATTATACAGTGTACTACTAATCATCATCCAGTTAGTATAAATTGAGATTCATCATTATTACATCATCAGTATTTATCCAAAATGATAAACTTATTAATTTCAAGTTTCAAAGACTATCAAAGGGCTCAAGGACCTTTAAAAAAGAGTGAATTGCTTAATTAATTCCCCATTTCTTTGAGAGCTTACTAAGTACAAGGTAATGTGCAAGTTCTTTATGTCTAGACTCTAGTTAGAGGATTGTTGATCATGTGTATGCATAGAAGCTCGGAGCTGAAGGGAATCTTAGCAAGTTTTGAATTCAATAGTCATATTTACAATGAGGTGACTGAGTTGGAGTAGAATCAACAGACTTGCTCAAAGTAGCATATTTAGTGGACACGAGCTACTGGGGTGAAGGGAGTGTCAGACCCTGGTCTGCAACTCCAGGGCATGAGGTATTTTGAGCATATCTAAAAAAAAACTACAGTCAAACATAGCATATTCTGGCATGGAGTAAGTACCAAATAAATCATAGTTATTTTATTCAATTAGGGAAAGAGCAGAATTTCAACTGGGTCTCCTAACTTTCAGTCTAAGATTCTAGTCATAGTCCTTTACTGCTTTAGAAAGTAACTTCATGGTCTTAAGCCAGTTTGGAGGCATTAGATAGTTGTACTCTTATGACATTCATTTTCAAGGTCTCTTTTTTCCTAACGGGGCAGAAACTTGGGTTTTTGTTGTTTTTGATGTTGTTTTTCTATCACCTTCAATTAGTGCTCAACAAATAAGGACTGAATGAAAGACTGAATTTCTCTACTGTATCCCTACCACATTCTCTACGTGGCCACGGGACGTTTGACATAACTAACATTCCTTGAAGAATTATGTAAAGCTACAAATAATTGGATGTTTGAAAATAAAAGGAAACAACTTCATTCAAGCAGTGCAAGGCTTGACTAAAATGTGTTCCCTGTTTCATTACTATGAGAATCAATTAACATCTTATACATGATAGTAGCAAAATAGAATACTTTCTTTCCCTTCTAAATCCTGAAACAAGTTTCAAATCTCAGCCCTGCCACTTGCTGGCTTTGTGAACTTTAGTAAGTTACAGAATCTCTTTGAGCTCTGTCAGTTTCTTGTATACAGAATTTTCTCATAAAAAATAAATGAGTGATGCATTTGACCTGTTTAGCACAGTGTCTGGCATACAGTAAGTATTTAATAAAAAGTAACCCCTAAGGTCTCTGGCCTATTCTACATCTTTTATGATTAAAAATGATGGAATTGAAGATCTGACTTAGTGGGTGCCATTTCTGAACGCAGGCTTACAACCTCTTAGCATAGCATGCTTGACTTGTTATTTTCTATCCTGAGAGATGAGGACTGATGGTTGCTTCTGTCTTGTGTAGACATGGAATGAAACCTACCTAACCACCTCTGTTTGCCCTCACTCCAGCCATTGGACACAACATAGACGAGGAAAGAATTGATACACAAATTATTTGATTAATCAGCATTGTATGACACTTCCTAGGAGAGGGAAACCAGGCATTAGAAAATACATTTTCTCCCTGGCCTTGTTTTTATGTTAATTGAAATAGAAGAAATGGGAGGGGAAAAAAAGGAAAAATAAATAATAAAAAAGAAAAAGCAAGAGCATACAAATGTTGACAGGAGAAAATACAATATAATTCTACAAAATATTTTGAGACTAAATGTTTTATGGAGACTAATGGTTCAATTATAGCTGACACAAATGCTGTGGAAAAAAAGCCCTCCTCTGCCTTGTTCATGTAAAAGAGGGAACAGGTTTCCTGGGACAGAAACAAAGTGTTCATGCGTACACAGTGGTCACTGTCCAGCTCAGGACATTTGCCCAGCCTCATGTAGCTTCCCCGCTGGATAGAGCATCTCAGGGGCCCCTCACTCTCCTTCAGAGAACCACTAGAATTCAGGCTATTATGCTTGAAGTAGTCGCTAGCTTGCTCAGTCCTACTATAGGATTTAAAAGCACCTATGCAGTTCTCCAAAGAGCCAAATTTATTTTAAGGAAGTGGAATCACTGCAGTTTCTTGATAATATAGGATGTCAGGGTTGAACAAAGTCTTCCTTTTGAGAAAACTGACGTACTTGCCCACATGTGTGTCACTGAGTTGAGAGCATAGCATACTGAGTGGGAGAGAAGGAAGGGTATTCTGGATTTTACTTATGGCAAGCATGTAGCAGTTCTTGGCTCGTTCATTCACTCAGTTTATGTAATCATTCAATAGAGCTGTACTGAACACTCATCATGTGTCAAATAATATAGTAGGTGCTCAAGACTTGGGGGAACAAGATAACAAGGCTTTGTCCTCTTGGAGCTCACGGTATAGTAAGAGGTATGGATAACACATAAGTAAACATATTAATTAATTACAGATTTTATTGTAGTTACAGAGCAAACTAAATAGAGTGCAGAGACATAGGGAATGAGAAGGAGCTCCTTCTCTTTTATTTTTTAAAAGATAATCATGAAGACTTAGGTGAGGCTGACTTTGGGGTAGAATGTTCTAGGCTTTGGCAATGGCAAGTGCAAAGGCTATGACATGGGAAAAGGAGGACATGCCACGTAACCAGGCAGGATGTCTTGAAATGGAGCATTGGAAACCAGAGGCCAGCAAGAAGGTTGGAGAGAGAAGCAGGGTCAGGTCCTGTTGGTGTATGAAGAATATGCTCAGTACATAGATGCAGTGATGATTATCTCAGCTTCAATTTTCAATTGCAAAAGAGGAATAACACCAATTATATCAAGGGCTATTGTGTTGATTAAATAAGATGGCTGCTTAACACACAGCACCATGCTAGGCACAACTTGGGAGTTCCATGCATAGAAACTTTCTGTCCTTTGATTTATTCTTTCAATTCATTTCCCATCAGCCACTCCCTCAGCAGAATCACACTCAGCATGAAGGGGTGTGTGTGTCGTAGGCAGTGAAGAGTCAGAGGGAGATAGTGGGACTTGGGGCAATGGGAGTGAAGAGGAGTCATGGTTTCCCCATTGAAGATGGGTTAAGGAGCAGCCAGCATCCTCTCAAAGCATCAGGACACCTGCTGGGAGGCGGTGGGTGGATAAGGAGAGAAGAGCACACCATGTAACCTGTTGGTTGTTGGGGGAACTCTCCGACTGACTGTGGAAACTCGAAAACAGTTTGTTCATATGAAAACTCTGCTCCTCTGTAGCCTAATCAAGTCTTGACATTTGAATTTCAAACTAATTTGGGGGAAATAACTTTTCAGATTCTCATCATATAGTACTTGTTCAATATGAAGAGAAATAATTACATTGCTAGAGTGATTAGCATGCCCAAGAATAACTATAGACTTTTCCCCACTTTTTACTTTTAGATAAATGTCAAATATGTTCTTTAAAGTGCCTTTGATTTCTTTTTTTTTTTCTTAAGAATTATTAAAAAGTGGAAAAATAAGATGAAGGTGCAGAGAAGTATAGGGCAACGATGGGAGATGTGCATGAGGAGAAAGCCAATTTCACCAGGCAGAGAAAATGTTCTCAGCAGTGATTTAAGTCACAGAAAAAGTAAAAGCTATTAATACTAATCTCATCTAAAGGAGACAAGCAGCAAGTGGTTTTGTTTTTCCCAGACATTTCTGGGAGTCTCCTTCAGAATGGTTGTCCGTTCTGATTGGGGGCTCTTCACAGGGACATGAGCACACAGGCTCTGAGATTAGACCACATGGCAGCCCAGCTACTCAGAGAATGACCTTGGATGGGGCACTTAACCTATCTGAGCGTCAGTTTCCTCAACCTCAGGGGGTTGTTTGAGATTACACCGCAAGATTATGAATGACTGCCAACACCTGGTAGGTCCCTCAGTAGAAGAGGTATGTCTCCTTCCTTCCTTTCCTTTCCTCAGGCAGGAAGATTGATTGAGTGGTGACCAGAATCAGGGCCCAGAACTCCTGAATGCTCAGACTCTCTAGGGAATCTCTTGGCAGACATTCTGCAGGCAAGGTGTCTGTCTTTGTCTTTATAGGTTGTTGCTTAGGGCTACCGGAGCAAGTTAAACGAAATCATACAGAGTGTTTGGGTCTCATTTTGACCAGAGTAGAAAGTCCTGAGGTCTCCATATAAGTTTTCAAGCACAATAACCTCTAGAGTTCCAAATGAAGCCTCATTAAGACATCCTGTGGCCAGTTATATGACCCAGATGGGCATGCAACAATGAGAAGTCTCATCAGCAAAGCACTCTCTTAAATGTCACAGAATTTACCAGCCTCTGTTATAAGACTCCTGGGAAAGGATGCTTCTTTGCATTTTGAAGGCTACACATAAAATCTGGGTGTTTTTCTCAGTTCTGATCCATACTCCATTACACACTTTAATGAACTGTGTTAAAATTCTCGAATGAAGCTTTAAGATAAGGGAGTGCTGATTGTATTTATTTACCTTTAATGTTCTTTAGTTGTTGATATTGAAGCAACATGCTCACTTTCTTTACTGATAGATAATTATAATATCTAAAGATTTATTGATGCAACTATAGTCTAGAAGTAAGTAATATATACTCTTCTGCCTAACTGGAGAGGAAGAATTTCAAGGTGGAGAAAGCGCTGGACGTGTGACTCTGGCAAAGTCATTTTACCTCTTGCAGAATAAGAGGATTAAATATGGTAGTATCTGTGATTGCTTTCAACTGCTATTTTAAATATGTTCTATGACTTTAAATAGATTTTTTTTTTAGTGTAATCATCCAGGGGATAATAAAGACATCTGGTCGACTTTTTTGATTATCTACTTTTCAGTGCAATTAAAAACTTAATTCTGAACTCAATGGCTGCAGAGAGATGTTCTGCAAGAACGAGATGGAGCACCGGAGAGTCAGGCCACATAACTCTTCAAAAAGAGCTCTTCCCAGTGATTCGAGGATCTAAGTTCTGCCTTTGTGTGGAGGGGCTGGTCTATTTATGAAACCACTTCCCATTACCAATCAACAACATTGCAACCCCAGACCTTTTAAACTAAAGAGCAATAACAGCTTGTGTTATTTTAGATAAGAACATTGCCTTATTCCCCAATAACCACTTAAATGTAAGGTGATACCCTGTAGGCCACATGAATATAACCTGGCTATTTTTTCTGGCTTTCCCCAAGTTCACCCCCTGATCATTCAGTGCTTCCATTTTAAACATCTAGCTGGCCTTTCCAGATGTGTATTATAAGATGCTGAGCTGTATCCCTGGCCACTACTCACTAGTTGCCAGTAGAGTGCCCCATTCTAGATATGACAACCAAAAATGTCTTTAGGAATTTTCCCAAGTCCCAGAGGGGGCAAAATAACCCGGGGGTGAGAACCTTAGTCTATGCTTTACTTTTTTCTAATTTTAAATTTTCTTTCTTAAGCATAAGACCAAATGCTCAAAAAGTATTATTCCATTGTTCTTGTTGTTATTATTCTGAATATTACTCACACCTTGTATTCATATAAGATTTCATAATTTACCGAGTGTTTCCACCCACATTAGCTTTGGAGAGTAATGCATAGCATCTCATTGTCTATAACACATCAGAAGAGAAAATCATCTTTTCTGTGACTGCCCCTATCCCCCTTTTTTACTGTGCTTGGAATCCTGCATGTTTGAAAAAAGAGGCCTGGCTATGAGGAAGCTGAATTCAGGACGAGTAGGGCATTATGTAAATGATATCTGGCTCAGTCTTTTCAAAAGACATTTAAAAAGAGATATTTAATCACTTTGAAATGCTACTCTTCTTCTCTCATCTTCTGCTGACAGGATCCACACACCACCCAACATATACATAGAAACACACGTCTACAGCTAAACATCAGTGAAGCTACATGAACTCTCTGGGCCCTTTTACTCTTTAAAAGGGATCTGAATATTGTAATCTTTGGCCTAATCTGGACTGCTGCATTTTATCATGATGCTCTAAGTGAAAACCAGATGGCATTTTTGAGAAAGAGAAAATAACATTTCCCCCACACTTCCACTTCCTCCCTAGCCCTCTTACCTGCTTAAGGATTTCAGCAGCTGTTTCATGTGAACAATCAAATATCACATAGAACTCCTTGCCTTTCTTCATCTCCTTGAGTAAAGGCTTGGCGTCTTTATTCCCAGAGGGCAGCTGGCGGATTTTGATTTTAATGTTATATCTGGAGGGAGCTTTGATGAGCTCTTGCAGACGAATTAGACCTAGGAAATAACATCCAATCATGCAACAGAGACTTTTTTCTATCAAAAGAGTAGTGTTTATTGCCATTTACAGCCAAACTCATATCACTCCAAAAATGTATCAAGCAGCCACCTACCTAAAGGTTACACTATTGACTTCCCATTTGTCATTTCTCTTTCTGTTGTGGATAATACTGATATTTTCTCTTTGTGGGTATGTGTGGCTCGGAAGTACAATTTTCCCAAGTGCATTTTGAATTTATTTAGAATGCAATTTCCCTCTTCAGCTTTCAGCCAGTACCTCAAATCTTTAACAAATCAAGTCTGCAACTGTAAAACTTTTGTAAACAGAAAGTTGCTTCAAGTTTCCAAAGGTGCTCAGTGAAATACATAACAAATGCTCACTTAAAAAGCCAATAGAATACTAGGAGTTTTGGGGACTGTAAACTTCAGTAAGCATGTCTTCAAGGGTTTATATGTAACATACTATTTACCAGCTAATTAGTTGGGCTGCTTTACATAATCTTTTAGTTCCTGCCATGTAAACTATTTGTAAATGGCTCACTATATTTACTTGGTAATATGTTTGAATGTTGAATTGGAAAATTCTTACTTGATTTTAAAAAGACCATGACATTTTTAGGGATTATAATAATAAAAGCAGAAACAAAATTCTTTTAAAATTCAACATTGGTAATTGTAGCAAAGTGTACACACAGCTGACTAACTTGACAGAGAATGTTTGGTTCACCATGGATAGGGATTTCCTCAGCTGCACCCTTCTCTAAGAGAAGCGCTTCACTAAGGCAAGGCAAACAGCTATATAAATCTTCCATCTCACTCCCCTAACATTAATTGGTGTTTGCTAAATAGCATGATGTTGGCTGTCACTCAAGGACTCCGATTACAGTGGAAAATTGCCTTATTATTATTATTATTATTATTATTATTATTATTATTATAATGCAGTTCTGTGCCTTCAGGATTTGTCAGCTTCAAATAATCAATAGGGAATATTAAGCATTTTGAGTATTCAGATGGAAATTGTAGTATGCACTGTGCAAGATATAGCATGGACTCCATCTACCTCTGGACTGGATGTATTTCTTTTTCATTTTTGTTTATTTAGTTATTTTTTCCTGGAAGCCACATTTTTGTAGCTCAAACGAAGAAAGTATTCTCTAACACTTTAGATATGTTTGATTCTAATCCACTGCAAGTTTATAATGATACTGCTCTACAGAGTCAAGTGGACAGGAGAAGAGAGTGGGGGGATTGTTGTGGAAGCATATCAAGATTTAGTGCTCCTTATTCTTTTGTTTATACAAAAATTGAAATTGTTAGATAACAGCCTTCCTGGACCCTTGTTCCTCTTCAAATCAGTTAATGTGGTTGAAGGCTCTTCAGTACTGATAATGAGCTGTTTGTCTTTTTTACTTCTGGACTCACTTGTCCTGAGCCACTGATGAGCACTAAAAAGGGAAGAAAATTGAGCACATGGATTCATCTATTTCTTCTGTAATATTTGCTAATCCTCACAATAATCCTATGAAGAAAACATTATTATCTTTATTATTTCAGATGAGGAAAACAAGGTCCAGAGCAATTAACTAACTTACTGAGGATTACGAAGATAGTTAAGAGGAGGAATAGATTAAAATTGTCATATTGAGTCCAAGCTCTATCTTCCCATTTCACCATTCTGCCTTATACATACAAATGTTGGTGCTGAGGGAACAGATATAGCTTAGGATCGCTTGATGAGATAGGGAAAAAAAATAGAATCAGAGACTCATCTTCCTTTCTTTTCCCTAGGATGCCTAAGTCTCCTGTTTTCTCCTTTCACCCTCCTGCTTTGCAATCACACATGTTTTCTTTCTTTCTTTCTTGAGCATGATTGAAGGAAATGGTTAATGGACATCTGTGGGAACCAAAGAAAGTGTTCTCACAACTTCAAACATTCTCAAGGATTGTTTGCAATCCTTGATATTTCTTGGTTGTTAACTCATATGCAAGTTTGCCAAGTGAACACATCCTTGGGTGCTGACCACAGATGTCCATTAACCATTTCCTTCACATGACCACAAGGGAGAGCTCAGTGTGGCCTTTAAATGAAATTGGGAAAAACATTTTAAAAGTGCATTTTATATGCTGCAATAAACTGCTCTTGTTCTTGGCTGAATGAAACGTCAGTCTTGAAGGGCTTCTTCCTATGGTAATGACTTATACACGATTATGGAATTTAAGGTTGACATACACTTTCTTACTTCATTCATTCATTTTTATGGGGAAACCACTTCCTGGGTGCTCATCAGATGCCAAGCCCCATGCTAAGCCCTGAAGGTGCAAGAGGAAAGCATCCTGCTTTAAGGATCTCCCAGCCCACTGGAGGATTTTACCCTGTGACTCTCTTGGGGTAGATGGGGCCTCAACTACTACTTAATTTTATAGATTATGAGGTGAGGCTGCTGTACTCCACTATCTTGCTCAAGGTCATGCAGCTTACAAGTGGCAGATCCAGGGCTTAAAGCCAAGTTCACCTTCTGACATCAAATCTAGGGCTCTTTCCATGTAACCAGTGGCTCCTCCTGACTTTTGGATTTCAAATCAACTGACTGAATGACTAACTATCTAACTATCTTACTAGATAACTAAATAACTATATAAACAAATAACTGCATAAGAAAACAGAGATAGAAAACTCTGGACCAGTGTAAAGCATTGGACATGAGGCCACTGATAAACATACTCCTCACCCCAAATATAGTGACCATCCACTTTCACAATTATTTCATGAGAAATGTTTATTTTAATACCAATAGAGGAAAAAGAACAACTTAGTACAAAATATCAGTTCCTAATTAGAATACATTTCTCTTTACAAAAAACTTCACTACTAAGCCTCACTTTCTCATCTTGCCTGTATGTAGGGAAATCAGTTTCAGAAAGGAGGAGGATCTGCAGATTTAAAGATTGCAGACCCAAATTGTGGGAAGGACAAGGAGCAAGGAACGGTGAGGTTTACATTTCTCTTCCTAAAGCAATTGTTTGCTTAAGAGAATCCTTTCTGCCTTCATTAGCAAATGATGTAGAATTTACAATTCAAAAGTCATAGGAGACAAAATTTGGAGAAAGCTTTCCCTTATATTTGCATTTCGCAGCAATTCATTGATCGTTTACATTTCATGGTAATGAATAGTTAAAAAATATTTGCTAAACAAATAATTACTCCACGGAAAGGAAATTGATTTAGGTACACCTGGCTTTGCTAATCGTCCTCCTGTGTTCAGATGGAAGCCCTGATGGAGCGACCCCATCCTGCCAGGACTCCGGTTGCAGAGAATGGTCACCGTGCTTTCAAAGCTGATAATGTGATGTTTTTCCTATCCCATTGAGGTGGAGGGACATTAACATTCATATGTGGATAAGGAGACAATGGAACAAACCCAATGAGGTACATTCTACAATAAAACTGACCTGAACTCTTCAAAAATGTCAATGTCATGAATTCAAAGGAAGGCTGAACTGTTCTGGACTAAAGGAGAATGAAGGCATTTAACAATTAAATGCAATGAGTGATCTTGGAACAATTAATTGTTCCAAGATCACTCACTTAAACAATTCACTTAAACAATTCCCGGCAAAACTGGAATAGTGTGTGTTTTCATATATATTTAGATAACAGCATTGTATCATTGTTAAGTTTCCTGTATTTGATTATTGTAGTGTGGTTATAACAAGGAAGGTCCTTGTTCTTAGGTGATACAGTCTAATGTATTTATGGGTAAAAAGGTCATGAAGTCTCCAACTTACTTTCAAGTGGTTCAACAGTGCTACTACTTACCATTATTTTTATTGTTGCTGTAGTTGTCTTTATATTGAAAAAATAAGAGAGCCTTAAAACAAATGTGGCCCAGTGATAACACCTGCTGAATCTAGAGGGAGGGTGTACAGGAGTTTACTGTACATTTCTTGCAACTTTTCTCTAAGTTCAAATCTTTCTCAATAAAAAAAGCAAAACATGAAGATGTAAAATAATATTATAAGGGTCTTCTTCCCCCATCTGCACCTCCATGAATGTGATTGGAAATGAACCTTTGGTTTGAAAAGTGCTTTAGAGAATGAAGCCTGTTTATTTCACATGAGTTTGAGCTAGGGTCTGCATATAGAGGTAACTTTCCAAAGTGTCCAAATGGCCAATTCTAAACACATGCTTTGGCTGCCTATCTACCCTGTGCGCTGAGATATGACACGAAAAAATGCTGATTTGCACACACATAGAGTACATGGAGGAGAAAAGAAACCCTGCTATTCACAGTGGGTATTTAAAACTTCCCATGCCTTCCCCTTAAATAATAATAAACTTTACTGTTTACATTGCTCCTGTCTATGAAGTACTCTACATGCCTTATAAATAGCTCAATAAACCTTAGAATATACCTGTGAGGTAGATAGGAGTCAGTACTATTTTACAGTGAGAAAAGTGAGGCACAGTGAGGTTAATTGTTTGGATTGGCCCTGAAAATGGGTCACAAATGCCAGGAATTGGAAGGGACCTTAAAGGTCAACCCCCTTCTTGATGCATGAATCCCTTCTACATAGCTATTGCTGAACACCTCTCAGTCTGAGAAATTCTCTACCTTACATTGCAGTCCAATCCATTTCTGCATAGCTGTAGTTATATTTCATGAATCTCAGTTCAAAAGAAAAGTACCCAGGTTTTCTTGAGTCTTAATCCAATTCCCTGTTCATTAAACCATATCCGTGGGTTTGATGCTGTGGAAATGAATGTGATAAACCATCGGGACTGGAAGATCAGATCGCACATTTTAAATGTTAATTTCTTCTTCACACGAACTTAGAAACATGCAAAATGGCGTTTCACAAACTTGTTGGTATAGTAATATACTCAAATCTAATAGGATTCTTAAGAGGATCTATGCATAAAAGTGTGTATCCTCCAAAGGGAAGGAAAAATCAGAACTGAGAAATGGAAATGGGTAAGTGAGTAAATTACCTGGGGAAACACAGCACTTTTAAATGCAGAGCTTCACACGCACACTTTCTCAAAAGTAAAAAAGCCTAGCTGGAGTCTTCTTAAAAGAAAAATTGTGTCCCTTGATCACAAAGGACCTCATAGAAGAATGTTGTCAAAATATTTGAGATTAACTGTGTTGCAGTTAGCTCCACCAGTATATTTTGGTTCTGAATTCTGGCTAATATCAGTGGTAGCTAAAAATATTATACCTGCCATGCAATACCTAAATGTTGGTTTCCTAAGCAGAATTCTGAACATTACCATTGGGTTCTGCTCAAAGAACTAGGGTGAGGGATACAAAGAGTACAAGAGTGAAGGCAGAGACAACAAAGAAACTATAATTTACTGTCTTATTGGTACTGAGGGTCAAGGACTTCCCACCCCTCAGCTATTGCATGTGGGCTTGTGGGAAAGCACGTAGCAGAAGTGTTTTGCCTAGTGCAAGTATTTATAACAACACAGTGGGGTGAGTTGTTACTGCCAAAGGTGAAAAGATTCCCTTATTCTTTTATTCGGCATTGTCTGTGTACAGGGTATCTTTTATTTTGGCTTGGTTACCCATGCCAAAATGTTAATTTTTTAAAATCCAAATTATAAGCTTCTGTCAATATTCTTGGTTCTAAACAATATATTCTTTCTGTTTTCTATGAGAAAAATGGAAGAAAATAAAATAAACATAAAAAATGAAGTCACTATTTAAATACAGCCATAAGAGCCACTATTTTACTTATTCTTAGGATGGTGGGGCACATTAAATGATTTAATCATCCGAAGTATTTAGAACAGGGTATGACATACTGAGCACTCAAGAATTTAGTTATTGTTACTTTTGTGGTTTTCATTTCTTTTATATTTTCTCCCAGAATTTTTTGTTTCTTTCAATTACTGATATTTTTATGTATATTAATCTCACTTCAAATTAATCCTCACTATAAAGCTCCGAGACTAACTTTGGAGCGATGACTAATACCTCTTTATTGTAGGCTGCATTTTAGAAATCTCAAGCTTGTGATGTGTTGAGAAAAATGACATAAGGCAACCGTAGAGTAAAATAAAAACAAACCAAAACAAACAAACAAAAAACCCCCAAACCTCTCTAGGGCCCTGTGTTATGAATCCAGGGATAGAGATATTTGTCTCGAACTCATTTCCTGGGTGGACTCATCCAGTCCATCTGTATGTTGAGGACTTCTAAATTTATGTCTCCAGCCTAAACCAGTTTCCTGAACTCCAGACTCATATACGAGTATTAAGTGCCTACTCATACCTGCATTTGGATGTTAATAGATATTAGATATCTGAAATTCAAACTGAACATATTCATGACTGGACTCCTGATATCAACCTTATTCCCCCAAATTAGCTCCAACTATAACCTTTTCCATTTCAGTCCATGACAATTCCATCCTTTGGCTCAGGCCAAGAAGATCAGAGTCATCTTTGACTCTTTTCTTTCTCTCTCTTCCGACCTCTACTCGCTCCTTAGGATGTTTTTATTATTATTCTTGTTGTTTTGGATTTATTTTCTATTCTTCAATCTGCAAGTAAGAATTAAATCATAACCTGCCTCACCGACATTGTGGCCTCAATATTTTCTCAGACTGAAACATGGTCTATCTGTTCTTAATCACCATTTAAAAATAAACTTAACATATGGTTTTTGTCTATGTCAAAAGAATGCAATGTGAGTTTTTTTTGACATATAACTCAATTGAAACACTAAATTGATATTTCAGAGGAATTTGCAGTAGAAGAGAATGTGATTGCTACCTTTTCTGTCAACCAATCTGTTGAGGAAAATTTCTGGAACTTGAGATGTCCCAAATTTCTCAGATAATTGAATTTCTTAAATCAAAATATATGTCATATCTCTAAAGTTAGTGCTAGATATTCAATAAGATATCTTGATATAGTAGTCAAACTAATAGATAAAATGCATGCAAGTTGGGAACATCCACGATGATATTTACAGTTTTCTCAAAGACCCTATAATACTTGGACAATCATTCAAACACACCCAATGTCACCACACAAATGGAGGCAAAGGAAAGAGGATCATGGACACATAGTAAAAGCTTGCAAGTTGGAAGACATTCAAATATCCCTCAGGATATTATGCCAGCTCTCCATTCAGAATGTTCCAGATCATTTCTTACTCCTCTACCGCTATCCCTCCGTCTCTTGCTTCTGTTTTTGCAGGAGCCATCTCGCAGGTAGTCATGTTTCTACCCTGGTCTTCCTCTAGTGAACTATCAATACAATAGTCAGCATGATCTTTTTATAATGTAAGTTGGATCCTGATCAAAACCCTCCAGTGGCTTCCTATTTCAGGCAGAGCAGAAGCTCTTCCAGTGGTTAACAAAACACTCCATGATCTACAAGGTCCTCCTCTCCCCCCTTTTTGTCACCCTTCTCCTCTCACTCTGCTTCAACCACAGTGGCCTCCTTGCTATTTTTCTAATATACCAGGCACACTCTCACCTTAGAGATTAGCTGTTGTCTCTTTCTAGAACTTTCTTCTCCTGGGGACACATGGCTCACTTCCTCAGCTCCTTCAAGTCTTTGCTTAAATGTCACCTTTGCAAGGTTGCATGACCTTTAACTTGCAAACTGCACTTCCAGCCTTCAGATTCCCTTCACCCCGTTCTACTTCTACTTTTTACCATAGCACTTACCATCTTTTAAAAATATAATTCATTTCACTTAGAATGAATAAATGGTTTATTATTTATTTCCATAGAATCTAAGTTCCTTGAGGTCAGGGCGTTCTCTCTGTTTTGTTTACTAATGTATTTCATGTGCCTAGAATCATGTCTGGTAGCTGTTAAGTGATCTATAACTCAATAAATATTTGTGGAATGACAGAATCTGACATCATCAGTAAGAGTAAAAACACATTTGCTCTAAGAGGGTGGCATAAAAATGGTACAATGCAATGCAAGTTTGAGTCTTTAAAAAGCAATTTATTCAGAGTCGGAAATGAATTTAGGTAACATCAACGGCTACCTCTCACATACTGCAGGAATCCTCATCAGGACCTATCTGTGGCACTTGGACTTGAACTCTTCCGGGGTCAGGGAGTTAAATCCTTTGGGAAAAAATGTGTTCCATCTCCTGAGAGCTGTAGAGGTTAGAAGTTCATCCTTTTAGTGATGCCAGAGCTGCTTCCCTCAACCTTCCACCCACTTTTTGTCAGTGAAAGCCCAGAGAATTTAGACAAAGCTTCTTCCACTCTGTGGCCTTTCAGATAGTTGTCAACAGTAGACACCTACCTTTTAAGTCTTTATTTTTTCCTTTGCAGCTTGAACATTTTAGTTATTTCAGTCTTACTTATATATCTGCATATGAATGTTCTCAATGTCCATGTATTTATAATAAAGTAAGGACTGGGGTAGTTGTGGATTTTAAAAGACAGACCTATCTACAAGGTAAATTGTAGAATAGGAAAAGTCTCTATTTGAAGCACGCTCTCCCTTCTTTTGATTATATAATTTGCCTAAATATTTATTTTAAGGGGGTCTATAGTAATGGTTCAAGATAATGCCCTTCTTTTAGCTATTTATGTATATAAATTCTTCAAGATCCAGAAGACTTTTAACGGTGGGGCTCAGCACAGTGCTGCCAGGAGGGGGTTATTTTGGCTCAGGGCCTTTGTACTGGCAGTTCCCTCTGTCTGAAATCTGAAACGCTCTCTCCCAGGCATCCACGCAATTTGTTCATCTTCTTAGATTTTTACTCAAATGTTAGTTTCAATTGAGGACTTCCCTGGTATCCTTACTTAAAATTGCAAACCCTATCCTAACCCCATTCTCCCATATTTCAATTTGCTGCTTTATTTTTCTTAACATTTATTATTGTCTGTCATACTATATATTTACTTATATATTTTGTTCATTAGATAAATAGACTGTGGGCTCCATGAGGTCAAAGACATTTGTGTGTGTAGTTTACCACTAGTGCTTAAAATGGTGCCTGGCAGTAAAAGTTTATAACACAAGGAAATCTATCTGTTTGTCTGTCTGTCTGTCTGTCTATCATCTATCTATCTATCTATCTATCTATCTATCTATCTATCTATCTATCTATCTATCTATCTATCTATCTCTCTCTCTCTCTCTCTATCTATCTCTCTATCTCTCTCTCTCTCTCTCTATCTCTCTCTCTCTCTCTCTCTCTCTCTCTCTATCTATCTATCTATCTATCTATCTATGTATCTATCTATCTATCATCTATCTATCATCTATCTATCTATCATCTATCTATCTATCATCTATCTATCTATCATCTATCTATCTGCTTGTCTGCCTGTCTATCTAACATTTGCAACATTATACACCAAAATGTTATCTGTGATGGTTTTCCTGGATGTTTTCATTTATGTCCTTATACTTTTATATATTTTAACATTTTCTAAAGAAAATGACTATAGAAAAATGAAACTTTAAAAAAACACATTGGGGAAGAAAACCATTTAGATCTTAGAAAAGTGTAGCCATAGCAAAGAGCATGAACGTTTGTGTTGTCTTGGTTCTTTTCCCCAATATCTCAAATAATAACACCTGAATGAACGTAATATAAGCTCTGGGCCAATTCAGTTAAGGACAAGTTAAATAGAGTATGGAGGAGGGACAGGAAAAACTATTAAGTGGGTTTTACTCAGCCATTCACAAAATAAAAGCCAGACAGAGAGACACATTTTTTCTTTTTTTTTTTTTCTTTCATGTTTTGCCAATGAAACTTGGATTAGCACTTGCTTGTTTGGATCCAGCTCTTTGCGCCAATTGTGTAGGTGATTGCCTAAGCAACTGTAACCAAACAGTTTGAAATCCACCCTCTGTGGCATGTAATGTTAATGCTTGCTTTGCTTTTTAAGAAAGCCAAATTAAAAATGTGCTGTGATCAGTTTAAAGTAAGAGGCAACATTTTAAGTCATTATTACCCATTAACATTGTCGGGATTTAGAACATGATACCCCAAA
This sequence comes from Cynocephalus volans, assembly GCF_027409185.1. Lineage (NCBI taxonomy): Eukaryota > Metazoa > Chordata > Mammalia > Dermoptera > Cynocephalidae > Cynocephalus > Cynocephalus volans. The sequence goes on from NC_084460.1 coordinate 176,652,621, forward strand.
GTATGGCATCTTGGCATGCTGAGTATTTTGAACTAAAGAAGGTTGGAAGGGCCTCAGAAGCAAGGTCTCTCTGACCTTCTGCTCTCCTGTCTCTCACCTCTTTCTCCCTTGTAGTAAGTCATAGCAACCAGAATTTCTGTCCCCCAAAGTAAGACTTAAAACCCAGAAAGGTCACTCTCTCCCCTGTCCCTTGTCCTTTGAAGGCCCTCATTCCAAAGGGGACTTGCCCCATACCCAGAAGAAGCAATGCTACAAAGACAGGCCAAGAAGAATCTGAACAGAAAGACCTTGCTGGGTTTTCCCCTTCTATGTATTACCAATAGATCATGCCTTTTTGTCCAATCACATTTCTTCACGACTCTCCGGTCTTCATAGAACCTAAGCATAAAGACAGACAGTTTTCCCTAGGTCTTTGGGTCTTCATTTCTGAAGCCTCCCATATCACATAAAATTTTGATTAAATAAATTTGTTATACTTTTCTCTTGCTACCCTGTCTTTTGTTATAGAAGTGTTAGCTGTGACCCTTATGATGGATGAGAAAAGGTATCATACCTTTTTGCCCCTAAAACACCTCTCTAAAAATTTATCAAATGAGCTAGGATACCACCTGGAAATGGGATAAAGGATTAACAAGTATTGGTGAAGAAGCCAGAAAGGACAAGTGAGGAGGAGGGAAGGAAAGTGTGAGAACCCAGACACCAAAAGGAGGAGTTGTGAGTGTGAACTGATGTATTTCACATGTGTGGACTGGCCCTGACCATATATATATTTTGCCTGTGGCCAATACGGGGATCTGAACCCATGACCTTGGTGTTATAAGGCTATGCTCTAACTAACTGAGCTAACTGGCCAGCCCCCCAGTATGTATTTTTGTAAATAAAGGTTTATCGGAACACACCATGCCCATTCATTTACACATTGTCTATGGTTGCTTTCTTGCTACTTCAGCAGACTGAAGTTGTTGCAACCAAGACTATATGGATACAAAGCTAAGCTATATACTATGTGGCTCTTTACAGAAATTTTCTGTTCTACAGAAGTGACTGTGGCTACATTTCACTGCGATTGGCCTTGAGAAAGCAGAATGTGCTGGATATTCTCCACACTGCATTTGGTGCTTGGCTTCTCAGTTCATTTTGATGCATGTGAAGGGATAGAAGCCAGGCTTCCACCAGGGGTCTAATGAAGCAGAGGAGATGCCCAATGGGCAGCAATTCCTCATTGCCTAGGGTCACCTCTGAATGTGGGAATCAGAGACTGGCAGGTGACTGATGGGAAGAATATCCAGGAAAGGGATAGGGAAGAGATGAGGCGAGACGAAACTTGACTCCTAAGAGTTCTCTAGGGTCTTTCTACAATTTCACTTCTGGAGGACAGAATGCTGCCTGCTAGTATTTAGTGAATTGAGTTTTGTCCTTAGAGACATGCACACTGCTCCCATTGACTTCAATGGGAGTAATAGGCCATTTAGTCCCATGACATCTGTGCTGGCTTCAGGCTATTTAACAAACTCCTAAACAAATCCCAGTGAAGTGCTCTTTAATGGGTACTTAATTCTGGTGTGGGGGAAGGTGCTGAGCACACCTAAGTCCTTTCTTTTCCTTCAGGTTTACTAAGTTTTCTCCTTTTTATGGCTTGATAATTACTGCAACCAAGAACTCTGAGTCAAGCAGTATTAAGCCCACTAAAAGTCAAAAGATGTCACTTTTATTGATGTCAATTGACCTTTTTTCACTTGGGTTCCAATTTAATGGCTCAATTGGTTATTCATTTACATTTTTTATGTCTTTGTGGACAAAATCATTTTAACATGAATCATCTCTAATGGGCAACATATAAAATCATTTTGGATTTTCAATTGCAACAAGCTCAGGTAAATTTAACAGGGATGAAAAAGGCATTTCAATTTCTGGTAAAAGATGATAAAAATGATAGTTTGATTTTTCTGCTGTGCAAAATGTCCATCACTTATAAGTGGTTCACCTGACATTAAAGTGTGGTTAGAATATCAACTTTTGTGTTATCCACTTATTAATTCTTTTTTGTCCAAATACAATATGAAATCAACAATGCCCATGCTTTAGTTGAACTCTTTCTTAAATTAAATCCAGATGTTTTAATATCATTCATTAATTTGTTTTCCCTTTAGATGGTCCTGCTTTGTTGGAGATGGTGGAAATAGTGGGAGAAGATTATACTATGGAGAGCATGACATAATGAGAAATAGTATGATTTTATTAGTTCAGGAAATTCTCTGTTTAACAAAGGTAGGCAACCTGGAAGATCTAACCAAACTTATGTTTACAATATAATATTCTACCTAAAGGCTCTTTAAATAGGCTTGTGGAGTTCATTTGATAATATGTTTTCTTCCTTCATAGCAAGCAGGTGAGGCTCTAAAAATATGACTGCCTGTGGCTCATACTTCACAGTAGGACTGTTTTGAATTTATTATTTATACATTATATACCCAATCACTTCCCACCTTCACTTCTTTCTAAAATGAGATGAGGCATAAGAAAATACATAAATACATATTTCCAACTATAATAGTCACTTTTATCTGCCAGTATAAAATGGAACCAGAGTTTAATGCCAAATAGGAGAGGCTCACTATTTATCCTCTGGGAAATAATAAGTACTAGTGCTTGGTGGAAGGAACAGTGAAAACCAAAATAGTGTTAAAAATGTTCAAAGTACTTTGCTTTACTAATTGTCACTGCCAATTTTATTAAAATTATTACCAAAAGTATAGATTAAAGAAAAGAGCTAGTTTCAATTCTTGGAGGAAAAAAATTCAGATGGTCAGTAGCATTATTCCTCTCCATGTAGAATTAAAAAGCACTTTCTTATAGCCAGGCCAAGCATAAATAAGACACAATTCCAATTTTTAGGAATTCCTGGTCAAATAAATATGTAGAAAGATAACTGAAGTAGAACATGTGATATAATGCTTCTATTTCCAAAGTGCTGTTCAACCATCTGGTGGTCTCAGAGAGCTTTAAGGAAGAGGTACCAGTCAAGTGTTATCACGCAGAACAAGCGAGTTCACTACCTTGGGGGAGTGCAGAGGATCACACACAGTGAGGGGCCAGCCTCAGAAGAGAGGACACAGGAAGAATGTGGGGGTACTTAAGAAATGGTGGGCTCTTCATCACAGCTGATGTGAGAGTGTAGGCAATGGAAGGATGCTAGTGCCTGGGTTAATGAAGATGAAAATGGCTGCATGGTGGAGAGCTTTGAATTAAAGGATTTTAACTTTATTATGTGGACAATGGAGGGTCACTGGCTGACTTTAAACTAAATAAAAAGGTGTCTGAACCCTGACAAATCCTGAAATGTCAGCAGAAGGGAAAAGGGAGCTGCCAGCAAAGGAAACTTCAAATGGCGGAGGGTCAAAGAAAGTGCCCACTGAGGCACTGAGCAGCCATATGTCTGACCTGCATCCTAAAACAAGCAGGTTCAGCACTGTAAGCTTTAAGGGCTCATCATAAGGGTTCCTGGTCCCTTTCCCACAAAATGGTCCACTTTATTGGTACAATCTCTGTAGAGAAAATAGAGGAAAATGGTTAGAGTCCCTCAGATGTTCAGAATCTTGCTGAGCATTTGTTGTAAGAATCCACGTGCGCCTATTGGTTTCTTGGTTACTGTCTAATATAATTGCGTATGGGCACCCAGGTGTCCTGGGTTATGGACCTAAGTATAAAGGACTAACGGCTCTGATACATGATGCTTCTCGGGAAGCTCCAGGAGGCCACTAGGGCGGCTGCACCTAGCTCTGAATAAAGCCTATTATTTTTTTACCCACGGCTTCCAGGATCTTTTCCTATTACCTGACTCATGAACCTGCATGTAAAGGGTTTGTAACCCAGTCTGTACAATGGGCTTGAGGGGTCTGTGAGCCCTAGCCCTAGCTTGACAACCTCTAACTGAATTCCTCTTCTTAACCTACTTTAGAATCTTGTCTAGACATTTACATAGCTACTTATCAAGTTAGGATCATATTTCATGGTCATTTTCTATTGTGGTTACAGTCCTAATAGAGTTGGATAAATGAAATTACATCTTTAATATTCTGATTGGATTATAACATATCAATAAGGTGATATTTCTTTTAAAGAAATCTTCTAAGTTTGCTGAGGAAGGGATCAACAAACCCAATGGATTTGAATAAGCTATACACGGCATTCCTAAATTACTTTAGAATACTCAATTAGCTTCATATAAAGAGAGCATTTTCATGGGCTCCACCTGACATATTGAATGCTTGTAGAATACTTTGTTTCCCTTTGTTCAGACAGGACATGGCCAGGGGAGGTCTTGCATGAATCCCACCCATACCTGTGCTGTCTTCATACACCACGGTCACTGTCTTCCAGTTGTAATAGAGGACCAGATCCAGGATCGCCCTGCTGATAGCTGCGTAGTCCGGGTAGAGGTTGATGTAAAACAAGTCCTTGTTGTCCACTGAGGGATGTTTCCAGTGGGTCTGTATGTGTGGAACTTCAAGAGCATTGCAAATGGACTGCACAGCACTGACGGAGGAGCTATGGGAGGGGCCGAAGAGAGCAGCCACACCAAGAGCCAGCTGGTCACATGCTGATGATGTCCAAAAACAAGAGGAGATGGGAAAGGAGGAGAGAAAGAGAGTTCCATAAATTTAACTTTTCCTTCCAGGATTCCTTTTTAATTTAATTATTGGTGAATCCCCTACACTCCCCATCTGTATATTGAGGAAATATGCTTAGTCCAACTTCCGATATTCTTGAGATACCAAGACACTGATAGATGTAAGTGTAGAACTGATTAGCAATACATCACAGGGCCAGCTCTCTGCAAATAAAAATGAGTTGCTGGTCTCACTTCATTATCTTTAATCAGATAGAGTCTAAATCCCTTGCTTGGTGTAGTGTTACCCAGGAGCACACTGAACTAACCAACAAGCCATTTGCCAAATGAATGTCACATGAATTAAGTTCTGTCATATGGTGGGGTGGCAATAAAGCCATTAACGTGGTCACAGGATCCAGAAGAAAGACCCTCTGGATGACTGAAAAGTGCTTTAGCTCCTGTCTTACCAAAACTCAGAAAGGAGTTTCAGGTTATTGAAATTCTGCTGAAGAATGCTCATAAGCAGTACTGATACCTAATTAATTACAGAATAATGGAATAACACAGCCTAAAAGGATCTTCGGAGACATTTGGTCTAACCCACTCATTCACAGACAGTGGAGTGAGTCACAGTCACTGGACAGTAGCAGAGCTGAACCAGAGCTTAGGAATCCCAGCTCAAGGCCATGGCCCTTTTTACTTCAATATCAGCCAACATGTAGCCTAATGAAATCAAGCCAATATGTATTTAAAAATTCATTTATAAGTTTACTTTTCTAATTATAAGAGTATACATACTCGTTGAGAGAAGTTCAAATACTTAAAATGCAAGAAAAAAAGGACCTGTAATTTTCTTGGGATAATATCTATTAATATTTAGGAAAATTGGAAGCATTATATAAATATAGTTTGATACATTGCTTTATTCATTTAACACGATAGCATGTCTTTTACCCAAGTTATTACAAATTCTTCAAAAGCATATTTTTAATGTCTATAAAATAGAACATTCCAAGGGTGTGTCATTAGTTATTCAACCATTCCTACAATATTAAACATTAATCTGCTCCTAAATTGTGGCTATTATAAGCAATATATTATAGCAGTGATCTTAGTTCTTATATTTTTCTTTGCATCTCAATCTACTTTTTTAGAATAGATTTCCAGGGGTTGAATTGCCAGCTATAATTAACATTGATTATTTACCAATATTTTTAAGTTATCTGATATGTATTAGCCAAATTCTCTTCCAGAAAGGTTGGAGCAGTTTGTCTTCTACAATCATGTAAAAATAGTACCTCTTATGGTGGCAGGCATTAAGTATAAGTTTAAACTCATTTTCAAATTTATGTCAATTCTATTTTAAAGGAATTTAGAACTACCAAGAGAGAATAATGAATATCAGAATTAAATAGTGCTAAATTTATTCACAAAATTGTGTTGATTTTAATAATAATGTCATTCTACAGATAAAAATAAGTAGGAAAACCTTATGGATCTGTAAATTTATGGATCTGATTTAGAGAGAATAATTAACAAAATTCTGATAGCCATGTTGTAGATATCTAAGGTACAGTAAATATTTAGTCATTCGTAAGGAAAACTTTCTGATACTGAGCTCTTTCATACAGGATTACTACATGAGCTATGAAGAAGTATAGTTTTCTGCATTAAGTGTTGTAAGTGAAAATTGTCATTGTCCTCAAAGCTTATTTTCTGGTTGTGTTTCATTAGACAGGTAAAATAAAAGCATGAGAGTATGTGAACTAGTGTTTTATCTCTCATGAGTAATAGATTGAGAGTCCTGCTAATATTTAGCTCTAGGATGCTAATATTACTTGACAGAAAATCAATCCTTTTGAATTTTGTTTGCCAGCAAATTACCAGTTTTAAGAAGCTTTGGGGGTGTTTAATTTGTAAGTATGGCAGGTATTTCAGATCACAAGAGTGCTTTCAATTTTAATGTGCATTGAAGTTTCACTGCTAAATGTGGTTGGTTTTCTATGGTATTTGATCAATAATGTGTGTGTGTGTGTGAGTGTGACAGAGAGAGCGAAAGACAAGAGATATCTAACCTGTAGAGATAATGTATTTGAAGATACCTTGTAAACTTTAAAGTGTGGCATAAATATAAGGTTTTATTATTTGTTCATAGACAACTCTGACCTATATGATATCTCTCACTCCATCTATCATAATAAAGAAAATCTACTAAGGTCACGCCATAGATAGGAAAAAAAGCATTATTCTATTAACTTTTCATCTGTGCTAAAAAAAGAAGTTTTATCTTTTGTTTATAAAAAACACTAGAATTCTTGCAGGAGAGTGTATTAGGTAACACATCCTATTATCTAACTAGGTTAATTCTATATGAAAACAACCAGGATTCACCTACTTGGAAATCAGTATGAACGTGGTGTTTACTGTAACCCATTTATTGGTGTGTTTTTAATGAACAATTCATAAAACACTTGTATCTAGAGACTAGACAGTGCCTTTGTTAGAGGCCAAACTTCAAGTATATCGAATATTATCTTGCTTTAAAGAGTTATCCTGGAAGTGTCCTGGGGATGTCTAAACAAGCCCTGAATTTTCAAATGAATCTTCCCATGAGAGAAAACTTGCAGCCTATATATAAATTAGATGATTTTTTACACACTTGGCTTTTGTTCAGAAGAAAAAGAGAATGAAATGCAGACATTGTTCTCACAGGTTTAATCTTCATATTTTTATGATTTTGTGAAAAGGAGTAAAAAAAATGTTGAGAAGATACTCGGTAAACCCAGAAGTTTACAGCCTGTTAAAATGCAGGGTGCAAGTTATGTGTGTCCTGGGCATTTCCACATGCTCTGTGGGTACTACCTTCCATAGTGTTGTTTTTCTTTTTAACTGCACTGCACAATTTCCCGGTGGTATCTCAACTTCGGTAAGGAAAAACAGATCAAGCTTGACATTTTCGATTCACAGCTGAACCGGTTAATCATAGAGTGGAGGACACTGAAGGGTAAGCTAATCAGAAAGACCCAGAAAACTGTTTGGGGCAACATCCATTAGGTTAGTTCCGATTGCATTGATCAGTGATGCCGAAGACTAAAATTTCCTGCCACCCACTTGCATAAAGATGTCCACTTTAAAAAGGGGCAGGTAGCGAAAAGAAGGTGATTTGTAGAGCAGAAATATTACCCAAAAAATCTTTTAAAAAATGAGAAAATAGTTACCTCTCCGTGAGGCTTCAAAACTATCAAAAAGATTAATTCTCTGGATGTCATAGGTTAATGTGATGTTAGGCATCAGGGTTCGGTTTCTGTTAATGCTGGTGACTGCAAACTTGAAAGCTAATTCTTCAACATTAACAGGTTCATTTTCCACAGTTTCAAAAATCCCTCCTGCAGAAGCAAAAGAGATGCATAAGAAGCATTAGTCACATGTTTCATGCATAATTTTTAAAAGAATGTCAACTATACAAAGAAAAAACTCAAAATGATAAATTGAGAAATGGTCAAGGAAGATCCCAAATCCAGTGCTAAAAGTTGAATTTATCAGCATGTGTCACATGCAGATAAATAGGTCTCGTTGCATATGTATGCTTAAAATTTTAAATCCAATGTTGGATTGTATAACACCTCTCGGATGGCAAATGTATTCCAGACATTTACTACCATGAAAATGTAGTTGATAATATGGAGAGTGATTTTCTATGGTTTGGACAAGAATCACACTGCACTTGACCTAACCATAATTAGAGCTGTATCCTTGTAGGACCATCCTTCCTTAGAAAGAAGAGCTTTCTACTTAGAAGCAGACATTATAGACTCAAACTTTATCTCTGCTTCCAAGCTCAGGACTCTGTGGTCATATTCTACTACTTTCCAAAGTGCATGGGCAGATTCAGAGAATTGTTTTTGTTTGTTTGTTTTGTTTTGTTTTTTGATGGACTGTTTGGTTGTGCCAAAAAGCAAACCTGCATCCTATCTCTGGAAATATGTTTCTCCATTGGGCAAGTACACATGGATTAGGCTCTGACATTTTAAGCCTGAAGATCTCACTACAAGCAACAATACAAAATATTAGTGCTTAAAGCCTCATCAGATAATTCAGCTCTGACATTGCTTGACATGTTGATGTTTGATAGAGACAATGTAAGTATTGCTGAATGTATATTCTAAATGCTCTTTAGAAGCCATCCTGAGATTATCAGTAGACACAGGGCATACAGTAGAAGCTCTCTTAATGGATTTCCATTAACTTCATTGACCAGTATGCCTCTTTTCCTTTAAAAATACTTATTAATTGATGCCTATAGAATGTTGAACACTTGTAACTACCAGGCTCCTATTTATCTACTCTCATCATTGAGTAATTCCTTACTAGAAGTCAGCTATAGGTTTTTTTCCAAACTTGTATATGATAGACAGATTTGCAAGAGCTGAAAGTTCTCTGTTTACTCATATATATATAAAATGAAAACCGAATGCTGGCAAAGATATGGAGAAAAGGGAACTCTTATACACTGTTAGTGGGAATGTAAAGTAGTACAGCCATTATGGAAAACAGTACGGAGGTTCCTCAAAAAACTAAAAATAGAACTACCATATGATTAGAACTTCCACTACTCAGTATATATCCAAAGGAAAGGAAATCAGTGTACCAAAGAGATACCTGCACCCTCCTGTTTATTGCAACACTATTTACAATAACCAAGGTGTGGAATCAACCTAAGTGCCCATCAACTGATGAATGTATAAAGAAAATGTGGTATATATACACAATGAAATACTACTTAGCCATAAAAAATAAAAATGAAATAATGTCATTCATGGCAACATGGATGAGCCTGGAAGACGTCGTGTTAAGTGAAGTAAGTCAGACACAGAAGGGTACGGGCAGAAGCTAAAAAACTGAGCTCACTGAAGAATAGATTAAAACTGAGGTTACTAGAGGCTGGGGGCAGGGGGTGGGTGAGAGGGTATAGGAAGAGGTTGGTTAACAGATATGGAATTACTTCTAGATAGGAAAAAAAAGTTCTATTATTCTGTAGTAGTGCTAGGAATCTGTATTTTCAAATGGCTAGAAGAGAGGAGTTTCAAATGTTCTCATCTAAAAGAAAAGATAAATATTTGTGGTGATAGATATGCTAATTAACCTGATTTGTTCATCACCCAAAATGTACATGTATCAGAATATTACTCTGTAGCCCATAAACATGTACAATTATTACATGTCAATTAAAAATAAAATAGGGCTGGCCTGTTAGCTCAGTTGGTTAGAGTGTGGTGTTGATAACACCAATGTCCAGGGTTGGATTCCTGTATTGACCAGACACCAAAAAATAAAAGATAGAATAAAATAAAACCACAAATAAGCATCATGGGTATAATTTATATATATTCTTTCTTAGAAAGAGAACTCCAACTGACAGACTCTAATTCAAAGAAATTACCTTGATTCTACTTTGAAAGAATAATAAACATATGCACATCTATAATTTTCCTGCTAAACTAACTTTCTCTATTAAATAACCAACTACAGTATCATATTGTGAAAGCTAAGAAGGTTTATATTGAACTATTTTGACTCCTTATAAAAATATTTCTGGCTTTTATAGACTGATAACAGGAGGCATTCAAGTATAGATCATTTCCCTGTTCTCTGAGAAACCATAGTTGAAAATGATATCACAATGTTATATGATCATGTTAACTTTTACCTAAAGGTCCATATTAGACATTTGTTCTGAAATCAATGTTAGGAAATTTTTCTCTTCGAGTGAATTTGGGTTTTCCCTTTGTCAGATGATTATAAGCAAGAAGTCTGGGGTAGATTTTCAGTATCTCTCAGAACTGATAGTGGATTCTAGACAATGGGGTGGTAAGTTTACATAATAGACATTTGGTCTCCAGACCAAGGTAGGTTTACTGCCATGGTCAAGGTGACCCAACCTAGGGCTGTTTGGTGTTAGGGCTTTCACAGTAATTATTTGTTTACTTGTCTGCCTCCCCAGCCACACAGTGAGAGCCCTCATGCACAGTGACTGTGTTGTATTCAGAATTTCCATCCTTATGAAGACCAAGGCATCTTAAGACGTTCGGGCTGCAACTATTTAGGGAAAAAGTCAATCACTGGTTCAGATGTGAGCACTGTTAATCTGTGTGGGGTAGGATGCCTCGATAGACAATGGAAGTGGTGAATTTTGGACCTTGGTCTACCTACTTCCTCTTTGAGAAGGATTTTTAAGTACCAGCAGGAAAGTTATGATGAAATAGATCTTTTACATACATTTCATTTAAACTTTATAACATTCAAGGTAGAAGGTATTTTTCCTGTTTTTATAAATAAAAAAGTGAAAAGGGATATTACACGTTTTACTCAGTTCATTTGAGGTCACAAAGCCTTGGCAGTGGATAACAGTTTCAAATGTCTGACTCTCCAACCAATATATTTGTGCATGTTTTTACTTGATCAGATCATTTCTGTTCTTCTTCATCTCTAAATATGGGCTAGTGATGCTGCCTTGACTGTTTTTTAAAGAAAGTGATATAACGCAGTCAAAGTGCCCTGAAAACTCAATTGACTCCCAGAAATAAGTTGGTATTATTACACATGGGTAATGAAGATAAAAAGGGGAGTTGGCACCAATTGTAGAACTGCCTGCTCTCACTCAAAATCATTCCTTGGTATATAATTGTCTTTTACATAAAACTGAATGTACCTAGGTTTAAGAGAATTACAGTGTTTTTATTAGGTAGTGTGTAGGTGAACTCTGTTTTGCCATTTGGGGAGCAATTTTCTTTCATTCCTTCACCAAACAGGTATTACAAATGGTATCATTAACTCAAAACCCCATCACTTTTTCCTTTTCTCCTAGAGAGGGCTGCTGATAAATACAAAAACCCCAATGCAATCCTTATCAAACTACCAATGACATTACAATGACTGTGCTATCCAAAGCGATCTGAAACCCTACAGAGATGTTAAGTGTGTGGATGGCTGGATAAGTACCAAGAAAGTGAGATCTGATAGAAACAAGAGAAAGCTATTAATAAGAGCCAGATCAATACCTCACATGGGAGCAGACTGCTGAAGGATCAGCCACTTCCTCCCTTTCTCCTCTTCATAGTTTCAGATTTGACAAAACTGAGATGCAGAGGCTTTGATAAGAGGAGTAAAGGGACACCTATCTGGGGACACTTACGTGATTCATCCTTTCCTTCCTTCCTTCCTTTTCTTTTGTTCCCCTGAGATTCATGATTGTGGGCTGTCAAGCATTTTAAGTCTTTGGGAGTCTCCATGTAAGGAACTTCTGGCCTCAGCTATTTGGAAGTTCCATTTGTCTGAGAGTGGGAGTCCCTACCCTGTTCATTCCTCACTTCCTCTTCCTCCTCTGCTCTTGCACCTCTCTTTCCTCTCCCCCTTCCGTCTTCCCCCTAAGAGCAGAATTACAATGAATCTCTCTCTCTCTCTCTCTCTCTTTCTCTCTCTCTCTCTCTCATTTGAGCTGAGCTGAGCATGACTTCTACTCCTAAACATTCAATAGATCATGGAAGGATTAGGAAAAGTAAAACTAAGAAACTAGCTTAGGCTCAAGGGAGAAAGGTAAAGAGAGACTCCCTCTCCGTATTTGTTTGCAATTTCCTAAGCCAGATCCGTGGGTGAGGGAATGTGGCAGGACTTGAAGAGTTCAGAATGAAGAACAAGATTTTTCTTTCTGCTCTCGCTTTCTCACTACTCTCAGAAGTAGAGCATGGCAGATGGAGCACAGGAGGGTGAGAAACCTCAAAATCAGCAGGCCTGAGACTTCCATGTTCCATTTTATCACGTACAGTCATACTCATTTGTACCTGAAGCATGGGGGTTATTGCTAAATGACATGTTATCTTTTCTATGATGCAATTCGAGTTGAATGAGTGCAGACCACACACCAGCCCTCTGTCTTATCACCATCAAGAAGCTTGAGCCAGGGTCCACGGGCATCATTAATATATGCCCCCCCCCGCCTCTTCTCCATCCCCTTCCTTTTGCATCCTGATGTCACCCACAGGATGATCTAGACACCTTTTCCAAGAAAAGGGTCAGAAAGAGGAAGAGGTTGGGTTTTTTTGAGTCATGCTCTGACTTCCTATGTGAATATTTGTGCCATTTAAGATGATAAAGGTAAAATCATATTTCTTGAAAACACTGAAGTAGATAGGAGTTCTAAAAAATGAATGCCTTTTCTTTTTTTAATAAATGTGCACATTTAGGCTTTATTTTCAGTGGGCTTCTTTTCTTGATTTTTCCCAGTGTACTTTGCTGGGAAGGATAGATGTTGGTACAAATAAAGCTAATGCTTAAAGGCTCTATCCTTTATATTCTGTGCTTCCTAACTTGGGAAAAGGTGCCACACATAGTCATTAAACAAAGGGGGTGAAATAGTAGGGTGTTTGCTCAAATGCTGGAATAGTTTTAAAACTCAAAAACAACTTTTTTTGAAACATCATTGTTTGGGCTAAATTATACACCTCCACCCCACCTCCCGCAATTCATATGTTGAAACCCTAATCCCTCAGAATGTATTTGGAAATAAAGCCCTTAAAAAGGTGAATTAAAATGAATCTGCTAGGATGGGCCCTAATCTCCACCTCAGGAGAAACCAATTCTGCTGACACCTTTATCTTGGACTTCCAGCTTCCAGAAATGTGAGAAAATAAATTTATGATGTGTAAGGCACCTGGTCTGTGAGCTATTGTTATGGCAGCCCTAGTGGCCTAACACTATCACCTTCTTTTTCAAACCCAAGAGCTCTGAAATTGAAAATGGACAACTTTAATAGAAATTGCACCTATGCAAATAATATTCTCTTCTAGCAAGATTCTGGTTTTATGGCACAGTCATTTAAGATAAGCAGAGAGGAATTCACATGAAATCTCACTTTCGGTAGCAGAGTTCCATTACTATGATAGGGTTTCTGTCTCTGCTGGGCTGGCTTCTGCTATGAGGTTAAGTTAGGACATAGTTTGCTGCATTTTGCCTGGACACAAACAGACATAACAGATGGCAAGATCCTACACATGGAGCAGGTTGCCTTCAAGGGAGGATTGTGGTCAAGTAAGGGCTTGCAGCTTGCACCACACAATTTCATCTAGACTTACAAGATAATTGCTCATAATCTCAAACTTTACTACTGTTGGGCCAACAATACGATCATTATAGATAAAGGGTAGGACTTGAGCAAGCCTAAGACCAAATGCCGTGCTGCTTATGATTTTACCTAAGGTAAGCCCAAAGCAATGGTTTCCAAAGTTTTCCTAAACCTTACACCAGATGTTCAGAATCATAATGTAAAAGGATGGGGCTCAGCAATCTGTATATGAAGAAAAACCAGTCTGGCTTTAGTTTCCACTGATATTTTTCTTTCTTTTTTAGGTTCTAAGGATACTTGATAACCCACTTTTTAACCTGCTTTCCAATTACTATTTCCATGGAGCTATTTTTATTTACTATTCCAATAAAAGTCAGTATAACATAGTAGAAATTGAGGCCCTTGTTATGGGCACATGCCTTAAAGAGAAAACAATTCTACCATTGCCTGTTGTTTCCGTTTTAGCTTCCTCTGAATGAGGTTTGTGCTAGGTGATGAGTGGGAATTATAAAATTTACCCCCTTCCTCCCAAAAAAGAATTTAAGAAAAACAATGTTCCATTGTGCCAGGGAGTCCATCTCATTTGTTTTTATATTTTGCATTGGTGGTTCAGTGGTAGAATTCTCATTTGTTTTTATATTTATTTAATTTTAATTTTTTACTTTATTTATATATTTTTTTGTTTTTGTTTTATTCAAAATATTTTAACATTTATTTGTACATAATTCTTGGGTACAGTGTGTTGTATTCAATACATACATATACTGCACAACGATTGGCTTAGGGTAGATAGCATAGTTTTGTACCTATTAGTCCACCACTTTTCCTCCTTCTCCCGCCTTGCCTCTGGTAAACATTACTCTATACTCTAGTTCTATAAGAGCCACTTTTATGTTTTTTAGATTCCATATATGAATGAGGTCATGCAGTATTTGTCTTTTTGTGCCTGACTTACTTCACTTAACATGATGGTTTCCAGTTCCATCCATGTTGCTGCAAATGATAGGATATCATTTTTTTTAAATAGCTGTGTAGTATTCCATTGTGTATATATACCACAGGTATTTTGGTTTTTTTGTTTGGTTTATCCATTCATCCATTGATAAACATTTAGGTTGATTCTATCTCTTAGCTATTGTGAATAGTGCTGCAATGAACATGGGAGTGAAGGTGTCTTTTTGAAATATTTATTTCATTTATTTTGGGTACATACTGAGTAGTGAGACAGCTGGGTTGTAGGGTAGATTTATTTTTAGTTCTCTGAGGAAACTCCATACTGTTTTCCACAATGACTATACCAATTTACACTCCCTCCAGCAGTGTAGAAGCATTCTTTTTCTCCACATCCTTGCCAGCATTTGTTATTTTTTTGTCTTCTTGGTAATAGCCATTCTAACTGGAGTGAGATGATATCTCAATGTGGTTTTATTTTGCACTTCCCTAATGATTAGTGATGTTGAGCATTTTTTCATGTGCTTGTTAGCTATTTGTATGTCTTGTTTTGAGAAATGTCTGTTCAGATCATTTGGCCATTTTCTAATTGGGTTATTTATTTATTTATTTTTTGCTGTTGAGTCATTTAAATTCCTTATATATTTTGAATATTAGCCTCTTGTGTGATATGTGGCTGGCAAACACTTTGTCCCATTCTGTAGGTTGTTTTTTCACTTTGTTGACAGTGTCCCTTGCTGTGCAGCAGCTTTTTAGTTTGATGTAGTCCCATTTATGTATTTTTGCTTTAGTTGCCTATGTCCTTGCAGTCTTGCTCAAAAAAGCACTGCCCACTCCCATTTTGTGAAGTGTTCCCCTTATGTTTTCTTCTAGTAGTTTCATAGTTCTGGGCTTAAATTTAGGTCTTTGATCCATTTTGTGTTGATTCTTGTGTATGGTGAGAGATAGGGGTCTAGTTCAAATCTTTGGCATGTGGATATCCAATTTTCCCAGCACTATTTGTTGAAAAGACTATCCTTTCCCCAATGTATATCTTTGGTATCTTTGTCAAAAATCAGTTGGCCATAGTGGGTGGATTTATTTCAGGTCTCTCTATTCTATTTTATTGGTGAATTTGTCTGTTTTTAAACAAGTACCATGCTGTTTTTGTTACTGTAGCTTTGTAGTATATTGTGAAGTCAGGAAATGTGATATCTCCAACTTTGTTTTTTTTTGTTCAAGATTGCTTTGACTATATTGGGTCTTTTGTGGTTCCTTACAAATTTTAAGATAATTTTTTTCTATTTCCATGAAGAATGTCATTGGTATTTTGGTACAGATTGCATTGAACACGTAGATTGCTTTGGGTAATGTGGACATTTTGATGATGTCAATTCTTCCCACCCATGAACATGGAATATGTTTCGATTTATTTGGGTCCTCTTCAATTTTTCACCAATATTTTATGGTTTTCATTGTAGAGGTCTTTCACCTACTTCATTAAACTTACTCCTAGGTATTTTATTTATTTTTTTTGGTAGCTATTGTAGATGGGATTATTTTCTTGATTTCTTCTTAGGCTATTTCATTGTTGGCATATAAGAAGTCTATTGATTTTTGTGTGTTGATTTTGTATCCTGCTGCTTTATTGAATTCATTTATTAGTTCTAGTAATTGTTTGGTGGGTCTTTATGGTTTTCTACGTATGTGATCATGTCATCTGCAAATATAGTTTGACGTCCTCCTTTCTTATTTGGATACCTTTTATTGCTTTCTCTTGCCTTATTGCACAGGTTAGAACTTCTAGTACTATGGTGAATAAGAACAGAGAAAGTGAGCATCCCCGTCTTACTCCAGATCTTAGAGAAAAAGCCTCCAATTTTTGTACACTCAGAATGATATTAGCTGTAGGTTTGTCATATGTGGTCTTTATTGTGCTCGGGTACATTCCTTCTGTACCTAATTTGTTGAGTGTTTTTGTCATGAAGGGGTGTTAGATTTTATCAAATGCTTTTTCTGCATCTATTGAAATGATCGTATCTCATTTTCCTTCATTCTGTTGATGTGATGTGACACATTTGTAGATTTGTGTATGTTGAACCATCCTTGCATCCCTGGGATGAATCCCGCTTGATCAAGATGTATGATCTTTTTAATGTATTTCTCAATTCTGTTTGCTAGTATTTTGTTGAGGATCTTTGTGTCTGTGAAAATTAGGTATATTTGTCTATAGCTTTTTTTTGTTATTGTTGTATCTTTTTCCAGTTTTAATATGAGGTAATGGTGGACTCTAGATGCATTTGGAATTATTCCTTCCTCTTCAACTTTTCAGAAGAGTTTGAGAAGAAATATTTTTAGTTCTTTAAATGTTCTGTACACTGTGGCAGTGAAGCTATCTGGTCCCAGGGTTGTCTTTGTTGGAAGATCTTTTGTTATTGCTTCAATGTCATTATTCATTTTTGGTCTGTTTACATTTTCCAGTTCTTTATGATTCAACTTTGGTAAGTTGTATGTATCCAGGGATTTATCCATTTCTTCTAGGTTTTTCAGTTTGTTTGCTTGTGGTTGTTCATAGTAGTCTCTTATGATTCTTTGTATTTCCATAGTATCAGTCATAATGTTCCCTTTTTCATTTCTGATTTTATTTGAGTCTTTCTTCTTTCAAAAGTCTAGTTAAAGATTTATTGATTTTATCTTTTTGAAAACCAACTCTTTGTTGATTGAATTATGTCCCCCCCAAAACTCACTGAAGCTTGAATTGTGACCCCCCAAGTTTTACATATTAGAAACTTTGCCCCACTGTGATTGTTAAAAGGGTGGAACATCCTGTTATGGTAATTGAAAGGTGGGGCCTTGAAGAGCTGATTAGATTGTAGGACTCTGCCATAATGAATGTATTAAAAATGATGGTCATGAGCTTGTTTCTGAGGGATTTAAAAGGGGAGCATGAAGAGTTTCTCTCTGCTTCCACTATCTTGCAATGTGAGAGCCCTGGGTCACTGTTGCCACAACTGGACGGACTTTGGATTTCCCAGCCTCAGAAACTGTAAGCAATAAATTTTGTTTGCTTTATAAAATATCCAGTTCTGGGTATTTTGTTATAAGCAACAGAAACAGACTAATAAAATTGGTCTTTTGTATTCTTTTTTAAATCTCTAATTCATTTATTTCTGCTCTGCTCTTTGTTATTTCTCTCTTTCTACTGATTTTGGAGTTGGTTTGTTTTTGTTTTTATAGCTCCTTTAGGTGCAATGTTAGATTGTTTATTTGGAGTCTTTCTTCTTTTTAGATGTAGGCATTTATTGCTATAAAATACCCTCTTAGAACTGCTTTCAGTGTTTCCCCTAGATTCTGGTATGTTGTGTTTTCATTTACATCTGTCTCCAGGACTTTTTAAATTTCCTTCTTGATTTCTTCTTTGACCCACTCATAGTTTAGGAGCATATTGCTTAATTTCCATGTATTCATATGGTTTCTAGTGTCGCTTTTGTTGTTGATTTCTAGTTTTATTCCAATGTGGTCAGATAAGGTAGTTGAGTTTGATTTTTTAAAATTTGTTGGGACTTGTTTTGTGTCCTAACATATGGTCTATTCTAGAGAATGTTCCATGTGCTACTGAAAAGAATGTGTATTCTGCAGCTGTTGGATGAAATGTTTTAGGTCAAGTTGGCCTATAGTAGAGATTAATTCTGATGTTTCGTAGTTAATTTTCTGTCTGGATGATCAGTCCTTTGCTGAAAGTGGGGTGTTACAGTCCCCACTTTATTATTGTTCTGGAGTCGGTGTCTCCCATTAGGTTCACCAGGAATTGCTTTATACAGCTGTGTGCTCCAGAGTTTGGTGTATAAATAATTAGAATTGTTATATACTCTTATTGAATTGGTTCCTTTGTCATTATATTATAACCTTCCTTGTCTTTTTTTACTTTCCTTGGCTTCAAGTCTCTTTTATCTGATATAAATATACCACCTCATTTAATGATTTGAAAAAACACAGGAAAATAATAATATTCAATCTTGTTCCTGTAAAAGAAATATATTGTTCTGACTCAATTTACCTTGTTATGATGAATATATTCCAATAATAACCATTTCAGAAATCCAATAGAATTTCACCCCACATATATTTAGTTTTTTTTTCACTTCAACTTGAAGTTACTTGTTTTGTCCACGATTCTATTAAAGCACTCATTTATTCATTCAGTGATTCATTGACTTATTTATTCATTTATTTCTAAAATGCCTAGCCTAGTATGAGCCAGGTACTGTACTGAGGAAACACCAGTGAAAAAAAGAGACAAAAATCTGATGTTTAGAGCTTTCATTCTAAAAGGGGAACTGATCATAAACATGAAGAAGGGTATTGACATGTCAGGGTGAGAGGCCAGGGAAGTCCTTACTGTGAAGGCAACTTTTGGGTAAAAACCTAAAGGAAGTGAAGAAACTGCATCGAATATATTAGAGGAAGAGTGTTCCAGCCAGAGGGAACAAAATGTTCTAAAGTGAAAGCTGCCTAGTTTTGTATTTGAAGAACTGTGAGGTTGAAGTTGGGTGAGCAAGGCTTAGACTGGTAAAAGATGAGCCCAGAGAACTGATGGTAGATTGGAGCAGATCACAGAGGACCTTATGGGCCATAACAAGATTGCAGGTTTTATTCTGAGTGAGATGGGGAGCCACCATGGGCTTTGAGCAGAGTAGTAAAATGATACAACATATTTCAAGAGATGCATCCTGGCTTCTACGTTAAGAATTGACTGAAAGGAGAAGGACAAGAGCAAAAAAGAGGGAGGTCTACCCTTGGAACTGTTGCAGTAATAGGCTATTGCAATAAGAGGCAATAGATGAGTGAATAGATTAATAATGGTGGTCATGGGCATTGTTCTGAGGGCTTTAAAAAGAGAATGTGTGAGAGTCTCTTTCTCTCTGCTCCTGCCTTTCTCACAATGTGGTACCCTGCATCACCACCAAAAAAGACATTTACCAGATGTTTTCCCCATAATTTGGACTTCCCAGCCTCTGAAACTGTAAGTAATAAATTTCATTTTTAAAAAATAAAATACCCACTTCCGTGTATTTTGTTATAAGCAACAGAAGTGGACTAATGCATAATAGTCATTGAAAGAGACAAGAAACTGCATGTTCTCTACAACTTAAAAGGAAGTGGGACCTTGTCAGCACTTTGATTTCAGACTTCTAGTCTCTAGAACTGTGAGAGAATATATTGTTGTTTTAAGCCACCAAATTTGTGCTAATTTTCTACGGAAGCCATAGGAAACTAATACAGTATCCTGATTGTCTTAAGAAAGTTTCAATATTGGCTGACTTCAATCATTGTATTTCTTTCTTCTTTGAAAAATGTTATTTTAGTATTTCAAATTGTAATTTCTAGCTCTGTAATATGATTTTGCAAACACAGCACATAGCTGTGTTGGGGCACAGAAAGCAATAGCACAAAGGGAAGGCCTCAGAAGCAGCCTCCAAAGCAAGTTTTCCTCTGACCTTCTCCTGCCCACCTGTCTCTCAGCCTCATTTTCCTCTGAGGCAAGCCATGGAAACTATTTCCTCTTCCCCAAGATGGGTCATAGATATACTCTAATCTTACCCCCTGCCTCTCTGTCTTGGAGCTAGCCATAAAGAAATTATCTAACCTACCTTGTCCAATCGTATGTCAGAAGACCCCCATTCCAGAAAGCGTCCTGCCCCATACTTTGCAGGAAAGAATGCTACACAGAGAGGCCAAAAAGAATCTGAACAGAGAGGCCTTGCTGGGTTTCCCCATTCATAAGAGCATTAAATCATACTTTTCTTGTCCAATTACATTTCTACATGGTTATGCCTGCTTCATAGAACCTAAGCATATATATGAACAATTTTCCATATATCTTTGGATCTTCATTCTGAAGGCCCTGTGTCATGTAAAACTATGATATAATAAAATTTGTCATGTCTTTTCTTCATATTAATCTGTTTCTGTCAGATGATTTTTCAGAGAACCTCCAGCGGGTTGAAGGGGATGTCCTCCCTTGGACTCTGCAGGTATACTACACAACACACTGGTGTTTTCTGTTTATTACATTTTTCTATTTTATTCTTAATATGACAGGGCCAGGATATTATTGTATATATTCGTCAAAACCTATTCACTCCCTTAACTAGCTGCTGTGCTCATTGTGACAAATTGCTAGGTCACCCTGGAAGGAAAGTTAAGCCATTAGCTGAAAATCAAGAAATGGAAAGCTTCAGTAGTGTTGACTCCTGTTTTGCATTACTATGGAATAATAACCACTCTAGAAGCTATCAACAGAAAACAAGATGGCAATTTGATCTATTTCTTTGCTGATAGCTGCTCCTTAAATATACAATATTATATTGCCTCTCTTTATTGCTGCATCCATAATTTTAGTTTATTACATCATAAGCAATTTACTATAGGCCTGTATTTACTGCACCTTTAACTTCAAGGCTACACATTTAAATTCAAAGCTTCCCTTAGACAAATGCTGTCTTCCTCACTCAGGTTTCTCTTCTTGTTTTACTTTTGGAGACCAACTTTACCTTGGTAAAGATCTCCTGTTAGAAGAATTTGGGACAGAAGAAGGCATTCCTTGACCTAATCAAAAATGAATAAATGAACAAGGAGAATCTGGATTTTTACTTTTCAGGAAGTCCTGGATAAGGACAGAGCTATGGGTAAGGGCAAGAACAGCCTCAATGGTCTGGCCGTAATCCAACCTGCTGCAAGTGTCTTCAGATATTGGTGACCTTTGAAGAGGGAGAATGGGGTTTGATGTCACCCCTGAGATAGTAACCACATCCAAGCTCTCTCCTTGTTGCTTGAAAGAGATCTTTGAGATCACTCAGGAGGAATGGCCTTTGAGGAGGAAGAAAATATGTTTATGGAGCAGAAATTACTGATGGGCTTCAGAAGTAGCCAGCAAGAGGAATGTTATGGGTTATGGGTAGTCTAGCAGATACTACGCAGTAATTTTTCTTAAAAATAAATTTTAGTTTCACATTAAAAACAAAAACAACTATCCAAAGCTGAAGGTACTCTTGTTCTAGTGTTATTCAATGTTCAGTTAAATTCATGAAACCTTATTGGCTATCTATTAGTATCTAAGACTATGCTAGCAATAGTGGAGGATACAAAGATAAAACAAACAAACAAACAGAAAAACACTTGTTTTTTTGCCCTCATCAGTATCCAGTTGTGACTTAATTTTAGGTGTCAACTAGGTTAAGGAATACTTAGAAACCTGCTAAAGCATTATTTTTGGGTCTGTCTATGAGGGTGTTTCCAGAGAGACTAGCATGTGAGCCTGAGTGGACAGGGTGGGAAAGATCCACCCTCAATATGAGCAGGCATCATCCAATCTCCTGGGGGCCCAGAGAGAACAAAAACAGAGGAAAAGGTAAATCTTTCTTTCTCTATCCACTGGAGCTGAAATACACTCTTCTCTCCTGTCCATGGACATCTGAACTTCAGAGTCTTCAGCCTTTGGGTTCCAGGATTTACACCAGCAGCACTTCCAGCTCTCAGGCCTTTGACCTCAGACTGAGAATCACACCATTCACTTCTCTGGTTCTGAGGCTTCCAGGCTTGGACTGAGCCACACAGCATCCGGTTTATGGATGGTCTATTGTGGAATTCCTCAGCCTTCATAATCGTGTGAGCCAATTCCCCTAATAAATTCCCTTTCATATAGTTCTACAAATATGCTATTGGTTCTGTCTCTCTGGACATCCCTGACTAATGCACCAGTCTATTGGGATAGATGGCACTACTCATGGTAGATTGCAGAAAAGGAAACTATGTACAGCAGTCAATTACTTCATCAACAAATCAAGAAGCCCACTCTGTCCCCTCCTACATGGAATCTTTCCTGATTTCTTCTGGTCAGAGGTGAACTTGCCCTCTGTCTTGATAGCAAAATCTACTACATATTTGGGGGATTCTACTATATATTTGGCATTTAATCTTAAGCCTGGAGCCTGCCTATTCCTCTAGGGTAGGGAGAGGGTTCATTGAAAATTGCCTCTCTGCCAGGACTAAAGGCAGTGATTTGGACATAGTACATTGTCCTCCCAAAACTGGTCATTTGGTTGAACTGATTCTCTTCCCTGTGCCTTAACACTATGCCCCAAAGTAGTTTATTCTGCCAAGACAAGAAGGCCTGCGAAAGAGGTAGGAAAGGAAGAGGGTAGTTGTTAAAGGATGCGGTGAGACTGCCTGACTTGCCCCATTACTGCCTTTCTAGCAGTGATTTCTCATTCTCTCCCAACCATTATGGCCCATTGTCCCCAAGCACTTTCAAAGCTCTGATCTTCTCTGAATGCTCACTTTTCATCAGGCTGCCAGCACCTTAATATTATGGAGCAATGGCTCATCTGCTATTCAGCTGCAGATTTCAGACACGGACCAGGAATATTGCCAAAGAATGCATGCCAAACTTTATTCAAGTCTCTGATTGCTTTAATATCTCTTGAGAAGAGTTACATTTTTGGCATTTAACATCTCATTTAAATGGCAAATAGTCATGTTAAAGTTCTCACAGTTTTGTTTATCTACATATGAGTTAAATAAATGGAATATCCCAAGTTCACAACCTATAGTTCTAGAAAAGCTATGTTATGTGTTTCATCCCAGTTCCCTAGTTTAATTCCTGTCTATTTCTGCCATTTTTCAAGCTAAAGTTTCCTCTTGCTGAGAAGGAAATATTGTTGTTACAGATGAGCACTGATGTCTGAAGCCAGAACAAATGGAAGTGCCCAGCTCCAACAGAGCAGGATTTTCCAATGTGGGTGTGTAGATTTCACCCCTGAGATGCTGCACACAAAAGGAGTTTAGCGGTCAAATGTTTGAGTACTGCTTAGTATCATCCCTCTTGGAAATTCACACCACGCAATGACATACATATGCGTCTCTCAGAAGTCCTGCAGTAAAGAAAGCAATTTGACTGTTTAATCCAGTGTTCCTCAAATTCATTTGATTCTAGGCCAGTTTTCCGGGAACTGTGACATGCAGAGGAACTGTTGTCCTGAGGAACACATTTTGAAAAATTTTATCCAGAGTCCTGCTCTTTTGGGGACTAAAATAATTTTCAGTCTTTAGTCTTGTTTTATGCTCATTTCAATGAAAAGTTAGATATTAGGTTCTTGATCAGAAATACAAACCCTCTAATTATGACACTTTTTTTGAAAAATTAATGTTAATTATGCCATCAATTTTTACCTCCTTTTTCCAATTTACAAAAATAGCTTAAACATGAAGGTGTTCTGTATTTCTATGAAAAAGAACACCTTTTAACCAATCCTATCTAACAGATATGTTTCGAGTGGGGTGCCCACTCAACATTTAATGTAAATATTTAAAAATACTGTATAAATACTATTTTAAAATATTGTATTTAAAAATACAATATACTTTGCTATATTCTCTTCTTATTTTTATTTCTTAATAATTTCCATTAAAAAAAAAATCCTTATATATTTCCAAGTGTTCCGGTATTTGAAAATTAAAAAACAAATCCTTTTAATAAAATTTTTTATTTACCGATTTAAAAAATTGTGCAAAATGGTATACTGGTGACAATAGTGTCTTGGAACACCTAAGAAGATGCAGAATCTCAGATATAAACACTTAATTATTTACCACAATCCCCTTCCTTTAAAGTCTCCACCCAAAACTGTGTATTTATTACTGTTCATCAAGTTATCCCAGAATCCAGGTGTTTCAGTAGAGCATACCTTTCTAGGTTGCTCACCATTACATTCTGAGATCCAGCACTATAAAATGAACTGAGAGCTTGCATTGTCATGAATAATGAATAAACTTGAAGAAAGTTATTTCTCAGAGAAAATCTTTGTGAAGTAGTTAGGTCCCAGGAAGTTTGACTAGTACATGTGTCCTGGAAAGCTACAAGTTGATCAAAAGTAGAGCACAGTTAAACATCATGTCACAGAGGGATCTGTGTTTAGAATGCTGCAAATTAGAACCTTTGAAACACACATTATTTACTTTAAAAGTTCTAAAATCTGAAAGTCCACTTTACTGATTATTTACATATATTTAAAAATATACTGCACTCTGTGAACTCTCACAGTGTTCCCTGCTGTCTGGTGTGTATGTAAATATTTTTTTTAAAATTCTAAATAATTTTATTTTAAACACACACACACACACACATATAAGTTGGGCAAAAAGTTGAAAGAAAGAAAAAAACAGCAACAAAATACAATCATACCACTTTGAAACAATCACCGTTAACAGTTTAGTGAATTCTACACACACCTGAATTTTCTTTGAAGTAGTTAAGATGATACTATCCTGTCATCTTCTGCCATTCTTGTCATCTATGCCATTCTGACATAGCTCTATGCCATAAGCATCTCTTTTGAAAACAACCCACGTTTGCATGGTTGTCTAATATTTCATTGCCTGGATACATCATGGTTTACTTAACCCATCCCACTTTTTTGTGTAAGTTGTCAATTCTTCACTGTTATAAATCCTATTATGACTGGCATTTGGTGTTTTCCATGATTTCACTGGGAGAAAGAAAAATGACTTGAAATGTAATTGTTAGGTCATAGGTGCAAATAGTTTTGGCTTTTGTTCCATAATGCTAAATTGACATGCAGAAGCAAGGGCTGACCAATTCATACTTACATCCACTGCATAGAAATGCTCGATTGAATTGCAGCCTCACTCAGAATCTGGTTTTAAGACAATTTGTGAAAGAAAGCATTTATTATTGCTTTAATTTGTATCCTGTTGAATACTGATGAGATTAATTTTTAGAACTTATTTACTATCTGTTTACACATCTGTAATTTTAAATTACTTGTTCCTGTCCTTTGCCTTTTTTATATCTTGAGATATCATTGTTTTTGTTATTGACCTAAATTACTTTCTTATTCATAAGGATATAAAACCTTTGCCATTTTTATTGCAAATTTTTTCTCATTTTATTATTTAGCTCTTAATACTGATTAGATTTTTAGGCAAATAAACCTCTAAATTTTTATTATGTCAAATATGTAGATTCTTTTCCTCTGAAACATTAAACATTTGTAGTTGTTATTAATATTTCTGGTTCTTTCCCTTCTGAATGTTTGGGTGAATTGCACCTAACTTGGATTTGGGTGGGACTGTGTGACTTGTTCTGTTCAATGACGTGTAAGCAGAAGTCACCTGTTTCACTTTCTGGCCGGAGACTTTAAGCCTCAATTTTGGGGAGGAACTCTTTTTTACAGTAACAGAATCTAGCCTATGTGGGACTGTTGAAGTATTTACAATTAAAATTTTCTCCGTTACCACAGAATTGATAAATATTTGCTTATATAATTGCTATTAAGATTTTTATAAATTTTTTATTTTTTAATAATTTAGTTATTTAATCCATGTGAAATTTCTTCTGTTGTATGGTATTAGGGGAAACGCTAATACAACTATATAGCTATATATAATTATGTGCATACATGCTATTTATAATTATAAATTTATACATATTTATATATGTATGTAATTTTATACTAATATGTTACACTACCTTTGTCATATATTAAATTATTATATAATTTAATTTCTAGACTTTCCTGTTCCATAGACCACTCTGTCTCTGTATACATAGTATCACATTGTGTTTATACTGGTTATAACACTGGCTGAGAAAATGACCCTTTCTATAGGGTCCAGCAACTCTTACATAATATTTTCCTGAAATATTTTCTTGTTTATTAATTGGAATTCTGTTGAGAGTATCATTAATCATTTACATTTTTTGAAAATACTAAAAAGCTTATATTCCTATTTAAGAACATAGAACAATTATATTAAGATATTTATACTTATTAGTTTTATTTTATAGTTTTCAAAAACAAGTCACACATTAATATTTTTTCCTAGATATTTTAGGAGTTTTTTTCACAGTTGAATTTGGTCTTTTATTATATTTTCTTTTTTTGTTATTATTGATTTTATTTTGCATGTGTATTTACATCATGCCTTCCCATACGATTTGTATTTTAATTTCCTTTTTATTATTTTGAGTTTTCTCATAATGTAATTATCTTCAAATATTTATCATTTCTGTTTGGCTTATTGCATTGGCTAGAACGTTCAGAGTAAGAAAGCAAGAAATATCACCTAATATTTTTTCTGTTGATTTTTAAATATTTAGTGTAGTAATGCATTTAGAAATTGTTTGGGTTTATGGTGTGAGGTAACCATCTTTATTATTCGAAATAGGTTACCAGCCAAAAATACATTAATAAATCTGCTATAATAAAATAAATTTTATTTTTTATGGAATTTTAGACAAGTGAATAGTAAGTCTTGATTGGGGTAACGTTAAGATATGCTTCCTAAACTTTTTAAGCTTAGTTATGATGGACATGTGGACTTTTGAGATGTGAGGGAATAGGCAGAGCATTAAAAAAGACTAAAATTTGTAACATATTGGTCAATATGGGACAGATATTCCTGGAATACAGCTAAACTTTTTCTCTACTTTTTTTTTTTTTTTTTTTTTTTTTTTGTGCTCCAGTCGTACAGCAGAGCATCTCTTGATCTTTTTTTGGCACTAATTTATTTATATGTCTCTCTTTTTGAACAATAAGACCAAACTGTCTTATTTGTCTTTATAGTCTCAGCAACTGTACAACACATTGCACATACGAGGTAATCAGTTAATGAAATGAACAAATAAATGAGTGTAAGTTTTAACTGGCAATGGGTAATGAGGAGATAGTCCAGAGATTTGCCTAGAATATTAACATGATCTAACCTGTGTTTTAAGCAGGTTTTTATAGTTATAACTTTGTAATATATATTTAGAGTACCTTTAACTGTTTGCCCTATTATTTTTTGTGGTTTCAGACAAGTGAGGTATAATTTGCTCTTTACACACTTCTTCCCATGGTTGTCTTTGGTTTATAATAAGTCCAAAGTATTAACAAAGAGTAATGATGGGGCTTAATAATAAATGCTGAAATTAAGCAAGGGTAATTTGTGTGAATAACAAAAAAAGTAAATTAACCAGGAAGAACAACAAGAAAGGAAAATCAATGTGTATTTGCAATGTGGAGGACATTTCTGGTTGGCAACGAGGGTGACCAAACAGCGTGATTTGCCTGGGACTGAAAGGTATCACAGAATGTAGGACTTTTAATGGTAAAACCAGGACAGTAGTCCACCCTGTAGCCTGACCAATATGAACATCTTTGTGTTTATAGAAAGTAGGTAGATATCTGTGGGAGGACTGGCTATTGCCATCCATGCCACATAAAAGCACTGTGATACATTTTATTGTCCCTAAGATACAAATCAGAGAGTACCTTGGTCAACATCATTTCAGGGGCTAGGAAGAGGACTACAGAACTACCTGTACAAGTTACCTCTGCCTGTAAATATTTTTACAGCTTTGATTCTAATTTCTCCTGGGATTCTTTAGAAATAAATCAATCTCTCTGACCTTCAATTTTTTCACTTATCAAATGGTATGATAATACGACATGATAACAATCAGAGTTATGAGAACCCTGAATGATTGAAAACGCTTTGTCAGCATCGTGTCAGTTTGCTTCCAATGCCTAATTTTCTCCTAAGATGGAATTTAATTTGATAGTTCATTATTTTCATTAGAATTCAGAATCCAGCTCCTCATAGGACAAGGGACAGTGAATTGTAATCTAATACTGGATAAACTCTTAAGTGACCTGGGGAATTGGAGAGCACTGACTGCCTTATCTCTTCATATCTCCTCTATGGCGTTGAGTAGGAGTGCCCCCTCGTTGCTACATAACTCAATTCAGGGATGTTGAGAAATGCATGGGTTGGGAGACACACTGTCTCATAACAGGTGCCATAATTAGAGTTAAAATTGCACAGGAGGATTAGAGTTCATGGCACAGGAGGATTCACTAGTGACTGCTGATGGTTTGGCCTAATAAATTGGCAATAACCCCTGAAACCATGATAATCAGCTGATGCAAGCCAACTCAAGGTGGAAAGAGGTTCACTCCATTCTAACTGCTGGCGTGAGGTGAGCCATAATGTTCAGGAGCCAGGTCTCGACTAAGGTGAGGTGAGTGAGACATTTATCTTGGATATACATTTTAAGTGTGTGCCCCCAAATTCAGTAATTGGATAAGCAATATTTTCATGCAATATTTAAAAATCAAAATGAATGCAAAAAAAAAAAAGTCTGATGAACAAAATGACTAAATTGTGAATAAAATCAGGATCCAACACTGCATTAGCACAAATCACCTCACTCGTCTCCACCTACTCCTGACCCTGCCTGAGACTAGACTTAGGGAGCTGTGGGCCATGGTCGCACCACAGAGTCACTCTCTCACCAATGTATGTTGCAGATTCAACCATCTGGACTGTAATGTTTCTACTTTCACGATGAAAGAGAAAAGTTAAGACTGCTTCCCAATGCACCCCTTTTCTACTGGAGTAACTAGGCTTAAAATATAAATTTTTAAATATAAATTGAGTACTTTTCAAGTGTCAAGCATAATGCTAAGTTCTTTACATATGTTATTATCTTATTAAATCCCCCCAATTAATTATCTTATGAGATAGATGTTATCATCCCTATTTTCTAGAAAAGCAACTGAAGCTTACAGAATTAAGCCGCTTTCCCACTATCACATAGCTGGTATGTATAAGAGATTGGGTTGGAATTGGGTCAGTATGGTTACAAAACCCTTGCTTTCATTTATTATTCATCCAATGACCAAAAAAAAAAAAAAAAAAAGAGCCAAATTAAGTGAAGTAACTAAAAGCCTACAAACAAGTGCCATATGTGTCTAAAACACGAACAACTGATTAAGAACACAAAAAGTTGTCATGAACATGCACAAACATGGTGAAAATGTACCCTGAGAATTTACCAAAAGGCAAGAACCAGAATTGCTGTTGCTTATGCCATTGTTAACAAAGTGATGGTGAGAGACAAGATGAATCAGGGTCATCTCCAAGGATCAACAGTGATGTCTGTTGTTGTGGCAAAAAGATGTCATGGACCTTGTATCTTGCAAAAAATTTACTTTAACAGTACCTTTATAATGCACAGGGCAGAGCTTGAAAAGAGGTAGGTACTCAGCAGCACTTGACAACGACAAAGCACAATCGCATGTACTTATTGCTGCTACATACAGCCAAAGTGGGTGAGACATCAGAGTCTGGAGAATAAGTAACAGATCTGACATGCATGATCAGAAATGCCTTTGTTACTGGGCATTCTAGCACTCAGTACTTTTACTCTCTGTAACTCAGCTCTTGTCACTCAAAGACACCCTTTAAATTTCTGCAGGAAGAAGTTGTAAAGTCTGTTTCTCTAAAAATTACAATGTACGAAAATCACAGTGACATTTCTATCGCTTTTGCACTTTGCTCTATCTTCTGTTCAAGTCAAAATAGATTTGACTTTGGAGACATAGAACTGGACAGAATTCATGTCCTTGGGCCAGCAGTTACAGTAGAAAGGCATGTAAAAGCTCTTGCTTTACCTGGATGGAATGTTTTTTCCTAACTCTAGTGTCTTTTACAAAGTCTCTCAGCTTTAGACCCAAGACTTGAGGAATCGTTTCCCCTGAATCTACTGTAAGACTTGATTGACAAGGCAAGGTCTTGAAACTTCTGGGATTTTTCATCAATACAGTAACCCTTCAGTCATAGAAAGCAGAGTTTGTGCCTTCACTTTCATCAGTTTTTACATTTCTTTGTCAGAAATATAACTTTGTAAAATTAAGACTGCATTTCTTCAGAAGAACTTAAAATATATAGATTTCAAATATTCACTAAAGCTCCAAGAAGAAAGATAGGAACTCGGGTTCACAGAATTTTTTTTTTTCCCTCCAGCCTGCATGGTCATCATTCCCTGTCAGACAACTTAATTGTAAAAGCTCTGCAGCATGTCCATATCCCCTTTGACAACAGCTTCTGTACTGTATAAAAATCCCACTATGCTTATTAAGCAATGAGGTTCATCGTTTCCCAAGAGAATCAGTTTGAATTAAGCTTTCTAATGGAGAGATATTTCCTGAAGGACTGATGGGCATAATTTACATTTCAAGACTTCTAAGCAATTTGCCCCTCTCCCTTTTTCTAAAGAAAAAAAATATTTATCTTCATTCACTTGCATAATGTATTATACAGAACATAGACAATTTCAGAAACACAGGTTAAAAGCTAATGATCAGAAAGTCATCTTTGAATTTTCTTCTATTTCATTTATAAAATACTTTTAAGTAGGAAAGAGACCCAAGCTGCTCAAGACTTCATTAAAATTTTGACACTGATTTCTAATTAGATTTCTTCTAATCATGTTTCTATAATTTAAAAGAAGAAAATTATTTATTCAAATAATAAGCAGAGCCCCTGGCACAGTTCCCCAACTTCAAGCTACATTAATCACTATGATACTACTAAATGTTGTACCATTAAATCTGCCTGTTGTCAGTTTATTTCATAGATTCATTATAAAACCCTCAGAGGGTAGAGAGAAAGTTTTCCCTCCTCTACATAACTTTACAGACATTTACCAGACAGGCCATTTGATAGAAGTCCAGGCTTTGTGGAACACTGTTGATGAAAAGGGTAGAGAAAGACCGCAGAGAGAGACCTGCCATTTTTCTTAAAATGTTCACAGCTGGTTGCACACACAGTGGCCCAGGGCTGTAGGAGGAGGTATCTAAGTTCTCCTTTCGAGAAAGGACCTTAGGAAGCTAAGGTGACACTGAGCAAGAATTAAAAAACGCAGGTGACTAAAAAGAAATCCATTCAAAACAGAAAGAAAATAAATGAGAGCAGCAAGAAAATACATATAAAGAAACAAAGGAAGAAGAAGAATTATAAAAGAGCCAGATATTATGTTCCTCAAGTGAAAAGTACACAAGCAAGCAAATAAGCAAATAAAAAAACTGCCTTAGAAGCAGGTGTTCCAGGCTCAACAACCTGTGAAATCTCTGACTGGTATAAGAAAGGAACTAGTTATTCAGGTCTAGAAAAACTGTGAGTTGTTTTTGAGTGTTCCACCTACACTCCTGCATCTTGTTCCCTCCAAAGGCCCATTTGTTCTTCTTTCTCTTTCAAGCAACGCAACAGACAAACTCAGGACTACATGACACTCATGGGTAGAAAGCATTTGGACAAAGAGTTTTTCCCTGATTAAATCATTAAAGACATCTTTCCTCATATGAAAATTGAAAAATTCTTATTTTCTAAGAAATTGGGGTTTCTATAAGGACAGTTGATTAGGTTTCATTACAACAAATCTCTGACCTTAGAAGAGCTTGGGTATGATGACTTACCCCTCACACAATGACATGTGCTGGGATGGTCTACCCTCCCTGTGGCCCTCATTGATAATGAACACTCTGATTAGAAGAAAGCCATTGATCAAGGAAAAGATGACCAGTGGCAACTCTGTGGCTGGTTCCTTCCAATTAGCCTGTGTGGAGCATCTTATCAGAAAAAAAACCACAAACAAACCAAAACCCAAGAATGCTACTTTTATATTATTTTTTAGCCAGTATAAACTAAGATTAGATGGTAGTTAAAACAAAGATTTAAAGAATGTAAATACATGTTCATATATAAATTGTGTAAAAATTATATGAAAGAGAGCTAGAAAACAAACTAGTATTAACTTCCTCTCTATTTGCCACCAATCTGTTCTATTTCCCAACACGTTCTTTCTTCCTCTCCAACCACATAAGAAGAAAAAATAAGATTTGTTAAAAAAATAATTAAACTCAAAATTCTGTGACTAAAAAATGTCTAAAAATATATTCAATGAAATGTTAATAGATGCTAATTTTAGGAAATTGAATTATAGATGATTTTTAATTTATTCTCACAGTCTATCTCAATTTTAAATATTTTTCAAGTAATACCAGTTACTTGATAATGAGATATTTTTAAATATTTACTTTCTAAAATGCATCATTTGGAAGTTTTTTCCGTTTAAATGAAGAAATAAATAAACTCTATTTATTTACTTAACTAATTTTAAAATTTGAGAATGTTAAGGTATTGTCCAGTAAACAAATTGAAGTATTAGCTAAGGGAATTTTATTCTCTTTATAAAGGCATCTAGTACCGAATCTTAACGATTACATTTATTACAACTGCTTTTAAAAACAAATTTTTATCATTAAATTTTTTATTGTTTTATAGATTTGTTAAGCTATTGGTTTGCATTTACCTTATCAATAGTTTATGGTAATTGTTCTCAAATTTCTCTGATGAGAAGATTCATGGGCATGAGAGAAAGGCAGCTTATTAAAAGAAACAGATTTTCAGGATCTCCAAGAAAAGGAGTTAGAAATTTGCTTTTTCTTTGCTTGTTTTAATGTGCTCCCAGTTGATACTTACCAGAGAAGTTGGGAAACCTATTTCAGAGCACAAGTTTCCTAATGTTATATTATTCTGTAAGTATATTCACAATTAATGCACATAGAACAATAGACCAGCTTTTACAAATGTTCCTGGTGATGAATAGTGGAATTATTGTACTCCTGATACTTTTACTCTATTTTTTTCCCCTAACTCCAATATTGCTTTTACTCTGTCTACACTTTCTAAAGCTAACACAAGCAACTCTAGGCAAAGCAAATGCTCTTTTTTTCTTAGCAATAGAATCCTAATTTCACTGATGTGTAAATTCAAGTAGACATTAGAATAACACAGTTCGATTCACAGGTCTTATCTTTCACTTTCCACTTGTGAACTGTATCAGTCTGTTTCTGTTGCTTATAACAAAATACACAGAACTGGGTAATTTAGAAAGAAAACATAATTTATTGCTTACAGTTTCAGAGGCTAGGAAGTTCAAAGTCCAGGGGATATATCTGGTGAAGGCTTTCTTTGGTGGTGACTTCAGTGATGGCAGAGGATCACATTGCAAAAATGGTGGAACAGAGAGAGCAGAGAGAGACAGACTCTCCTCTTCTTTTACAGCCCTCAGAACCATGCCCTGACCACCATTTTTAATCCATTCACTACTGCAAGGTCCTGCAATCTAATCACCTCTTCAAAGCCCCGTCTTTCAATTACCATAATAAGATTTTCCACCCTCTTAACAGTCACAGTGGGGACCAAGTTTTTAATACATAAAACTTGGGGGACACAATTCAAGCTTTGGTGAGTTTTGGGGGGATATAATTCGAACTACTACATGAACCAACATAATTAACAAGAATAACTGCCTAGAAATATTATGCCTAGTAGGTTTGAGATGGTGTGTCCTCTTTTAGAGATTTGCATAAGTAATTTTCCTAAGATTCACTTGGGCTATGTACATAGCAGAAGATAGCTTTAATATGAATATAACCTCAACTACAAAATCTATGCTTATGGCCAAGTAATTAACCAGATAACTTCTTTATTACCAAATCAGACAAAATGATTGTTTCAATGTCCCAAATTTTACAATTGATTCATTTTTATAATGTGGATGATTATAATGCAATAATTTCCTGTGAGAAAAAAGCTTACATCACTGGTGCTTCCTATTTTGTAAGAGAGAGTTAGATCAGGTTTCTGAGATTTGATTCTTATTAGGCAATTATCAATCTGCCAGGATTCATTTCTTCATCCCCTGAGAGCTGTTTATGTATTTTGAATTCCTCATTCTTGTCTTCATTAGTGAATTCTAGAACACTGAGTGAAAACAGCCTGCAACCCCCCTTCTTACAGCTTTATGGAAGTGTTAAAATATGCAAGAACTGGGAATCCTAAAGAGGGAAGACAAACATTCTACAACCAAATGTGGAAGAAATGTTTTATGGTACTGCTGACTTCTTTTTAAAGAATACATTATATTTTTTAGAAGGCTGCATTTGCACAGTAATGATTTAAAAATACTTAGCTAACATTGATGAAATAAATAGTTTCCCAGTGGTGTGAAACAATTTGATCAAAGAGCATCTGGGCTCTAATTCCTATGCATAATAGGGCCTGAATTAAGGGGCTATAGAAGCCCTAAGTAAATGCTTCCTCTCACATCCACATCCTTGCTTTGTGGGAGCACATTACGTTTTCTTAGTGCGTGCTTTTTTTTTTGTTTTGTTTTCTTTTCTCAGTTGGATTTTCTTCATTTTTTCTGAAGGTCACTTAAAATGGAAATTTGATTCTGTCAGTACTTAATTCCATTTTCACATTTTTGTGTGATTCTTCATCAACTTCAAAGGAATTCTTTTACAAGGCTACTGAAACCTTGGCCACCTTCTCACCTACAACAAAACTCTACTGCCCACATGGGATGTTTAAAATTCTTAATTACACCTTATCCAAGACTCTACTCAGCCAACACTCCAGCTGGAAAAATGTGTACTCATCCAATGGTCAACTGCAGGAGATTGTGAATAAGGTCACCATCTCCAATAGCCTTTGAATAAGAAATAAGAAACCAATGACATTGTAAATATCATAAATGCTGTGAAAAATGACCCTTGGCACATGCTAACAGATCATTTCTAATATGTAGACACCGGAGAGTAAGCAACAATATGCCACTTCTGTTCTTCCATGAAGGAAAAGATGAATGACTCCTTGTGTTTTATGTTTTCAAACTTTCAGGTGTCTTCCTTGGCAAAAAGAATATGAAATCACCAGGGTGATTTTTCTCTTTGATGGTTTTGTGGCTCAGTGAGGCAAAACGCATATAAGTTATTTAAATACAAATGGATTGATAAATCTACATGCTGGGCTGTAGTTCAGGGTGAAGCAAGCCACTGAGGTTTTAAATCCCACTCTTCTCTTCCCAATTGTTTATAATGGAAAAACCGAGACCGCATACCACCAGGTGTAGCCTTAATGTGGTACTATTAGAGCCAGAGCTTCATTGTCAGAAAGTTCATTTAAATGTCCATAAAACCATCCTGATACAAAGAATGAACTGTAATAGCTTATAATTATGATAGTGCATAAAGTATGCCTCACAACCTATTACAAAGCCATAATTTTAGCATAAAAACCATAAACCAGGAGAACAAAACTTGAGAACTTCAAAATAAAATTACAGCATTTGTAACGGCCCAATAGAGCATACCTTTTTTTCTCCACAATAAATGATTGTCTTGTCTGCCTCCCACATGCAAAACAAAGGTGGATTTCTGATTTTTGAGACTTTACACTATAACACTTTCCCAAAGGTATCTTACAACTGGAGCACTAAAACATTTTCAAAAGAGATTTTAATACCCATTAGAATGAGATCCGGTTTGGGTGGAAGGATGCTTATTATTCACTCATGTCAAAATGGAGAAATTAGCAGGAAAGGCTTTTGCGCTTGGCCTGCTTAAAAATCTCCCTCCTGTCATGAGGTAGAGGAAATGTCTGTTTTGATCATCAAACCAAAGCAGTTAGGACTGAATAAGATTTATTAGTCTCTATGTGAACAGAGGAAAGTGCACATTTAAGAATTGTATTTTATGAAAATAAGCATAGTCTCAATGCCAGAATATTTAACTCCTTGTCAGCTTTCTTGATCCATTTTTAATGTATCTTCAAAGCACCCTGATTTTTTCTTAGATTATATACCATTTACCTGACATTAATAAGCCAAAGTGACCTTTATACCTAATCATATATTAGACACACAAACACACACACTCACACACACACCTCTCCTAAAGTGAAAAGTCAAAATATGCATGCTTTCAAGTACACTTCTAAAACATGCCATTTGTTATAATTATTGAAATGATATTGTACAGAAGAAACAGAATTAAAATCCCCTACAATTTCATCACCAAGAGATAATTCTGCTTAATATTTTCAAATATTTCTTTTGAGCATGCATTTCTCAAAACATTGTTAAATTGTTTATATAGTTTTATATGTTATTATTCAAATAATACATCATGATCATTTTTATATCATTAAAATTCTAACACACAATTTAATGGTTGCATAAAACCCCATTTTATAAGTTCATTATAATTTATTTAGTTCTTTTTTCAGACAAATATTTAGATTCTTTACAATTTTCTAATAGTAGACGTCATGCTTTTACATACATATGTACAGTCATGTGCTGTGTAACGATGTTTGGTCAATGACAGACTAAATATACGACGATGGTCACATAAGATAACAATGGAGCTGGAGGTGTTTAGTAGGCTATAGCATCTAGGTTTCTGTAAATACACTGTATGATGTTCCCACAATGACAAAAATCATACATTTCTCAGAACACGTCGTTCAGAGATGCATGACTGTATATACATATATATGTATAATGTCTACGTATATATGTGTGCATATAATATGAATCTGTCTACTGTATTATTTTGGGGCCAATTTTAACAAGTGAGGAAAAGAAGAGAAACATTTTTAGGTGTTAATATGAATTTTTAAATTGAAATGAGAAATTTGGAGGGTTTCATTTATCACATTGTTTTTTTGAAGATGATTATTCAGACATGGAATATATTAGAATTTCTCCTAACTATAAAGCTTAATATAATGGTACGATATGTTGACAATTATTAAATCCTCTCCAGTCTGTACTGTCTGTGGTAGAAACTATGGTCTTGCTCTAGACCTGTGGGATCCAGCCCCAGAGAGGAGTCATTTGGCTAATACCTGAGGAGAGAGCCAGGCCACCCAGGAAGGCGAAGAAGACTTTAATAACATGGGTGTGGGGAGAGAGAAGTTTTAAAGTGAGGGCTGGTGAAAGTTAGAGGATTCACAGCCCGATATTTTCCATTTCCGCCTGGCCATGAGATTAGGCTTTTCCTTAAGGAAAGGTAGGAGCCTTGAAATGTAAATGTCTGTAATTGTCCCTGTAGGGGAGTAGAAGACAGGACAGAAAACATGTCAGTGACAAACTATGTTAGTCAGGGTTCCCCAGAGAAACAAAATCAACAGTATATAAATAGATACACAGAAAGAAATTTATTATGAGGGATTGGCATATAAATGCTGAGAAATCCCATGATCTGTTATTTGTAAACTGAAGCCCTAGGAAAGCTAGTGGAGTAATTCCAGTCCAAATCCAAAGACCTAAGAGTCAGGTGAAGATGGATGTCCCAGCTCAAGCAGAAAGCAAATTTGTGCTTCCTCTACCTTTTTGCTCTATTCAGGCTCTTGAAGTTAATTTGATGATGCTTACTCACATTGGAAAGGGCAATCTTCTTTACTCAGTTAATCTTTTCTGGAGACACCTTCCTAGATACACCCAGGAATAGTAGCTTACTAGCTACCTGGGCATCTCTTACTTAGCCCAGTCAAGTTGACACATAAAATTAACCATTACATAAATCTTGCCAAGCAGCATTGGAGTTCAAGCTGAAGTTCAAAGACGTAACATCGAAATAGCATCCACATAATCATATTTTCTCCCATGGTGACTGGCTACTCACAGACACGATAGATTCAATGGTGTATGTTTAAGAAACTGCAGAACATGTGTGACAGAAGGTCAAGATGAGAGGGGCTTAGTGAACTGGCAAGAGGAAATTTGACATGAAGGAGGGTAAAGGCTAAGTTGAGTAAGGAAGAAAGAGTATGATAGACTGTGAGCCTGGGGTTGAGGGAAGGGCTGAGGGATGCGGATTGCCAGATGAGATCAGGTGAGCAAGGGCTGTAAGTGTGAGGTGGTGAGAGGCAGCCCTGCGAAACCTATTTCACTGCTGTCTCAGTGTGTGTGAAGAGTGGATCGTAATAGCTCATAAATGGAGAATGCAACATACCAGTTAGATCATTCACTTCTTCGGTCAAAAAATAATTACTGCACACCCACCATGGGCCAGGATCTGTTCTAGGCCCTGGGGATACAGAGGTGAACAAAACAAATCTTTTGCCTTCATGGCACTACAGGCCAGTTGAATAATGGAAGATAAACAATAAATGCACAAAGTATGCATCTGACAAAAAATATGACAGATGGCAATGAGAAAGCAGGGAGGACACTGAAGAGACTGAGTGACATGCAGTTTACAATTTTAAGTATCATAAACAAGGAAGAAGAATAGGAAAACCCAATCAGAATGATG
Organism: Cynocephalus volans; assembly: GCF_027409185.1. Lineage (NCBI taxonomy): Eukaryota > Metazoa > Chordata > Mammalia > Dermoptera > Cynocephalidae > Cynocephalus > Cynocephalus volans. The sequence continues at coordinate 176,691,298 of NC_084460.1, forward strand.
TGAAAGAAGAGATGATGCCATATAAGTAGACTACCATTGACAAATGGGTTGAACATGTGGCTTTCCAAATTGTCATCTGGATTTTGATTACAGGCATCATATCTCAGAGATATTGTGGGTTCAGTTCCAGACCACATTAATAAAGCAAGTATCATAATAAAGTGAGTCAAAACAAATTTTTTGGTTTCCCAGGGAATATAAAGGTTATGTTTACACTATACTGTAGTCTGTTAAGTGTGCAATAGCATCATCTAAAAAAATGATGTATGTACCTTAATTAAAAGTATCTTATTGCTAAAGGATGCTAAGGATCATCTGAGCCTGCAGTGAGTCATAATCTTTTTTGTTGTTGGAGGGTCTTGCCTCGATGTTCGTGGCTGCTAACTAATCAGTATTGCTGAAGGCTGGGATGGCTGTGGCAATTTTAAAAAATAAAGCAATGAACTTCGCACATAGATTGACTCTTCCTTTCATTTCTCTGTAGCATGTGATGTGGTTTGATGGCATTTTACCCACAGCAGAACTTCTTTCAAAATTGGAGTCAGTTCTCTCAAACCTGCCACTGCTTTGTCCACTAAGTTCATATAATATTCTAAATGTTTTACTGTCATTTCAACAACATTCACAGCATCTTCACCAGGAGTAGATTCCATCTCAAGAAACCACTTTCTTTGCTCATCCGTAAGGAGCAACTTCCCATCTGCAACTTCCCATTGCAGCAATATGGCCATATCTTAAGGCTTTTCTAATTCTAGTTCTCTTGCTATTTACACCGCATCTGCAATTGCTTCCTCAGTTGAAGTCTTGTCCCCCTCCAGGTCATCCGTGATGGTTGGAATCAACTTCCTTCAAACTCCTGTTCGTGTTGATATTTTGAACTCCTTCTATAAATCATAAATGTTCTTAATGGCATCTAGAATGGTGAATTTTTTCCAGAAGATTTTCAGTTTATTTTGTCCGGATCCATCAGAAGTATCGTATCTATGGCAGCTAGAAACTTATGAAATGTAATTTTTTAAATAATAAGACTTGAAAGTCATAATTTCTCCTTGATCCGTGGGCTGTAGAATGGATATTGCGTTAGTGGGCATGAAAACAAAATTAGTCTCCTTGTATGTCTCCATCAGAGTTCTTGGGTGACCAAATTGTCAATGAGTAGTAACATCTTGAAAGGAATTTTTTTTTTTTCTGAGCAGTAGGTTTCAATAGTAGGCTTAAAATACTCAGTCAACTATGCTGTAAACGGATGTGCCATCATCCACGCTTTATTTTTCCATTTTCAGAGCACAGGCAGAGTAGATTCAGCATTATCCCTAAAGGCCTTAGAATTTTCAGAATGGCTTCAACTTAAAGTCACTAATTACATTAGCCCCTAAAAGAGAGTCATTCTGTCCTTTGAAGCTGTGAAGCCAGGCATTGACTTCTCCTCTCTTTCTCTCTGTGAAAGTCCTAGATGGCATTGCCTTCCAATAGGAGGCTGTTTCATTTACATTCAAAATCTGTTGTTTAGTGTAGCCACCTTCATCAGTGATCTTAGCTAGATCTTCTAGAAAACTTGCTGCAGCTTCTACATCAGCATTGGCTGCTTCATCTTGCACTTTTATGTTAAGGAGATAGCTTCTTTCCTTCAATGACGAACCAATGTCGTCTAGCTTCAGACTTTTCTTCTGCAGCTTCCTCCCCTCTCAGCCTTCACAGAATTGAAGACAGTTAGGTCTTGCTCTGGATTAGACTTTGGCTGAAGGGAATGTTGTGGCTGGTTTGATCTTCTATTCAGCCCACTAAAACTTTCTCCTTATCAGCAATAAGGCTGTCTCACTTTTTTATCATTCGTGTGTTCACTGGAGTGGCATTTTTAATTTTCTTCAAAATTTTCCCCCTGCATTCACAACTTAACTAACTGTTTGCCAGAAGAGACCTAACTTTTGACCTGTCTCGGCTTTCAACCTGTCTTCCTTACTAAGCTCAATCATTTCTAGCTTTCGATTTAAATTGAAAGATGTGCAACTCTCCCTTTCACTTGAACACTTAGAGGCCATTGTAGGGTTATTCATTAGCTTATTGTCAACATTGTTGTGTCTCAGGTAATAGGGAGACCCAAGGAGAGGGAGAGAGATGGGGAAATGGCTGGTTAATGGAACAGTCAGAACACATAATATTTATTGATTAAGTTTGCTGTCTTACATGGGTGCCATTGATGGTGTCCTAAAACAATCACAGTAGTAGCATCAAAGATCACTTAGCATAGATCACCATAACAAATATAATAATGAAAAAGTCTGAAATATTGTGAAAATTACCAAAATGTGATACAGAGACCCTAAGTGAACACACACTGTTGGAAAAAATGGCAATGATAGACGTGCTCCACACAGGTTTGCCACAAACCTTCAGTTTGTAAAAAACACAATCTCTGCAAAGCACAATAAAGCAAAGCTCAATAAAAAGAGGTATGCCTGTTGTTGGAACTCAGAGTTCTTTTTCCCAAAGAAATAACATGATTAATTGCAATTGAGGATCTAGGAGATCCTCACAACCCCTCACCCCCACCTGGAAGCTTCTTTAACTTGTAATGTATAGGAAATACCACTCTTTATAGTCCTGAGCTTCAAATCCCTTCAAGTTTCTCTGGTCCCCATGTCTAGATGTTTCTTTGAGTGCTGAGGAAAGAAGGCAGTTTGGTGGGCAGTGGAAGGTGGGCATTTCTCATTACATTACAGCTGGGGGAGGTCTTGGTCAGCAGAAAAGTCAAAAGAGGAAAGACAGGAGGTGAAGACCTTGGCAGCATTGGTTGCAGTGTCTCCATTTGGAAGCCTGGTGTTCAGGATAAGGGATACCTGCCCTTGCTGTTTTACCACAAAGCCCAATGCTCAAGGCTTTTTAGTCAAGAAGGACACAAGCCAAACCATCATGACGTACTGTTTGTTCTATTCAGTATCATTTATGCAACAAATAACTATGGAACACCTATAGGCAGCTCTCAGAATAATTACTGAACAACAGGATCCCTGCCATGTGAGGTTACATTCCAACAGAATAAAAAGGACAATAAACAATCAGCATAATAAATTGTACATAAAGACTGTGATGTGAGAACCATGAGTTAGGTAGTAGTAAGACTTAGTGAGAGCCCCAAAACCTGATCTATAGAATTGGGGACCTGGATTTCTTCAGTTTTCACCACTTAGAGATATTTTTCATGTCTCTAACTGCAGTATAGAGACATATGAAATTTGTGGAAGTGTTACTGATATATAACAGTAATCTGTGGATCTGTATATTTTGGATTGAGTTTTTATCATATGCTTAAAAAATGATTTGGAGTCTAAGAATTCTGGAGAAGATTTGCCTGTTCATAAAAGCTTGTGGATATGTAGGGGAAAAAATTAAGATGTTTTAATAACAATTTTTAGTCTTTAATTACTCCCAATGAGAGAAAAAGGTGACTACCAAGATACATTTCTTTAAAGTGATTATACTGAACATGTATGATAACCACTCCATTTTCTCAATGGTTTTATTGCATTAGGTTTGATCTCCTTTTCCAGGAAAACAGAATTTATAAGACTTATGGCAGTATACCCAGTAATTTATAAACATTGCCTCCCTACTTAGCCAGTCTATATATGAAGAAGTTGTTTAATTCTACAATGTACATAATTAGGGTATAAATTTATTTTTCCATTTCTACAGCCCAAATGAACCACTTGTGATCATTATTGTAGTTTTACACCACTGCTCCAAAGGAACTTTTATCATGTTCAGTTCTTTTCAGAGAGGTAGGTGTTTTAAAATATGCAAGTAGAACAGGGCAAACAGAGGGAACATATGCTCAATGACACTCAAAAATATCTCAGGAATGACATAGGGATTTTAATAAAACAAAAGTATTTATGAGTATCAATATTCTAAAAAATATTATTCAATGTAAATGAGCTCTTCAAAGTGAAATTTTTTAGAAACTGCATTTAAAGATTTTGAATACCTGATCCCACAACCCAAGAGGAATTTCATCTGCTCACAGACAGACCATTGAGTTGAGAACTTGGCTAAAGTCTTGCAGATCTGTTCCCTGGCTCTCTTTTCATCTCTCTAATTTCTTCTAGTTTATTTCATTAGCTTCTCTTCCTCAACCTGTTTCATAATGTTGGTATTTTCTGGGTTTGTTTGTTATTTATTTTTGCCATTCTCTCTTCCTTTACACAATTCCTGAGTAAAATCATTTACTGTCATGATGTTCACAGCCACTGTCTCTCACCTCCCTCTGCCTCCTGTGTGATCTGCACTTCAAACTGCATTTTGGGTATCTACTGACACTAGGGTGGCAAACCATCTCAGTTTGCCTGGGACTGTCCCAGTTCTAACACGGAAAGTCTTGCATTTTGAGAAAGTTCCTCTTCCAGATGTGCAGAGTCCACGCTTTGGGGGATGGGCATAGAAGTTTAGGGGGAAGGTACAAAACTCATACAGCACCCCCAAAAGTTGAGGTGGAAAGCAACATTGTTCTTAGTGTTGAATGGGAATGGCATAGATTATCCACTTTGCAATGCTGCTGTCACTTTTCTTCCCCCAACCAATGGAGTTGGTGCATGATTTCTGGTTTACGATAATGGATCACAAACTGTTGCTCCTCTTCAAGTGCTGAGTCCTAAGTGAACAACTTAAGTGGATTGCAATCATGAATGTTAACAATCTGTCTTTGACTTTGTCAGTGGATTGACTGTTGTATTAAGTTAGAGAAGTTTAGTTTGTTAAATGTCAAATACCTAAAACATCAGCTTGAGAGAGCTATACCATTGATTTTATTCCATGAATATGAAGAATATATTTAAATTAAAAAAAAAATTTTTCAGTGCATTGGGAGAGAATGGCCTCTATTCATAGGAAAATTTTCTGTGGATGTGCTAGTAGTGGACTAGGCTAATACATTTGCCTTACTCAGTACCAGATCAAAACAAAATGTGCTCTGATTTACCATGAGATTAATAGATTCCTTTAATCTGACTCTGGTTCTGTGTGACTGCAAGTCACAGAAGATCAAAATGACAACAATGTAATAGGCAATATCTGTGGCTGGTTTTCTTGGTGAACAAGACAAGTGTGAAAAAAATGCCATGCATGATGGCGTGATAATTAATGGTTCAGATTGAGAAGTATTTCCATTTGAGCACATGTGGCATTGAACTTAATTTATATAAAAGAGATGAGTGAAGCTTATGCTCTACTCCTATAGCAGGAGACATTTGACTGAATAAGATACTTTCTCAGTGATGTTGCTTGGCTGCTTGCTACTACTGAGTGAAAATTTGCTCCACATTTTAAAGTTTTCCTGAATTTTGATTTACCATGTATAGTTTGTTTACATGATTTTCAAGCTCTAAATACCAACATAGGAGACCTTTATCCAGAGGTGTGCTGAGAAGTATTTAACAACCAGCTCTCAAGATAAAAATGTATGCATGTTTATATACAAAAGTTTATTATATATTTTACTGATATTAAAATGTGTAGCAAAAACTACACAATAATAATAAAATATATGCTACTATTAATTGGAAAGTTCATATAGCCAATTGATTCTTGCTATTTTCTGCTTTATGAACATTTTTGCTGATTTTTGTTCAACTTTTATATCTGTACCTAACCTATAGTTAAAATTTAAGTGTGATTTTACAAACGTAGTTGCATCCCAACCCACTAATTTTCCCCCCATATTGTTGTGATTAAATTTGTGGTTTACTATTAAACTGTTTCTCACTCTTACACAAATTACATTCATTAAACTGAAATCTCTTTCAGCTTTAGCACTTGACATGGCACACGTTTAAGTTAAATCTGAATTGTTAACATTTTCACCATCACTTTCTTAAGTCTAGTAATCAGCAAAACAATACATCGACCTCTTTTAGTGTTTATAGATATAGATTTACATGGGGCAAATACTACTACCATGACCAGTTTGAATATACCTAAATGATGTCACTCAACAGAGAGTTGGAAAGAGATGAACAGTAGCACTCGACTATATGGTATTTTCACCCTACGGATATGATAGATGTGAAAACCTCAAGGCACACGTAATAGTAAAATATAGTAAATTAATTAGGGCCTTATTATTTCCTATGCATTTAAAATATTTATTACCTTTGTTTTTACTATAATGTATTTACTTATAAGTTTATATAATTTAATTTTTTCGTAATGGCTGTGTTTAACAATGGGCTTGAAACATACTCGAAAATTTAACAACTGGCTCTTGTGAGTCAGTACAAACCAGCACTGGCACATCATCAACCTAATCTGAACAGGCTTAAACAGATGAAAGAATGAAAGGAAGTAAAACGCCCCACTTCCAAATACCGGCACCACTGCCACTGCATCTAAGCTACTGACATTCCTTTCCAGGATCACTACGGAGGGAGACTCTTTTCTGTCCTTTCTGCTTCACTTTTGCTCCATCAGTCTGTTTCCCACATTACAGTCAGAATGACCCTTTTGACAGCCATGTTCCATCACAGCACTCCTCTTTTCAAAGTTCTTCAATGGCTTCCTCTTGCTCAGAATTGAACTCAACATTCTTGCCACTGTTGTCTCGTTGACTTAGCCCCAATGACTTTAACATCCCGTTTTCTACCAACTTCCCCCATTTGGCTCCCATCTCATTGGCCTCCCTGCAGTTCTTGCCACACAGCAGAGCTCCTGCCTCAGTGCCCTTGCACTTTGCTTCCTTGGTCTGGCACGCAGGAACCTCCAACCTGCACACTTCCTAAGTTGCCTGGTCTCCGACCCAGTGTTACCTTCTCAAAGAGACTTCCGTGACTATCTGAGTAATAGTATGCTCCAAAACTCTAGACTGTTTTCTTGCCCTGGACTCTACACCCCATTGCTCTTTATAGCACGGATCAGAACCTACCACATTACATCTTAATCTGTTCATTTTTTATGTCCTCAATGAAGACATACGTTTCATAAAAGAAGGGACTTTGCTTCATTCACTGTTACATCCCCAGAGCCTTAAAAAACTGGTGCATCATAAGCACTAATAAATATTTGTTGAATGCATACATGAATCCTAATTATAATTTACTTTGAAATTTGTTCATTTTGGGTGAAGTCCACTACTGTTTCACTCAGCATAAGTGTTGTTCAGTGGCAAAAGGGACACGTTCCACTAGTTAAGTGAGGCTGTAACCACTCAGAGAAGGGGCCTGCTTCTAATTTTCACAAAGGTGTGATGTGGGCTCGTGACAGACCTATTCCATCCCATTGACAAATTCTCATTTTCTGTCTTTAATACATTTTAAGAATTATTTTAGAGTTGAAAGCATTTTCTTCCCTTATTACATCCAAAATCTCCTAATGGCTTTGGGCAACTTCTACCGTCTATTCACCTCTCTGGAAGAGAAGGGGATAAATGGATATGACTTTGCAACCAGAATAGCACACTTTTATTGAGTGAGTCTATGGATAATTAAAAATTGGAAACATCTTTGAAGAGAATGACAGATTGCCAGTATCAGAGAAAAGGGAATAAGTGAAAGGAGTTAAAGAAGGTCATAACCACTCACAATACTTCAGGAATGTTAAATTAAACATGAAAAGAAATTAGGCCAAATTTTTTCCCTTACTATGACCCAGAAACAAAATTGTTGAAGAATATAAAAAGCAATTAAAATTCATTGTGGTGATTGCACTGCTGATAGGATATTGATAAATAGCTATTCAGGTATTTACAGCTCATTATCTAAGTTTTAGTGAAAGAAAAGTATTGTCAACCAGATCTAATTTTTTTTTTTAACATGACCTTGTTTTATGGCTAGGAAATCAAAGACCTAAAACAAGAGCAGGAAAAAAGCAATCTCATTCCTAATTCATTTGTATAATTGTAACTTGGCCACATGTCAAGGGGTAATCTTATCCAAAGTTTTACCTCCATACTACCAACTGTAGATATTTCCTTTAGACCTTGGTTTTTTTTTTTTACCTGTGAAGTGGGCATTTTAGTATTTATCTCTTCAAAAAAAGTTATAAAATTCAGATGCTACCTGAAAACTGGTATTAATAATCTTAAGGATATGTTCCATAAGTTAGTTTATATATTTATTAAATGAACATTTTTATGATAGGGAAAGTTTTCTTAAGACTTTAACAATGTTTGTATTCTCAAAATATTCATTACTGTCCACTTAAGGAAACATGAGTTCTTTCAAAGAATATGTATATTTGCACCTCCAGATATACTCTTCATTTATGTTTTATCCAAAATTATGTAAAAATCACTTATGCATAACAATTTCAAAAAGCAGTTTGATCTTTCCACAAAGTCCCCTTTTAGAAGTGGCATGCAAGACCTCACCCAGGTGGCTTATCTGACAGTCTTGGCAAGACTCTGGTCTGGGCAGTAATTCTGGCTCCAACATTTCTGCCTGAAGCACAAACTAAAGGCTTATTTCCCAGAGGAAGGGGGAAGTTGTAGCTCTAACTGTTTAAAATTGGATTTTATTGGGTAATGCTTCAAAGCGCTCTCTTTGCATTTCTGCTAACAAAGCTGAACATTCAGCCAAAATATTGGAAAGGAAATACTCAGGCAGAATGAAATGACAGAGGAGGCTTTTGGGAAGCCAAGCCAAGAGTGACAAAATAAGAGGGGCACATTCCAGAAGGAGATGTGAAAGAGAAAACTGTTTTTAGCACATCAGTTAGAGCCTTCTTGTCCCACAGCCATATCTAATTCTTGGAAATAAGTAATGCTTTAGCTGGGTTTTAGCTTTTCATTTCATACACTCACTTAAAATCCTATGCTAATACATTAAAGAAGACTTTGCTAGCACTTCTGGGCCAATCCAAACTTTTCATATAAATTGATGTTTACAATTTCATGACAGGTACTGAGGATGGAGGTCACATGAAGGTATTCCACCCCCAACTCTGGAAACCTGAAGTAAAATTACCTTAGCATTCATGCAATGAACAAAGTTGGTGTTCTGAACAAATATTCCTGCCAGATGCAATCATCCACTGAAACACAGGTCTGGGAAGTATTTTACGTTCTATAACATCACTTTGAGGATGAGCACATTTGTTTATCTCCTACTAGGACAACTTTATTTATGCTGTATTGATTTTGTTGTGAGTTCTTCTGCTCCTTGAGAACTCAGTTTATTTGATTATAGGAAGCCAATCTTCCCTACACTGAGTGGATGATTTAGAAATGGCTGAGAGCCATTTTAGAGACAGCCCAGGAAGCTAGTCTACCAAGGCAAACCAGAAGGTTGTACAGAATCCAACTTAAGTTGATTGCAATGGGCAGAAATAGAGGCTTGGATTTCAGTGAGGTTGCCGATGTTGGTAATTTTTTCAACAATGACTAACTTGCGTTCCTAATTCCTCTATCCCATGTATTTGTGTGTGTGGTATGTGTGTGTGTTCATGAACCCCCACGTGTGTATATGATGTGTTTCCCTTATAAAGTCATCATTACTAATTATAACCACTGCTTCATCTTGAAGAAGATTTCAAACTATTCCTGCGGAATAAGTGTACATTTTTCTGAGGTGTTACCCCGATCACACCTAGAGGCTGAGTGTCAAGTCTTCTTTCAGCCACTTGTAGAGTGTTTACTTCTTTTGCAAGTATCTTGCATTGCCAAATAACCCACAGAAATAAAACTTGAATTGGTAAGAAGCAAAAAGTGATGTTTGTGCTTAAGAGACTGTAGAAAATAAGTTATATGGAAACAAAAAATAATGAACATGAAAAAATTTACAATGACTTTTTCTTTCTATTTTGGATATGACAACATCTCCAAATGGTTTCTGTGGGAAAACTATATTTTAGAGAATAAGAATTCATAGATGGTATAGGATGATTATTTTTACTACCTGTATCTAACTTGAATTATCATAAAATCACAGAATTTAAAGGAAACAATCATCTAGTAAAGTTCTTATTCTTTACTTTGCTTCTTTTAGAGACAAAATCATCTACCTGTTGTTTGCTAAAATATCTTCAGCTAAGGTGAGTAGATATTAGTGTTAGAAACAATAACACAGACTTTTCTTCAAGTCAATACACATTTATTGCAAAATTAAATGCTGGGGATACAAAATCAAATGACACTTTCTCATTCATGTATGTCTTCATTTAAGACACTTACTGGGTGTCTACAACGTGCCAGGACCATTTTGAGGCAATAGGGGTACAGGAATAAAAAGTCAGACTAAGTTGATGCCTTCATACAAACTATATTTCAATGGAGAAAAAAGACATTTAAAAAAAGGTAATATAATGACAGGCAGTGAAAAGTAGCATGATTACATATAAAGCAGAATGAGAGGGTTAAGGGTGATAGAAACAAGGGTATTATTTTAGTTAGAATGGTCCCAGTAGATCTCTCTGGCAAGGTGACATTTAAACAGACCTGCATGTGAGGAGAATGAGAAGTAAGTCATTCTAGGGAGATGGGCCCACAGCAAGAGAAGGGGGTGCATTGAAGGTAGTTCCTATGGTCAGTGGTTGTGTGTGGACAGGGCTTACAGCCATGAGAAACTGAAGAGAAGACAGGAATGGATTTGGGAGCAGTATTTGAAGGGATTGTAAACTGTGCTGAGAATTTTGGGTTTTTCTTGAAGTCAGTGTGGAATTGAAGAAATAAAGGAAAAGGTTATTAAAAAAAAAAAAAAGCCAGAGTTTATAGCCAGTTACGCTAGCAGTGGTGTGGAGATTAGGAAGAGTGAAGGAAGATCATGCATCTATTTTATATAGTGCAGACCAAACGTCTTCAAACATTTTTGTTACCCACCCCTCAAAAATAGTAATTTTGACAAATACTTTAAAAATTCATAATGAGTTTAAATACTTGTCAAAGATGTAATTTCCAGCATCCTCAATTTCTAGCATTTAATTGCTTCACTTTACTAAAGGTATCCAATAGACTATAAGCACCAAAGTGATGTGATTCCCACCATCATCCATTTAAAAATATCCAATAAGTTGTTTTTCACAGCTTTTACACTATCACCTTTTCTCCTTGAGTTTTATCCACAGAATTTTACCCTAAAATAGCATATTTTTATTAGTTGGAAATATTTTTTGGATAACCCTGTCCTATTTTCTCCAACAAAACCACATGTACACACACCTACACACATGTATGTATCAAATATTTATATCATGTATTAATTTTAGTTTTCTGAGACCAAAATGTTTTAAGTGCTAATAAAAGTATTTTGATTAACAACAATTACATTTTTCTTTAGTACATGGTTCATCAAGACAACATACACAAATTATAATGGGAAAGAGTAATAGTAGCAGTACTTTACTATAATAGTACTCATTAAGTACTCATTATGTGCCAATCACTGCTCTTAGTGTGCTTCTTGTTATCCTAATTACTTTAATCTTCACAACTACCCTATGAGTAGCACAGAAATCTTAGTCAGATAAACAGAGGTGAGAGTGGAAAGACTTTTGTTATGGTAAAGTCATTTAATCTTTGATCACCTTCAGGGTTGCATACTAAAATCAAATGGTGAACCATTATTAAAGGGTATCTTTAACTATCTATTAACTAACTCACTTAAGTCCTCCTTTAATTTTTTTATACTAAAATATTTGAAAACACACAACCAGGTAAGAGATTTACTACCAGTCATGGGATCCATGGTTACCCAGTCATGGGGGAGTTGTTATTCCCGTGATGAGCCACCACAGAGAAATCGGGGTGGTCAAGAGGTGGGTTTTTCTTTTACTATGGGAGAGAAGGGCACCACCAAAGAGATACCAGGATTGTGTTCCTTTCTCAGGAAGATCAATTTTAGGAAAGAATACTATGAAAGTTGAAGATCTGGAAATTAACGCTCTTAAAAATCTTGTTGCTCTTGTTTCCCTTGGAAAGCTTTCCTGTACTAGCTGAGCCATGTGCACTCCAGTCCTCACACGTGGGTAGTCCCCATCCCCCCATCACCACTTTGTCTGAGCCCTCTTGGAGGGCGCACTCACTATTCCTCTAAACTATCCTTTCAGGTGCTTTTATTGTCCTTAAGAAACCTCTTGGCCTTTTGAAACTTTCTTTCCCTGATTTAGGAAATAGAGTTCCCGAGATATTAAATGGTTATCTCTGGCCATGACTTGAAATTAGACCAGATTTTTATTATGCTGATTGATCGTTTCATGATGTTCAGTCTTTGATAGGTTAATATATGCTTTATTCGAGTATTGATCCATCTTTTCTTGCTGTTCAACAGCAACAGTGACATTTTAAAATAGAGCAAACTGAGTAAAAGTCAGTGATGGTGGGGGAAGGTTCTGAAATCACTGTGGATGCAGCAGCTATTAAGTATCATATCAGCCAAGAAATGTATTTTTGGAAAATTGCTATAAGGGAAAGTAGTCTTCTTTATTTCTCCTGTTGGAATTTTAGAACCATTTAAAAATCATATTGATAAAAAAATAAGTTATTTAAACAGGTTACAGTCCTATCAAAGACACATATTTCTTGAAGGATACAAAAGCCATCCTGGTATATTAATTTTATTTCTAGAAGGTTTCAGAACCTGCTAGTTGAATGGTCTGTTGGAACACAACCAATTTTATTAAGCTGTCATATTTTAACCTATCCAGCAGTTACTTCTTTAGAGTAAAATCTCATTGGGGACTTTACATGTTTCCACAGATAGTCATGGAAAATTGATTACTTTTGTTTCATTTGACAAATTCTTAGATCTTTATATATTTTCTTATATTTTCCTATCACCAGGAAATGGACAGTAACCACTTTCCAGCCCTTTGCTGTGGGAAGGAAACAAAGTCCTTTTGAAAGCTGTGGCTGATGTTTGTGAATATTGTGATATTTGTGAATCATAGAGGTGGTACAATGCCTCATTTGTAGCAATATGTCAAAATTAAATTTAAGGTATTTTGTCAAGAAAAGAATCTTAACCATATGCCCTAAAGTAAAAATAAATGAGTTAGGAAAACTCTGACAAGGTATTTACCTAATTCCGCAAAATCTTTGAATGCAAGATTTCCTTAAACTGAAACAGAATCATTCATGCAAACATGATTGAGTTCAATTTATTTTTGTTGTTAAAAAAGAAACTAGAAATAAAAGAGGTTTCCATCTTCTAATGCTTCCAAATTCACAATGAATATCTTCAGCAGAGTTCCGTGTTTTTATTAGGAATGCATTAATCACAAAATTAAGTATGAAGAGAGAGGAAGAGCGAGAATCAGACAGATATACTTAGAAAGATGTTAAATAATTGGATTAGAGATACAGTGAGCAGATTTTCCAAGTACAACATTGGTTCCCTGGAGCCAGGGCAACATTATATCAGTGGTCACCCAACACATGCTTAATGGCAATCTCAGAGAAAAAAGACCCAGCTCTGTCTGAACACATAGATCTTTGATTACCACTTGCATTAGTCCATTTCTGTTGCTTATAACAGAATATATGAAACTGAGTAATTTGTAAAGAAATAATATTTATTGCTTACAGTTTTGGAGGCTGAGAAGTCCAAAGTCCAGGGAACACATCTGGTGAGGGCATTTGACCTGTGGTGACTCTACATGGTGTAGGGTATCACATGGTGAATATGGCAGGAGCAAGAGAGAAAGAGCTTCTCACTGACTTTCCTTATAAAGCTATCAGAGCAACACCTATCACCACCATTAAATCATCAATGGATTAATCCATTCACTAGGGCATGGTCCTCACAATCTAATCACCTCCTCAAGGCCCCACCTTTCAATTACCATAATAGGACTTCTCACCCTTTTAACACTGTCACAGTGGGGCTTAAGTTTTTAACATGAGCTTTGTGGGGACAAACATATCCAAATATATCATCATTGAATAATAAACTCTACAGCTTAGTTCAATAATTGCATGAGAGTACTTTAAAGAGTTCATGGAAAGATATATATTATCTTTGAATTCTATTTTCCACAAGCTTTTTGAAGTGCCCTCATATAGACCTAATGTGGCTTTGTGAATGAATTTTTTAAACACATCTTACTTTTTGCCACGTGATGTTTTAAAATCTTTTATACAGTCAAATTGATTAGTTTGTGAAATTGTGCCTGGATTTTCTTATGCTTAGGTTATAAAAAAAACTTACTCATGTTTTCTTCTAGTATTTGTATGGTTTCTGTTTTTTGCACACTTGGAGTTTATTTTTATGTATGCAGTAAATCTAAATTTCCATTTTTCTAAGCAGCTATACAGTTTTTCTCATACTGTTTATTAAAAAAAACATCTTTTCCTCATTGTTTTGAGATGTCAACTAAATTGTTCCTAAATTTTCCACATTTTCTGAGTGTTCTATTCTGTTTCAGAACTGGTGTGTCTGTCCAGCCATGTTGTAGCACCACACTATTTTAGTTACAGGGCTTTATTGTATGGTTTATTTTGGGGTAGAGCTAGACCCCACCCACTCCACTTACTACTCTTCTCCCAACCGAGATCTTCTCCCAACTGAGCTTTTTTGGCCAGGTGTCAGGGGTCCTGCTCTTCTTTTTCAAAATATTCCTAGATATTTCTGCATGTTTCTTTAGGAGGACTTAAGAGTAAAGTGTTAGGATTTCTGCAACTCTCTGATAAATATGTGTATATGTATACATGCAGAGAGAAAGAGATAAAGCCAGTGCAAATGTGGTAAAATGTTATCAAGTGGTAAAACTCAATGAAGGCATACAAGTGTTCATCATAGGATTCTTGCAATTTTTCTCATGGATTGAAAAATTTCAAAATAAAATGTTAGGAAAAATCAAAGAAATAAGATAGGGTAAATCAAAGTGGTGTGGTTAGCATTAACGCTTTGGAAGAGGGTGGATAGACGCAGTGGTAGAAGAAAGGCTTCTCAATGTATATTTTGAAATAATATTTTGTTTTATTTTGAACAATCTAAATATATTAAGTATTCAAAACAGAACATAAATAAAATCTGAATTAAAATAATTACCTCTAAATATGGGATCTATGAAATGGACTTCCGTGTTTAGCACTGGGAAATGTAAAGAGTATTATAAAATTCTTGAGGGTGGACGAGCCAAGGGAGTTCTCATTAGGGTCTGGATGAGCAAAACCATGCTTGAGAGGGTCTGGAAGCAGGATGCGATCTCACATTCAGGTCCTTTTGACTAGAGATGGAAATTCTAACCTCTTCCTACTCTTGTCCTTTTCCTTCTCTCTGTCTCTGTCTCTCTCTCTCACTCGGTTTTTGTATTTATTAAAGGCCCCCCAACTTCCATTGTCTTGGCTCTTATGCAAGGACTGTCTTTGTGTTGGAGTTGACAGTGCATGCACACACACATTTGAACACTTCTGATGTCACTTCCTCCTTCTCTCCACCTTTCAAGCAAGAACACAGAGGGAGAGATGGGTCAACACATCCTGCATAGTTCTCAAGCGAGCTGGCACCACTGCTCTCTCTTGGCTCGAGGACTTTTCTTTCTCCCTGGGGTCCTATTGCCTTGCTTCTTATTCTTCATCTGGTTACAGCTGTTCTTTCAGGCCTCAGTATAGCCCTCACTTGGTCTGGAACATTTGTCTATATTTGTCAAGATCTTAGGTGTTCCTTCCATGTGCTCCCATAGTCCTTGGAATAACCAGAATATTGGATGTTTCATGGTGTACTGTAATTACCTAATCAAGACTGCTATGGATTGGATGTTGCTTCCTCCCAACATTGAGGCTTAATCCCCACTGTGACTATTAAGAGGGTGTGAAATCCTATGATGGTAATTGAGAGGTGGGGCCTTGCAAAGGTGATTAGATTGTAGGATCATGCTGTAGTGAATGGATTAATAACTGTGGTCATGGATGTGGTTCTGAGGGCTTTAAAAAGAGAGTAAATGAGGAGGTTAGTCTCTCTCTCTCTGCTCCACCATTTTCTGCAATGTGAGACCCTGGGTCACTGTCTCCACCACCAAGACCTTCACCAGATGTGTTCCTTGCACTGTAGACTTCCCAGACTCTGAAATTGTAAGCAATAAATGTCATTTTCTTACAAATACCCAGTTCCAAATATTTTGTTATAAGTAATATAACAAAACAAGACTGACACAATGATTAACATTTACTGACCACTTACTATATGCTGAGGACAAATATATATTTCTTAAAATTCTTATTATTTCTTATTAGCATATTCATTCTTGTAATTAGTGGTATTTCTCTATGCCCTTTACCTGACCTATCACTTCCTAAACCCCCTCCCTTCCTCCCTCCCCATCTCTAGTATCCTTAGGTTTGTTTTCTCCTTCTGAAGGTTCAACATATTGTTGTGGTCTTTTCTTTCTTTTCTTTGTTCCTTGTCTCATCAATCCCATGAGATAGCAGACATTTTTTAGAGAAGAGAGAAGTAGGTTTACAGAAATTTAGTCACTTTCTGTGACAGGTAGACTTTAAGGAGGCTCCTAATGATCCCTGCCTCCTGTCATTCACAATCTTGTGTAATTTCCTCACCTTAAAGGTGGCTGGACATACTGACTTGCTTCTGAGAAATGGAATATTGATAAGATGTCACTTCACTGATTTGGTTATAAAAGCCTGTGATGTTCATCTTGCTAGAATATTCTCTTTCCTTCTTGGCTTATACTCTTTAATGAAGCAAGATAGTGTGTTGGAGAGAACCACATGGTAAGGAATGAAAGTGACCTCAGGCTAACCGTGACTGATATCCTCAGTCCAGCAGCCCTCAAGGAGTTGAATCGTGTCAACAACTGCATGGGTTAACTTGGAAGTAGATTCCTCCACAGTTGAAACTGCAGATGAGACCACAATCTTGTGTGCAATTGCAACTTTGTGAGAGGCTGTGAAAAAGAGAACCCAGTTAAGCTATGCCCAGACTCCTAACTCACAGAAACTGTGAGATGCTAAATTTGTGTTGTATTAAGCTGCTGAGTTTTGGGTAAAGATAGATAACTTTAGGTAGTTAACTAATAGATAGCAATAGATAGTTAGCAATAGACACCTAGTACTTGGTTTAAGTCCCACAGGTAGAAAGAGTATAGGGTTAAAATCCAGAGGTTCTGACTCTCTCTAATCAACCAGTCATGCTGGCTGGTCACTTACTGTTTCTTCTTCTTTTAAACATATTCTGACTTTTATTCCTAGCATTTATCCTCAAGTCTGGTATTTTTGTGTGTCCTTCATAATTATGCAATGAAATGTGGGTCTATGAGAAACAAAACATTGTATGGTGAGCTAGCCAACTGAAGCAAAAAGTTTTTCAAATTTGTGTTTATTAAACTTGGGTGAAAACAAGAGATACACATAGCTCAATGCTTGACACTATTTTTCATGTCTGCATGCTCACTGTTACATTAGTACTACAATTTTAACATCATTTTACATTAGAAGATGGATTGAATATCAGTACACATGGGCCCTGATTTGAAGTTAATTTCTTTATTAAGCATTTGTCAAACACCATCTAAATTTCTGCCTCTGTGCCAAGCCCTTGGAATGCAAAGTTGGATAAAACAGTGTTGGAGGCAAGGCCAAATGCAAGTAGTGACATTACTGTGTGACCTAATAGGTGACTTAATCAAGATTTGAACAAAGAACTGTGGGAATGGAGGATAAACCAACAATCAAGTGGATTGAACTTCCTTTGATTTCTCTCTCTTTTTTTGTTCTCTCTCTGTCTACACACATGTGCACATGACTATGTGTGCACATACACACACACACAAACACATTTATAGATATAGTTCGGGCTATTCTAGAAAACCACAAATATTCACTTAGAAGAGTTAAGATTTTACTCAATGATTTTAATTATAAGGTGGTTATGAGAAAAAATTCAAGTGAAATGAATTGACTGATCTGAAGTAGGTAGGGTGTTTTTGATTTGAGTGAGTCATTGAGCAATAGAGGTTAGAGACTTGACATTAGAAGAAATGATACACAAATAAAAATCAGAGAATTTCCAACTAAAGGTGAACAACCAGAAGGCAATTTAAAGTGGTGTTCTTTTATGTTCGAGTAACTAATGGTGGTTTTTACACACACACAGTATTTTTTTTTTTGTACATGAAGATACTGCTACACACAAGTCAAAAAGAAAAAAATACCACTTGCAGTTAGCCATTTTCTATACTCCAATCAGATCAAAAATCTATTTTTTGTCGGTTTACTTTTAGTGAATTTCCATTGCTGCCTCTCAATAAACTATTTTATAATGATATTTTTTGTCAGTCTATGTAAGATACCATAGGTATTTCTCAGGAAATTGGAAATAATGGGGAAAAAATGCTCTTTAAGAGCTAAACTCTGAGCCAACCATATAATAAATAAAAGTAGAGGAGCACAGTTACTTTAAATAGACAAAAAATATCCCAGGACTGCAAGGTTTGATTTTAACCTTCCTGAATGTGTTAATATACTAGGAAGAATATATTCTCAACAGATGTCTACACAGCCATGAGTGAATAAGGGAAAAGAAAGTCCCAGAAGCAATGGGGCCATGCCATTTAAGCACTGTCCTAGCAATGAGTAAGGACATCCTTTAATGCAGGGTGTATTCAACTCTTATACATTGGATTATTCCCCCAAATTCTTGTTGTGTTCTCTTTTCATGGCCAGTAAAACAATTTCCAGTTGTGATCTGGGAGAATCACAAGGGTGGAGTTGACACCATAGGGTCCCTACTTGTCATCAGGAAAGTCTCCTTTCTCACCATTCCTCTCAGATTTTAGAGTTTGGAACCTTCCTGAGTGCTTAAGAAAACTTAAGACCAAAGTTCTCAAACTGTAGAAACAACCCAAATGAATGACTCCTTTCATTTCCATAAATTGGCTAGAGACATGACAACTTGGGTAACGGTGCAGTTTTACATTTAATGCTTTTTGTGACCCACACTCTACTAGGCAGAGTAGTTTAAGCACTTGTGATGGTTGCCAAAAAAATCCACCTGGCATAAAATCCAAATTTCAAAAATTGGGCGAGATTGTGTGTTCTGGGTCTACCAAGATACTCGCATACATAAAAATTCAAAACACAGAAGCAACTAGTAGAAACAAGTGCTCTTTCCTTGCTGTGAACATGAAAGTGAGAAGCAGCAGAGAAGAATCAACACGTTAATATCCCTCTTATATTTGTTGTGAAAGCAATCTGGAATGGGCAGGAAAGAAAAATGCAGATAAGAAAATTAAAACCACAGGCTCCTGGGGGCCAATAACAGCCTTCTGATCCTAATTTGATCTGGAATTAAGAATGCAGGGAGGTTCTGTAATAGTTTCTTCTGCATGGCAGAACTCCCACTTTTCCTGCAACAATATCTCCCTGGAAACTACATAAAATCCCCTTTGATTGCCTGTGATCAAAGCCACAAATGCTCTCCTGGAACATCTTAGCTTCAGAAAGCCAGGAAAATCAGAATGCTGAGAGTATATTAATAATTCCTAAGCACATGTTTAAGGTGAGTGGTACTTCTGACAGAGCTTCCTCATTACTAAAAACAATTTGCTTCTGCCTTTCTCGTTGAGGAAAAAGATAGCCTTAACACTGTGATTAGTAAGTTGCATGTCATGGAAGATATTAAACAATATGTTTGGTTGTTTTAATCAGAATTTATGAAGCCAATCACATAGAGGCAGGACTGGGTAATGGAAGGCTCTCTAGAATGGATGTCAGGAGACTCAGCTTTGTCACCGATTGGATATAGCATAGAGGACATGTGTAACAACCTTGGCCTCACCATCCTCATCTATGAAATGGGCTAAGGAGCTTGAGTTCTCAGTAACTTCTTTGGCAAGTACTCATTAGTGAGGCTCCCATTGGATACCACACAACCTTGTTAATAGCCACAGCCCCTGCACAAGGTGCCCTGTCCTGAGTTTTCTCCTTGCTCTTCTTTGCCTCCTCTTTTGTGTCCACTCTGCCACATTTGGTGTCTTTATCAACAAGACAGATGTGGCAAATTAATATAAATTAGAATGTAGCACCTGACAAAGAAGTGTTTGTAGTTTTAAAAAGGCGGCAAGCAAAAACAAAAAACATGATATATGGGGCATGGGGGGGGACATATTTAAAAGTGAGAAAACCTGCTTATGAATTTCAACTGTGAAATTTATTATCTGTGTGAATTTCATTGAATTATTTAAATTCTCTGAGTCTCAATTCCTTACCTGTATAATAAAACCTAGCCTGTAAGGTTACAATGATGTTAATAAATTGTAGTGTTTATGAAAAGTATAAACTTCTACTTACCACCTAAAATATATAATCTAAATTGCAAAGTCTTTATTATTTTTACTATTCATTTACATTTATAAATATTATTAGTAGTTATACTAGAGGAGTATTAGTAGTAGTAGTTGTTGTGTAAGAACTACCAAATTAGTTACTAATAATGACATTATATATACAATGAGGAATCAGGGTAGAAGACTTAATTACGGTGGAGGAAAAGTCTGGTGCAATTAAAATATGTATGAACATTTTTAGTATAATGTCTAAATTAGTCACCCTGAGCAATTTTTAGTTTCTTTCCTTCTTTCTCTTTCTTTTCTTTCTTCCTTCTTTTCTCTCTCCCTTCTTCTTTCTCTCCTTCATCCTTCCCTCCCTCTTTATCTCCCTGTGAAGTATGCATAAAATAAATATACTTCATAAGGCCTGGTTTTCCAAAGCCTTGAAGTTTTAAATATTGACCATGCAAAGGACAGGAAATTTTCCCCAGGCTATATAGTCTCTCTTGTAAGATAAAGAATTGTAACACAGCAAGGTTGCTGGCTCAAAGACAGACAAGTCACTGATTCTTATGTAAGGATACTGGGAAATTGCTGTAAGAAGAGAATGTTTGCTAAAATCAAGCTTTTGTTAGTGGATCAACTTAAATGCATTATAGAATGTCACCTTGCTTGTCTTACTGAATGTTACCAGCTTCTATTGGTAAACTTGTTAAACTATACTTAGCAAAAACCCCACCTATGTTCTCTTCCTGTAACTTCCTGGTCTGAAGAATAAATTCAGGAAGAGAACTCCAATTTGTGGTTAATTTTCCAAATGGAAGGAATGCCTCTCTCTTGAGGGTTCTGGGAGATTAACCCCTTTTTGGGGCTTCTCACTGCTCAGAAGAGATGGGCTTTGAGTAATCTTTGGTGGCTATGTGACCCAGGGGAAAAGGAGTGACAACTCCATGGGAGGAAAAGCAACAAATGGTGACCCCAATGTAACAAATTCTGGGTCCATGGATCGTAGACTGACCTGCCAAGTCTTGGAAAGGAAAAGAAAGAGTACATCCATCACTCATCCTGACAAAAGGGAGGACCTGACAAAAGGGGCAAAAAGAAACAGGATGCCCAGAAAAGAAACAGGACATCTACTCATCCTGTCAAAAGGGAATTCCTGGTAAGGGGGACTCACCCCGGTAAAGGGGATCACAGAGGTGGCTTTTGATTTAGCGATTGCACATCTGCTACAGTGTCTAGCTAGGGCTTTGCCCAGAAGTTTTCCTTTCTTTCTCTATTTTCTATCTATTCTTGCAATTATGGGTAGTTTACTGTCTAAGAGGGAAGTTCAACATAGTTCAGTCCTTCTATATCTCCTTAAGGCAGTAGTTTATAAAGTAACTAACTGTCATCCAACTAAATTATTATTGATAATAGTGGTTTGGAAATTTTGTCGAATTGCTTTAAAAATTATTCAGAATCTTAACAAAAGGCAAAAACGTGTTTATGCCATTAAAGAGGATGAAAAGCAATTCTCACCTCCTCCTCCTCCTCTCCCCACATCTCCACCTTTGGAGGCAAACAATTCATTTGTTCCCTTGATGGAGTCCTGTCTTAAAGAAGGACATAACATGGGAGTTGATGCTCATCATGTCTTTCCTGTTGTAAGAACTAGGACTCAGTCGAGACATGAAAACCTCCCATTCTCCTTGTTTGAAAGATCTAAAAAGAGCACAACAGAAAATGGCTTACATAGTACTTTTACCAAGGAATACTTAGAATCAATTGCTAATGGGTATAATATGACCCCTTGGGATTGGAAAACACTGGAAAAACTGTTTTATACTCAATATACTGTATGGCTCCAAGAATATTGGAAAGCCTTACATGCTATTTCACTAAAAAATTTACAAAATGAGGTTCAAATTACCATGGACATGTTACTTGACCAAACAATTAGAGCAGCCATAAAGGCTTGGAACAAAATTCCTGAAACAAAATCCAAACTTCAACCTCTTGCTTCCCCTGATGCATTTTGGATACAAAGATTAGATAACACTCAGCCACTGTTGACATTATCTCTTGAACAAAAGTTAATTACAGATTTGGGGGCTGTTATTACCATAATTTCTAAAAAGGATTGGAATTCATTATGGAAAGTAACTTCTTCACCAGTTACACTTACTGGATTAGGAGGGTACAAAATCCTGTATCAAAGTAAAAATCCTTTGTTGTGTACTTGTCCCGATGGACAAACTGCCTCCATTATGCCTTATGTTCCAGATCTACCTCAAACCCTATGGGGCCAAGACCTCCTTGCTCAATGGGATATTTATATTGGGACATCTCCTTCAAAATTTATCATGATGGCCATGGCCACAGTCCCACCAGTCAAATTACAATGGACCCCTGGTCCTCCGGTTTGGGTGCAACAGTGGCCTCTTAAAGGGGAGAAATTAAATCAAGCTACTTTACTTGTTAAACAACAGTTACAAATGGGACTTTTAGAGCCATCACATAGTCCCTGGAATACTCCCACTAAATCTTTTGCTACTCTTAGACAGGGACCCACTGAGCCTTATATAGATTTTATTAATCATCTTCAAGATGCTATAACTAGACAAATTGACAATGCTCGTGACAATCCAGAACTGCTATCACAAGTTTATTTACATTTAATCAAACAAGTTAATAATGCTGGTTTACAAGTAGCTCTAGATAAAATTCAAAAATGGAGCCTTGGAAATGTCTTGGTTTTCAATTGCTCAGAGATATATATGGCCACAAAATATATCTTTCCATATTCAGGAGCCTTTTACTCTAAATGACTTACAAAACTTAATTGGCAACATTAACTGGCTCTGCCCTTCTATGGGTATTCCTACTTATCAATTACAGCATTTGTTTAATACTTGATCTGTCCTCCGTTGTTACTTATCTGAAGAAGCAAAATTAGAATTAAAACAGATTGAATCCTTTTCACATTCCAGACAATTAAAATGTATTGTTAAATCTCCAGTCATTCATTTCATTATTTTGAATACCCTATATATTTCCACAGGTTTGCTTTGCCAATTTCTTCCTAAAATAGGAGTCATTGCATGGATTTTCTTACCCCATCAACAGAAAAGGAAATTATATACTAAATTAGAATAATGTATTCATTTACTCACTAGGGGGAGACACCATTGTCAAGAACTTACTGGGTATGATCCTGATATTATTAATCCTGGTCTTTCTAAAACTGATTTTTACACTGCCCTTGAACAATCAGCATCTTTACAGATAACTA
Organism: Cynocephalus volans; assembly: GCF_027409185.1. Lineage (NCBI taxonomy): Eukaryota > Metazoa > Chordata > Mammalia > Dermoptera > Cynocephalidae > Cynocephalus > Cynocephalus volans. Next base: position 176,714,774 of record NC_084460.1, read on the forward strand.
TGGCTGATTTTGTTGGTAAGATACAATTCTCATTACCCCATGATAAAATTTTATAAGGACTCCAAATACTGCCCATACAATTAAAATCCTGTTTATCCCCTATTCCCCTCCCTCAAACACTAACTGTGTTTATCAATGGCTCTGGCAGATCAGGAAAGGGATCTATAACATGGCAGGAACAGGAAATCTGGAAACCTTTTGTTACTATCCATCAAAAGTCCACTCAAAGGGCTGAATTGGCAGCTGCCACTGCAACTTTACAACATTTTTACAATCAGCCACTTAATTTAGTAGCTGGCTGACTATGTAGTTGGTGTCTTACAGGTAATTCAAGATGCATCTATCCGTGAGGAAAATGATTTTCTTTTATTTGAAATGTTTTGGCATTTACAAAAACTTATTCAAAAAAGACATCATCCTTTCTATGTAACTCACATGCATTCTTATTCTGGTCTTCCTGGCCCTTTATCAATTGGAAATGATATGGCTGATCACTTTGTTATGTATAATAATGTTTTACAGAAAGCTATTGATTCTCATCAGTTTTTTCATCAGGGTGCACGAGCTTTGGCTAACATGCATCAGATCTCTTACAGGCAGGATCAAGATATTGTTTGTCCTTGTCCCAATTGTCAGAGGTTTTCTAATTTCCCTGGAGGAGTTAATCTTCAAGGAATAAAAGTTAATGAGATTTGGCAAATGAAAGTCACTCATTCCACTTTTGGACATCTTAAATATTTATATGTTACTGTTAATACTTACTCTGTTCTTATTTGTGCCACTGCCCAAACAGGAGAAACTGCTAAACATGTTAAAACAATGTTGTCTTTCGCCTTTGCCACCATGGAGATTACAAATCAATTAAGACAGATAATGGACTGGAATATACCTCTAAAGTCTTTCAAGTATTCTGTGACAACTGGAACATTAAACATGTCACAGGAATCCCATATAACTCCACTGGCCAGGCAATTGTTAAAAGAGCTAATGGCCTTCTTAAGTCTCAAATAAGTAAACAAAGGAGGGGTAATATAGATATAGGACTGGCCTCTCATGAGCAGATCTTTAAAGCTCTGTTTACATTAAATTTTTTAAACTGTAATTCTGCCAAATTAATGGCCACAGATTGACAGTTCATACCTCCTGAAAAGAGGCCTAGATGCTTAGTTTTATTCTGCCACCTGCAACGGGACCACAATGGTTGAGACATGTCAAATTGTTAACATGGGGGAGAGGGTATGCATCTGTTCTCTCACCCACAGGCTTGCTATGGATTCCTGCTAAGGCTGTCAAAACTTATGTGGAACCCCAAACAAGACAAGGAATTGAATCTGATCTCCAAATCTCAATGCCTTGCCATCACACCTCAATCCATTTCACCGGGCATGGTACACATCAGACCACCAGTGATGAAAATAATGACAACAAGCTCCAAATTGACCTGGGGTAAATTAAAAAACTTCAACAGTCAAATAGCTTTCAATAGCTCATCCCTTAAGCTCAGTAACTCACTTGAGAAACAAAAACTAACCTAAAATCTACCTGTTTAACTAGATGGTCTCAAATTTTCTGGCATCCAGCTGGTTATCTTAAACAGACTTCTAAATTCTCTTCTAGTCTCATCTATGTATTTCTTCACAAAATCCTATGGTAGAATTCTATGCTATTTTCTTAAAAGGAAGAAAATCTTCTCTGCATCTTCTTGAAAAGGCTTGCATACTTTGCTTTACAATGTAAATTTGTTATGTTGCTTTCTTTAAGGCAGGGTGAGGCCTCACCAATAAGTCTTTTTAGAAAAAGCACAATCTAAACCTGACTGTCCTTTTTACTAGTGAGCTTTTTTTTACATCTTGAACAAAGCCTATAAGATCCTTATTTGTTCTTGTTTATATCTGCATATATGCATGTGTAAGCTGTATGTTATGTCTATATGTTCATGTCTGTATGTGTAATTGTGTTGTCGGCAAAGTACCAAATTGGCTTATAATTAGTACGTGCTCATTAAATAAATAAGTATACTTTTCAAGTTCACATGACTTAAATTTTCTAAAGTTTTGATAAATATATTTTCAAAATTTGATTCAAACCTTTTACCTAATATGTCTCCTTGTTATCTCAGCTCTGCCTCCTGGCCATGCTGGGAGAAACAATATCTTTTAAACATTATCTTTGTAAATGCAGCCCTCTGTCTTAAGCTCCACATGGCTCCAAATGCCACATGGAAACCTGGGACCCAAAATGGCTAGTAAAAGGAAACCTATGCCCAATATTGCATAAGCCCTAGTTAACATTAACTGATAAGGGTATAGATCTAATATACCAAATTTTTGGCTGGGAAACCATAAATATGTATTTGGTAAAAATAGCTAAAACTCAAACTGGGCTTTCTGTAATTTGCTCTGACAAATGGATGCCTATTTACTCACCTGAATGTATAAAAACATTCTTATCAGCATCCATCATTGCCTGGGTTTACTAATCAAACAGGATTACTAGAGGTCTTTTCACTTGACTGCTCTTAATACAAAATTGTAAAAGGTTTTCTTTGTCCTTTAGATAACTGGTTTAAGAAACTTACTTCATGATAATTTCTTGTGCTCTCTGCCTTCAAAACCATCTGTCACTTTGGTTTTACTTTTTGTAGTAATTTGTGATTTTATTCAACTAAGTGTTTTAAGCCTTTTGTTACTTGACAAAGCTTCCCAAAACTGAAAGCTCAACTTTTTGGTTTAAACTAACTTTGAGGAGTTCCAAGGGCCCTGGATCTTCTCAAAGGATATATAAAAAAGTATCAAAACTAATTGGCTTATTTAATAAATTAGACTATATGGGAAAGCATTGTCAGTACTGAAGGTGTTATGGATATGTGTTCCAAAATCTTGTAAGGTTCTTAAATATCTTAAGTGTCTTGATATAAATGCTACTGGTCATAATCTTGGTTTAATTATAATTTTAAAATATTATATCTTCAAATATTTAATGAAAAAACTCTGATAGGTGGAGTTTCCTGATAAACTTTAAGTTCATAGCTATAACTAAAGTTCCAAAATTCTAATGAAGAAACTGATGGGTTTGTAAATTTGTTCACAAAGGTCAAAACAACAAAAGTTAATTAGTGAACTAATTAAAAAGAATTATGGGTTTTTACAATTTCCTTATTTTGAAACAATGCTAGTTCTCTTAATATTTTGTTTTCCAAATTAAATAAAAAAACTCTCTCTCTCTCTTAAGCTATCTATAACTAACAACAGTTTGGTAAAATATCATTTAAAACAGAGATAAAAGTATTTGTTTTCTCCCTATTTGATCCCCCCAAATTTAATAACATTAAGTATCCTTATGATTATTATGGCAATGTGGCTATTTTTATAAATTCAATGAAAACTAACTCTCTCTCTCTTTATAACAGGATATAATTTAAAACTTTGGATATAAGATAGCATGTCTCACCACTTCTAAGTTGCTGACTCCTCTTTCATATCGCCTTAATTTGGCCTAACTGCTGCTTCATCCTGCTGTTCAACCCCCCCCCCCCCATGTGGGACAGATCACCACCTGGGAAAGGGCCTTCCTAGCAGTGTGGGATTTAAACAAAGATAAGTAAGACCTTTTCAATCAAGATATCGATCATCAATGCTTTTATAAGGAATGCCTTGATCATAGAGGGGGAAATAACTTCTTCTCTACAAAAGCAGTTCTCTAAATTTTCCTGGCCTTAAAGAGGGTGTTTGTAACTTGGATGAGACATCCTGTTCTTAAACAAAAGACTTGTAATTGATCAAAATTTTTACAAAGACTAGATGCTTTGAAAGCAGTAATGCCCTGGACAGGTGAACATTAACAAACTCTCTGGACTCAGAGTCAACGATTATATGGAGCAGAATCTCATTCCAGAGTTTCAACAATTGGTAATTACACCCTATTCACAGCACATGGAATGATGCCAATGCAGCCACTCTGAGACAATGACATCACCAGTCCTCACCTGAAGTAAATTAAAAGGACTTGCCATGCTAAATGATAGAACTTTGCTTTAAATGCTTTTGTCTTAACTGTGAAAACCTTATCTATAGCTTTTTCTTTTTCTTTTAGATAAATAAAATGGGGGGAGATTTGAAGTATGCATAAAGCAAATGTACTTCACAGGGCCTGGTTTTCCAAAGCCTTGGAGTTTCAAATATTGACCTTGCAAAGGACAGGAAAATTTCCCCAGACTATATAGTCTCTGTTGTAAGATAAAGAATTGTAACACAGCAAGGTTGCTGGCTCAAAGACAGACAGGTCACTGATTGATATGTAAAGATACTGGGAAATTGCTGTAAGAAGAGAATGTTTTCTAAATTCAAGCTTTTGTTAGTGGATCGACTTAATTGCATTATAGAATGTCACCTTGCCTGTCTTACTGAATGTTACCAGCTTCTATTGGTAAACTTGTTAAACTATACTTTAGTTTAGTTTAGAACTATGCCCACCTATGTTCTCTCCCTGTAACTTCCTGGTCTGGAGAATAAATGCAGGAAGAGAACCCCAATTCATGGTTAATTTCCCAAATGGAAGGAATGCCTCTCTCTTGAAGGTTCCAGGAGATTAACCCCCTTTTGGGGCTTCTCACTGCTCAGGAGAGATGGGCTTTGAGTAATCTTTGGCAGTTCCATCACCCAGAGGAAAGGGGGTGACAAATCCTTGGGAGGCAAAGCAACATCTCCCTCTCTCCTCCCTCCTTCCCTCCCTCCCTTCCTTTCTTCCTAATATGCACCCACTTTGCTTTTACAAACTCCAACTTTTGATGCATTCCAAAGGAAAGGTAAGCCAACCACAGGGTAGAAATATCACCTTAAGCCAGAGCTCTGGGTCAACAGTGACTACAGGAGGCACCTGGCAGGAAGAAGAAAGTCACCATTTCATCTGGACCTACAAAGACTTGATACTTAGAACCACAGCGAACACTGGGGGACCTAGCAGTGGTGTATAGACAAAGTGTTGCACCATGTTTGTCCTGAGCTACTGATCACTGAGGCAGACTTTCTTCTAAAGGCAGGACTTCAGTCAATATGTCCAAACTCTGCCTTATTTTCTGAACAAGTGAGAGAACAGGGAGAGATAATGAGAAAGCAAAACTTGGAGACTATTGAAGAGTCAGGCTCTCTTATAGATTCTTCAGAAGGGAAAATAAAACCTTGTGATACTGACACAGATTCTAAATAAAGTCAGTTTGTGGGAAAGCTGCCTCCCAGCACCCCACCACAACCCCAGGCTTTTGCACATTCCCAGTCCTTAACCTATCTCCCACTCATCTGGTAATTGGGACCAGGATGGTGGGACTGGACCTTTTTTCTACCTCACCTCTCTCTAGCTGCTCTTGCTGTCACCTTTCCCCTTCTAGGTTGCTTTTGATACTAAAGGTTTATCATGACTTTATGTCTATTGACTGGAGGGGGATTGAGCAGATGATATTATGTAGTCATTTCTTAGTGATAGTCCTGGGCCCAGGGAGAACCCTCAACTGCATGCTACATAAGCACCTCTTTACTCTTTCCAGCCACACAGCAGCTCTGCTAATGTCTCTAAACTTATTACACCAGTCAAATTTTTCTGTGCAAGAGAGTTTTTACTATAGTGGAAAGAAACCTGCACATGTCTTGGTGGATACTGGTGTATTTAATTTTTACATGGATTGCATGCCACCTGATCAGTTTATTTTATGACCTCTTAAAGAGAATTTGCATTTGATTGTTCCCATTATTTCTCATTCTAACTACACATAAGGGGGTTTTATCTCAAGGAACTAGTTGCCTTCTCTACCTGCCTATGACATCATATTCACAAAGTTAATGAGGACATGTGCACATGGCAGTGGTGTCACCATTCCTCTAAATGTGGCTGACATTCGTTGTCTCAATATAGAAAATCTGAATTAAAATGTAGTCTTTTAGTACTGGCAAGAGATAATAGTCACTAGAGCTAGGGCTTTTCTGAGAAATGTATAATGTCCCCAAGGTCTCTGTTCAGTTCTAGAAGATGCTGGTTCTTCTGAATCACAGCATCTTATTAAAAGGCCCTCGTTTGCCCCAATCCAAATTAAGTATGATATTTCTTTCTATTCAAACACTGATTTTCATTGTTTTTTGAAAAAAAACCTTTTCTGGATTAATTTTCAGAGAATATATATATATTTTTTAAAACTTTCCTTCCCATGGCTCGAAGTTACAACTGGATTTGCATTACCAAGGATCCTGGCCCCAAAGTGCTCAGTTCTTTCTCAATAAATTAGGCAAAAAACCTTTTCTGGATTTATTTTCAGAGAATAATTTTTAAAAAACTTTCCTTCCCATGGCTTGAAGTCACAATTGGATTTCCATTACCAAGGATCCTGGCCCCGAAATGCTCAGTTCTTTCTCAATAAATTAGGTAATCTCATTGTAGCAGAATTTTTCTCCAGGGACATTTGCCACTTTTATTTTCTTGATTTCCTTGTGCTTTTAATGTTTTAGTAACTGTACTAATCTGTTAACTTCCATGAGCTAAGGTCCACGCTAGAGTGGGCTGTGACTTTGCTTTCATTAGCATGTGTTTAAACCCTTCAGCCTGGAATGACATCTTTTATGCTAGCTTTTCCTGTTTAGTGATTTTCTCCCTAACTTAACTCTTTATAAGAACAAGGAACTTAATTTTGTTGAGGTGGATAATCAGGAAATTGTACTTATTCTTTGATTATACACTGTAAGCATGAAGGATGTGGGAAAATTTTCAGAAGATAAAGTCCGTTCCTTGTCTTGGAGAAATTTATTATTTCTTGAAGGAGATCAAATACCTAGAAAAAAGAGCCTTAAAAATAATCTACAAAACAACTTTTTAAAGGAAAGTATTTGTACGTAATGTGTCGGTTGTTAAGCGGTACCAGGAAAAGAGGTTACTTAAATGATTGGAGAAGGCAGGAGTGGAGGACTCTCTATAGAAATGTCAGAGAAGTTCAGATTTGATATGACAGGCTGCTCTAGTTCCTATTTGGAGAACCTGAAAAATAATGTGTGTAACACACTATGTTCTTGTCAGACAGTAACATGCCAGAGGCAACAGCTTTTCTCTACTGAGTGTGTGTGTGTGTGTGTGTTTGAATGCATGTGTGTTTTATGTGTTTTCCAGCTATCCTAATTCATCCATTTTTAGTGGAAAAGAATATTGGCCCAGTGTATAAGCTAATAACAACTTTATGAAAATAAACATCTAGTGCAATGTAAAAAATGAATACTCTTTTCTCCATAAATTATAAAATATAGTTTGATTAAAAAACAAATAAACCCTTCATCGGTGTTACACAAATAGGTAAGATGTAATTAATGGGAAGAATTTTTTTTCTCCTCCTAGGAAAATGAATCATATACTTGGCTTGTTTGGCTTCCTGTCAAGAAAACATCTTAACTCTCCATGTACTGAATTATCTTGGAGGCAAACGGTACATTCATGATATGATTAAATCAACGTTGGACCCCCCAATAGACAGTGGGCCAGCACAGCAAAGGCCTCTGGTATAGATGGACTTATTACTGTTAATTACTGTAAAATTGTCCCTGCAAAACCACAGAGTATTTTACCAAATCCTAAACAGCTTCAGGGCAAGAAAGAGAATGAGAATAAAATAGAAAACAAATCATTCACTCTGCTCTAGAGTATAAAAACATATATGGGCAGGCTTTTTTTAAGAAAACAAGTCCCTTTAAAATAACTCCTCTGCTTTGCTAAATAAAAGGGGATCTTTGATTTCATGTATAGGCATATGGCATTTTCGGGGGGGAAAACAGTATGAAGATCTAGGGGAAAAGTCTATGTGTCTCAGAAGGGGCAATGGCTTGGGTGACTGGATTATTGAATGATCTGTACACTTGTGCAGAGATATGTAGACACAGAATCATATGTACATTGAGCAAAATCTGCCTGGACCTGGGCATACAAAAATTTACGTGAACCAGCCAGAGGGTTGGGATCTTTCTTCTTGAAGATGAAAGTCCTTCAAAGTCAGGTACACTTTGCTGGGTAGGCTGACTCATTACCACACCTGTAGAGTGCAGACAAGTCTTAGGTGTTCAGAAGCTGGCCTTGATATGATGACATCGCCATACAGAAATTAGTATGCATAGTAAAATATCCTGATCTCTTCTGCATAGTTAAACACCAACCAGCTGCACAGACAGATTACAGCTCAAACAAATGGACTTTTGTTCACTTGGATTACTCCATACTAATGAACTTAAACAGAGAAATAGATGTACAAGACAATGAGAAGGTCCAAAACAACTTATGTCTAGCTTTGTTGTGTACCTGGGAGGAGATGCTCAGTCATATGCATCCTGCCTACTGATAAGAGCCTGAGGTCCAAGGCAGGAGAGCAAGTATATGAGAGGGAAAGCTAAACTTTTTGTAGAAAATGTATGTATAACAGGTTTTAGAGCCAAGTAAATGAGTTCAAATCCTGGTCCCTGTCATTTAGTCTAATTATAAAATATTTCAGACCAAAAACCATGGTTTTCTCACTTAAGAAACAGAGGTAATCCCCACCATGTGGGATTTCTATGAGGAATAAATGCCAAAGCATGTGTCTGACACATTAGTTTGAAGTGTCAGCTTGGCTAAGCTATACTCCCCACCAGTTATTGAATTAAGCACTAGCCTAGGTATTGCTGGGAGGTATTTTGTAGACATTATTAGCATCTATAGTCAGTTGACTTTCAGTAAAGCAATATCATTCTCCATAATCTTGGTGGGTCTGATCAAACCAGTTCAATAGATTTAAGGACAGAAGTAAGATTTCTCTGAGGGACAAGAAATTTTCCTTGTGAACTGTGGCATCAACTCCAGCCTGAGAGTTTCCATTCTGTCCTTCTTGATGGCCTGCCCTATGGATTTTGGGCTTGTCTAATCTCCACAATCATGTAAGCCAATTCCCTGCTATATCTATCTTTCTGTCTATCTACCTGTCTATCATCTATCTTTCTATTCTGGTTCTGTGTCTTTCATGGAATCTTGACTCACACAAGTAGGAACCCCCAAATGTCCCTTCTCTTATAATCCAAATATAAGGGTACATATCTGAACATACAAATTCTATATTTCTGTCATACTGTAGTGATAAATAAATATTTATTTTCTGTTCACCTCTCTAGATTAAATTAGAGGATAAAAAAAACATGCCCAGAGGTTTTCCTCAAGTCTTTTCCCATTAGTGTATTAGTTTGGGCTCATTGATTTAAAGAGTGGTCATCATGCACTCAGATAACCTAATCTTGATGGTATAGGCACAAGGCAGGTTGACTTCCCTGGCTGGGAAGGGGAAGGGAGGATTTGAGGGATACAAATGCCAGCAGCAGCATCAACGTTGAGCATCATTTACCATGTGCCAGGCATTGTTCTTTTTTTTAAGGTGAGATTTCAGTTTGTTGATAATTTTTGAAAAAAAAAAAAAATGCAATTATAACTGTCACTCTGAGACATTTTTTATCTTTTTTTCACTTTAAAAAATTTTTTATTTTTAACATTATTTGTACATGTATGTGGGGTACAGAGCTATGCTATCTACCCTAAGTGAATCAATGCACAGTATATGCACCTACTGTTCTTAATAGTTAACTAACAGGCATTCACTTATTTAATCTTCCTAGTAACCCTAAGATGTAAGTACCACTATTATTCCCACATTCCAGGTGGGGCATCTGAGGCATAGCATTTAAATTGCTTGTACTGGAATGTGGTAGAGTCCCAGTGGCCATGGTGAGAACATGGCTTTACAGAGCAATGTAACTATAGAGTGGAAGCCCTGCTTTGGGTGTTTCTTTACCTGGAAAGATGGGAGACAGGTAGGTTAGGTAGAGCTTGGAGCCTCCACAGTAGCCCTCTGTTATGAAATGAGAACTAGAGGGAAGAAAGCACGGGAATGGAGAGAGACAAGGGAGCAGAACCCTGAAAAGAGGAGTGTTAGGTAATGTGTCAATGTAGGGAGCGGGTCTTCGTCTTTCTGGTCTCTATAATCTCACTCAGAGCCTGCAAAGCAGTAGGTGCTCAAAATACCTGTTATGAATTGAATAAAAATGTTAGGACAACATTTTACTGAGAGCTGGCCTAGATATTATGATTAGAAGAGAAATTCAAAGCATATCTTCATCAACTATTTGTGGTCAAGGCCATGGTTATCAAAGTTGTCCAATCTGAAATACTTCGAAAAACATTTTTGAGTTTTGTAAATGGATGCCTCAAAGAGGATTAAGGAAACTCTTATCATGAGGATGAGATTTAAAAGAAATGAGAAGATTTGATCATATTTATACTCTTTAATTTGCCACTTGAAATCTAATTCAGTGAATTGCATGTATCCATCTCACCCAGGGACAGTTCTCATACCACATTTGTAAGGGGTTGGTGGTCTCAGTTCAATTTACATCACATAAATCGTTCTAACTGGTGAATCTCTGCAGAGAAAGCAGGAAATTGAAATTCAGGGTAGAAGCTTTCCTTTAACTTCTCAGGTTAACTATTTTGTTAAATAGGATAAATTGTCTTTATACAGTGCTAATATTATAATGGTTGAACTTAGGATTTTAATTGTGTCCATTAACCAAATTGCCCTACTTCTGTGAATAAAAGATGTTTGTTTCTCTAAATCTGCCAATTTAATTAACTAGCATAATTTCTTAAATATACAAAATTTGAAACATAAACAGCGACTACATCTATACACTGAATTTTATTCGTAATAGATTATTGTTAACATGATTGTTGGCATAAGAATAGCATTATTATTTTTCCTTCAATTCTTGCTCAAAATGTCAGTCAATCAACAAGAGCTTATTGAGTATCTACTAGATAAACATCTTTCTTTCATAAGACTTAACTTTAACCAGGGCTTCTCAATCTCAGCGTTAGCGATATTTAGGGCTGGATAATTCTTTGTTGTGGGGGATAGTCCTACGGTTTTGGATGTTTACCAGCATTCCTGGCCTCTAGCCATTAATGCTAATATTACCTATCCCCCAGTTGCCACCATAAAAATTTCCACATAATCCTGAGAGGGCAAAATCACCCCTGATTGGGAAACACTATTTTAAATTCATGAAATAGATTGCATTAGACAGTGTGGACTAGCTGTGATGAACATTTCTCAGACCTTAGAGGCTTGAAACAATAAAAATTTATTTTTTGCTCATATCAGAGAGCAGTGAGGGTCATTACAGTGGGAAGGGGGACATGGAACTCTTCCATCTTCTGTTGGCTGCAGCCACACTCTATTGTCCAAAATTCAATCCTGTGGGCCCATCTAGGTACGAGGAAGTTTGGAAAATATGGTGTAGTTGCATCTCAAGAAGAAAAGGGAAAAAAAGTTTTGGTGAATAATAGCAAACCTCTGCCACAAGTATTCTAACAAAATAAAGTCAAATTGTGACAAGCAGATTAATTTGATAGCTTTGGAAGGGATTCTCACAGAACATTATTTGAATGATTTACTTCCAGACAAGGAAGCCAATATGTGCTTATGTGGTCCTCAAACACTGAGTAAAAATATGAACAGGCAATCCAAAAGCATCTATTCAAGACAGTAGTGTGTACCTGGTGGGATACTGGAGCCTCTTCTAGTCCAGCATTCTTTTGGGGCCTTTCAAGCCCATTTCATATCTATCAGGTATACACCAAAAGCAGTGTCTCTGATCTGCTATCTCCGTATTCACCCAAAGCTCAGAAAAACAATGAGGAAACAGAACAAAATAAAACATGTCATTGTAATTTAGAGATGTCCCCTAAGATAGCCATTCAGCATCAGCATTGGGAAGGAGGCAGATGAACCCCAATACAGTTTCTGACTTCAGAATCTCCTTTCTAAGAGACCTTCAGGAATCTTCCTAATTTAAAAACACCTTTATCATTTTGAAGGGATACCTGCACTCCCAAGGACATCACAACTTTATTTACAATAGCCAAAATATGGAACCAACCTAAGTGTCCATTGACAGATGACTGGATAAGGAAAATGTGGTATATACATGGAATACTACTCAGCCACCATAAAAAAGAATGAAATTTTGCCATTTGCAGCAACATGGATGAGTCTGGAGAAAATTATGTTATGTGAAGTAAGCCAGACAAGGAAAGAGAAATAGCAAATGTTCTTACTCATAACTGGATGCTAGGAAAGAAAGAAAGAAAGAGAAAAAGAAAGAAAGAAAGAGAGAGCCCACACCAATACGTTGAACTTTCTGAAGGAAAGAACAAACCTAAGGACTTTGGGGAGTGACAGGTCAGGTCAAGGGCATAAAGAAAAATCATGATTTGTAGTAATGAATATGCTAAAAATTAAAAAGTAAAAAAGAAAGCTTAAAATAAAAAAAAAAATAAAAAACAACTTCAGATTCCTTATATGTAAAAGGAGCATGCTATGTTTTCAAGGTTGTTAAGATAAGTTAAACTAATGTATGTAAAGCACATAGTAAATATAGTGCCTGGCACATGGGTATTTATTTATTTACTTCTTAAGTCTCTGGACTCATAGATTATACTACCTGCAGGCAGTTTGACAGATACGCAGACATGATCCGAAAGAAGAGGAAGTAGAGAGAGATCAGTAGGCAGAACCAGAACAAAGAAGGATATGTACGGGTCAATGAAGCTTTAGTAGAGAGTTATAGAATATTGGGTTTAACTTTAAGTAGGACACATTCATAAAGCCCAAGAAAGAATGATTCCATTAGTTCTACCTGGTTTGTCTTTGGTTTATTCACTGTATGATGCCAGTCCTCTTCCCTCTGCTGTTTACCCCATCCTCCCAGAAAACAGGCTGTAACACATGTTAAGATTGGTTTGTCCTAAATAATCATAATAAGCATATTTTCTCTGCAGAATTTCCTAATTCTGACTAGCTCAAACCATAATCTTTAACAACTGTTCAAATATTTTCGTTATGATAGCAATAAAGGGTGCTATCATTTATTGAGTGTCCATAATAATCTTTATCATGCTTCTGTTCCAGTTCTTAGAGCTCCCTTTATGAGAGGGATTTGTCCTCCTGTTTACAGGTGAGGAAATCGAGACCTCACAGGTTAAGTGATTGGCCAGTTGCCAAGGCTCTGCAATTTGAATCCAGATTTTCTGACTCCAAACCTTCCTCTGTTTCCTCTCTAACATGCTGCCTGCCTGCTCTGGGCATGTGCATTGCTGCTAATGTCTGACATTGTTTTAGAGCCTCCAACATCCTCTTGTTCATGGCCTGGTTTTCAGATTATATGCCCTAGAAAACCCACCGATGGAGACAAGGTAGCAAGTGAATAAAGACTGTAATTCCCTGGGTCATTTCATTGCACATCAGACATGAGAAATGTGACCCAGGATTATCCCCAAAAATATAAGCCAAGAGAGTGCCAGGCCTTTAAGTAAGAAACACTGGGTGTTTTCTGCAACTTAAATACAAGTAAGCTTGGGAGATAGGGAGGCAAATTGTTTTATTTGAGTCTGACAGTGTTTTGAAACTTTCCCATTTCACCATTAATGGTGGCACATAATCAAATTAGCCTTTAAGAGCCATCAACGCTCCGTGGGGTGGCACCACGGTGTACTGAGATGCCTCAGAGAGTTTAATTCTCTCTAACAGCTTCCCACAATAAAACAGTTACTGAATTTGAAAGTCATCAGGAGTAATTCTGGTAGGTCTTGTTTATATACCATGTTGCAGGGCTTCTCAAGAACTAGTGGCTACAGACTGAATCATTTTCTACATTTAAAGCTGATGGTACAAACGTGGACAGAAAACTGTACATCTATAGATATCTGTCAGTGATTCACAGTTCATGCAATCTCAAAACTAAAATTTTCTGTTGAAAGGGCTCTTAGTAATTCAGATGGAGAAACATTCCAGACAGATTCCAAGTGATTATGTTTGGAAACTACAAAGGAGGAGCCTCCAAAATCCTGTGGGCTTACTTTTTTAGTTTAGCAACACTCGCATTTTCTTTATGGTTCTTGTGTGATATTTGGTGATTACAAGGGCATTATCATGTCTTGGGACATCTGCTCTACTGTGGGCTAGTTGCTGATTTCAAGCTCCCAAACCAAGGCAAGAGAATCAGGAAACCAAAGCAAGAGGGTAGGCATGTGGTCTCAAGCCTACCATGACAGTTAAATATTGCCTTGGAATGACTGTTGCCAATACAATTGAGTAAATACAACTCACAATCTTGTGATTGAGGTATGCACAATTTGATTTAAATTTAGTTCCTGGCAGTTGTTAGGTTTCACTTTGGAATAGTTCCTCATTGTGGAAGCTGCCAATTCAGAAAGAGATGTTCCAGAGCTTATGTATTCCTGGACACATTATAGGCACCACATAAAATGCTGATTAAATGAATAAATGAGTTAGTTTTCCAAGAAAGATACCATTTACTTTTAGATTTCTCTGCTGTTTTAAACAGATGTGTATACATTCATGAGCATAAATGGGAGGGGTACAGAATAAGGGAAAATATGAAAATGTTAGGAGCTCAACCGGGGACTGAGGATGATGCAGACATTTAGTTGAGAGGACCACACTGGGTGTTTGGGAATGAGGAGAATGAGACACTTGGGTTTCCTATTTTTCATGAGTTGGTAAAATGAGGAGAGAAACATTGGTAGTGAAAACATTGTCTGGAAGTAAATACCACTTTCTATTTACTTGCACCACAGAAAACATTTTATTTTTCCACCAAAGTGCAGAAACCTTATTTATTTCCTCCCTTCCCTGACCAGCCTGGCAAAAGTGAAGGGATTTTGTAGGATAGCACCAAACTAATTTCATACAGCTGCTAGGGCTCCTTCTAGGCAGGGTTGATTAATGTTAGTTAACAGCATTAGTGTACCCATACCCACAAAAAAGTAATTTCCCTATTGCAAAGTCGTCTAAAATTTTGTGTTACCTCCAACTCTTCTATTTCCCCTGAATGTCATTCAAAGGGAACACCACTGACAAAGAGCTAATTAACTTCCATAGAAATGATTAGAAAATCTAAAATTCGATGCCCAAATTCCCTTAAGATCAATAGAAAAGCCCCCAAAACAGGATCAATTAGCTATCTCCTTCTGAGCAAATGACCATATCATAAGGTCATAACGCTACTGGTTTCTAAATTTCCACACAGTAGCACAAATCAGGGAAATACCCACCCTTTACAAAGTCATCATAATTAAAGACATTGTGAACTTACTTTAGATAGTTTGGACACAAAAATTAAATTCACTGTAAACTTGAATAAACTTCATTAATCTATCTTTAATGTGTTAAATATTGGAATCTAGAGATACTAAAATTGTGGAATTAGAAAATTTGGGGCTTTCAGTCTTCAATTCTCAGACTATTTATAAAATGTGTTCTAAACCCTTTCAGACATTTTATACTCTATTATTGGCTTTAAAATATTAAGTTAATAGGTTGAAATAAAACATTATTTTCTAATGGGCAAAGAAGTACTGAAATATGTTTCTTTAGAAGACCATAACCTCTTTGCTCTTCTTCCTGCTTTTTACTGAACGCTGCTTCTGGCAAAGGCACAGACTCTTAGAAGGACAGAGAAATGCACTGATGGAAACCCCAGAAGTCAGCAACCTCTATTTACTTTTAAGTTACCTGAGCACCTTGCATGCACCACACTTGAGTCTGTAGCATTTTATTCCTCCACTTTTGTTTTATAATCAAATCTAACATGCATCTTTTTTTTTTCTTGCTTTTGGTAGCAGAGATTACACTTTCAGGTAATGGGAAAACTTCACTTCTTCACTGTGCAATTTCTTTCCAATTTTTCTTTTTTTATTTCCCCACCTTGAGAGGTCTCTTTACTATCTTACACCCTAATAGATTATTCAGTGCTGCATGGACATGGCCACAGATTTACTGAAGCTATCACATTCTTTCTCTCTTCTATCATTCAACTGCAAACTCTGTAGAATTCCTTTCTTTCTAGCCCTAAATTGGCTATTAAAGATTGTTTTTCCCAGTAGTCACTAAGAGGTCCTTCGGGGAAGAGATGCTCTTCACCTGTGTCTTGGGCAGATGCGCTCTTCACATCTGACTGGGGACAGTTAATCGTGCCTTGAATGGGAACTAAGCGGGGAGAAGGGAGAGCAGGATAAGACTCCCCTTGTCAAATGCAGCAGGCCAGTTACACCTGTCCAAGCGTGTGAGCCAGCCCCAGCGCTTCTCCACTTCTCTTCAATATTCCTTCACTGTTGTTCCATCAACTCTAAACATTGTCTAAGAAAATTGTTCTTAGAGAACTCACTATGTTCATGGCACATCCTACACTCTGGCACAGGCCTTACGTCAAAATCTTTCCAAGAAGGATGTTATTAATATAAAGCAGTAGTTCTGAATCAGGGGTGATTTTGTCCCCCTTCCTCCCAGACCTTTGGCAATATCTGTGTACATTTTGGATTGTCACAATTGGGTGGGTGCTACTTCAATCTAGTTGGAAGAGACCAGGGATTCTGCTAATCACCCTGCAATGCCCAGGACAGTCCTCCACAATGAAGAATGATCTGGTCCTTGTGCTGAGGTTGAGAAATCTGACAAACAGGTCTGACTCCCATCTCTTGAAGCCAGAAATTACATAAGACCTGGTTGAGAGCATGTAAAGCTTTTGATAACATGAAGTTTTGGGTTTTATTCCACTGACAAAATCAAAATTAGCAGTTCATAAAGGACTCACTAGCACACACTAACATTGCTAGGGTAAATAGCTACCTGTTTCTAAATATTCGTTCTTATACACAGAAACAGACATCCACGAGCATGGTACAATATGCTTCATCACAGGATTCCTCTGAAAACTTGTTTGTTTAAGAGAAAAGAATACAATGAAGTCTATTTTCTCCCCAAGGAAAGCATGTGCTTTGAAAACAGGCTGTTTGAAAATGGCTTCTCCCTCCTCCCCCAAAACTTCTTGAGGCTACACTGCAGAGTTTCTTCCTCAAAGTCGCTTCTGTTTGTCTCTCTTTATGAAACAAGCTCCTCAAATACACAAAAGACTCTATTACTGCATCATCTCCCAAAGTCTGAAGAGTCTAAGGTCTTAACTGGTTTAGCAGTAAAATAGGAGTTCACTTTACAGGACCCACTTTCTCATGGCACTTTCCTGGGTCTGCCTATTTATAGAAGTCCTCAGAGTTGCTGGACAACAACTTTCTCTGTGGGGCTGTGTGATTCTCATATACTTCATCCGTAGGAGGGAAAGAACACAGCCCATGTAAAGGGGAGAAAGAAAACTAGAGAGTTGTAAGGTGAACCACTGTTGGGAAAATAGAATAGTTTGGTCAGGGCCCTCCCCTCGGGTCCAGCTGGGTGTGGTTTTAGCACATCCTTTGTAACCAAATTTTGTGTGTGTGTGTGTGTGTGTGTGTGTGTGTGGAGTCAGCGTGCAAGTATGCCAATGTATCTTTTTAGTTTTGTTGCTATTCTTGTGTTCTTCAGAGAGAGAGAGAGAGAGAGAGAGAGGAGTTGAGGAGTTTTAGTGAAACAGGCAGGCAGGCATCTGCCTGGGCATCTGCCTTGGGCATCCACCTTGGGCATCTGCCTGGCACAGCCATGCTTTCCAACCTATGCCTCAAAGGACCTTTTGGCTAGTTACCTAGCTCATAGACCTGTGTGTGAGGAGTCTGGTGACCCAGCCTGGTATGTGAGGGGTCTGGGGACCCAGACTGGCATGTAAAGGGTTTGTCACCCAGTCTGTGAATGGGCTTGATGGGTCTGTGAGCTCCAGACCCAGCCCTAGGTCAACAATCGGCCCAGTCGGTGCAGGATTACCAGCAAGTAAAAGCCTGACAATTAGCCTAGCTGTGGCTCCACAATTGGTGTCATGAACAGGATTAAGAGCACTAACTACAATTGGCAATGTTGACAGGATTCCAGACATTAGCCGTAGCATAACAACCACAAAACCATTAAACATTAACATATCATAAAATCAGGGGAAATGGTTGAATGAAAGAATGGAACACTGTGTTTTTAAAATAGCCTCTAATTCTAAGTCTTTTTCTAGATATTTCCAAGATGTATATGAATGGCAGTTGTGGTGAAACAGGATTATTATCTGTACATTACAGCACCTTAATGGAATCTGCAACTGTAATGGAATTCTTTTGAATATTTTCCATAATTAATTTAGATGGTGATTTACTCACATTTATGTGGCTTTTAGTGCCATTGAGAGAATACAGCTTCCCTGGGTTATGGAATTTGGGGTAACCTTCACAGAAAAAAGTTTTTCCAGGAGAATGACAAAAAAAGAGAGAGAGAGAAAAAACCCAGAAGAATTCCAAGACAAAGATCTTCTGTAACATAAAATCATTTTAAAACCATGGTTCTGAACAGTGTGGGAGGAAGCACCTTATTAATACATTTATTTCTCTAAAGTAAAAACGTCTCCAGTAATAATCAGAGAACAATTTTGGAGGTCTCTAAAGGTTGCTGTGCCTCAGCTTTTCATTGTACAGTGACAGAGGCAGTCGAAGCAGGCTTGCCTTTGAGTCAGATGTCTCTACTCTTCTTTGATTTCATTTTGGTTCTAGTTAATTTCCACTTCATTGAAATTCTTTGTGTGTGTGTGTGTGTGTGTGTGTGTGTGTGTGTGTGTGTGTGTGTGTGTGTGTGTGTGTGTACTGAGAAGAGCATTAAGAAGAGAACATTTGCATTTTACCTCCATGACTTGCTTCCTTAGCTTTACTTCAGATAAAGTTATTTTAAAGGTTTTCTTGGAGGAAATTTTTGTGCCAGCAGTGGGATCGGACTACCACTCTTCTGTGCCAGATGTGGAAGGGCATAGAAGGAGCAGGAAAAGCTTTCCCTCATGAAAAGTACTTTAAGATGCCTCTACAATAAAATGATAAATGAGAGTTTTTAGATTAGATGATTACCTCTTTTATGGGGAAGATGTTCTTCAGGAAGCCAGTGGACTGAGGTGCAAATTCTGGGTATGCCTAAAGCTTCATGGCTTTAAAAAAGTCACTTATAAATCAGTTGTTTCCATCTCTGAACTGGGATAATAAAATCTGATGCCAAGTATCTTAGTCCCTTGAAAGGAGAATCTGAGGCCAAGGATTTTGCACAAGTATTTTATTTGGGGATTGTAATTGTGGGGAGTGGGAGTATAGGACGGGAGAGTAAAACAGAGGAGGGAAAGACAAAGCAAGGGATTGACTACCAAGTTGGCCACCGCTATGAGTAACCGGCATTAGATTCTGCAGGGACCTTCTGAGAACCTTATGAATGGTGTCTCAGAACTGTCTGCCCAGGGCATGAAAGGAGCAAGCGTGATTAATGGGTTTCTACCCTCATCGATTAAGAATGGTACCATGCGTGTTAACGTCTCTCCCAACTCCGGGGTTGCGTGGTCATGAGTGCAGAGGGGACGCCACCTGAATCCCATGCTGCAGATCAGAGAAGTCCAAGCAGGAAGTGAAACCAGGTGGCACAGACCAAGCTGAAGAATTGTCTGATCGTCCATCTCAGTCCCTTAAAGCCAGATTACATTTCTCTCTGTTCCCCAAACACACTCTGCCCTCACCTCTGTGACTTCACTCATGCGGTTTTCCTGATATGCCTTCTCCTTTGACTGACGAATTACAAATCTATTCTTCAAGCACAATTCAGATATAACCTCCCCAGGAAGCTGTTCCTAAGGTAGTAAAAACCATGCTTACCTCATAATGTTGCTGTGAGGATTAACTGAGAAAATGCTTGCAAGCATTTAGCACAATCTCAGGCATAAAGGTGGCAATCAATCAATCAATTATTGTTGCTCTTATCAAATTATTTTTCTCGCAATGATTATTATGTCTGCTAGATTATTAAACACGATGAGGGAGAAACTGTGTCTTAACCACTTGTGAATGCCACACATAGTACCTGGCAGCTGGCAGTGTTTATAGGTCAGACAGTGTCACCCACAAAAAGACATGTTGAAGTTCTAACCCCCAGTACTTGAGAAAGTGACCTTATTGAGAGATAAGATCTTTGTAGAGAAATTAAAATGAAGTCATTAGGGTGTGCCCTAATCCCACTGCCAGTTTTCTTTATAAAACGGGGACATTTTGACACAAAGACCAATGTGTACAAATATGTACAGCAAGCAGACGTTGTGAAAACATGGAGAATACAACCTACAAGCCAAGAATGCTTGAGGCTCCTAGAAGCCAGGAGAGAGACCTGGAACAGATTCTCCCTTATAGTCCTCCGGGGAACCAGCCCTGCCAACATCTTGATTTCAGATTTTTCACCTTCAGAACGGTACGATAATAAGTTTCTGTTATTCTAAGCCACTCAGTATGTAGTAAACTTTGTTATGGCAGCACTAGGACACTAATAATAGTGTTCAACAAATATTTGAGTTTGTTTGAATGAACAGGTGAATGATGAAGACCCGAATAAAATTCTGTTATTATAGTGGTTCATCCTACATATCTTTTAAGATCCAAATAAATTTCAACCAGTTCCATAGCCTTTCCCTGACTTTTTGATGTGGGGAGATCTCTTCTATCAATAAGTACATAATCCTTCCTTCACCTGATACAAACACTGCTTTATGACTTTTCTTTCTTTCTTTCTTTTTTTTTTTTTTATGGTCAACTAATTTTCCACAACGGTACCAAAAAGACACGCAATGGCAAAAGGATAGTCTCTTTAATACATGGTGTTGGGAAATTGAATATTCACGAGCAAAAGAATGAAATTGGTCCTTTATCTTGCACCACACATAAATATCAACTCAAAATGGATTTAAAATCTAAACATAAGACTTGAAACCATAAAACTCCTAGAAGAAAACATAGGGTGAAATTTCCTATTTATTTATTTATTTATTTATTATGAATATTCATGAGACACAAAGCTAATTGTCACCCCTCATGCCCATGATGTGAGGGCCAGCTTCATACTGGCAGCATACCCGTTACCAGAAATTGCATTTGTACCCTGTGTCCTCCACCCAATTAAAACTACATTGAGATACCACCTCACTCCAGTTAGATTGGCTATAATCAAAAAGATGGTGAATAACAAATGCTCGTGAGGGTGTGGAGAGAAGGGAATACTCCTATACTGTTGGTGGGACTGTAAATTAGTACAACCACTATGGAAAACAGTATGAAGATTTCTCAAACAAATACAGATAGATCTTCCATATGATCCAGCAATCCCTCTTCTGGGTATATACCCAGAGGAATGGAAATCATCATGTCAGAGGGATACCTGCACTCCCATGTTCATCACAGCTCAGTATACAATAGCCAAGATATGGAACCAACCTAAATGTCCATTGATGGATCATTGAATAAGGAAACTGTGGTATATATACACCATGGAATTCTACTCTGCCATAAAAAAGAATGAAATATTATCATTTGCAACAACATGGATGAACCCGGAGAAACTTACATTGAGTGAAATAAGCTAAGCATAGAGGGATAAATACTGCATGTGCTCACTCATATGTGGGAGCTAAGAGAGAAAGAAGGAAGGAAAGAAAGACCATGGTAGTGTGACTTTTCTTGAATGGCTAGATAACTCACGTATTAAATGAATGGTACAAGTATATATGCAAGTCTTCATCCTGAAGTGGAAACAAATTGTGTCACTGGAAGTGCTCAGCTTTATTTAGGGTACTTACTAAATGCCCTGATCATTAATAAATGCCCAAATCTGCTTCTCTGGCAGTGCCTATGTCTGGGTCTGAGGCTCTGTTCTTTTTCACATGCGGCATTTCTAACATCAGTATAATAAAGCACGAGGGTCCCAGGGATGCCGATGACTGTAACAGTGACCGTCATCAGCACTTGTATTGGGACAAATAATTGCTCTTATTTATATATACTTATACAAAACATTCACATGTAGCCACTACTGTCTCCAGGCAGAGTGCTGACCACAGGGACAGCTGGCCAGCAGAGAGACACATCCATTTCTTGGACATCCAAACCCATATATCCACAATAGGATTTTTTAAAACATGTGATCCAAATAAATCTAGGTCATTGCTGTTATGAAAACATTAGTATTTTTATTACCATCTCCTGTCCCAACTTGCCTCATTAAGAACAACTAGTAGAAATACCTTATTTCAGTATTTGTTCATGGTTTGTGAAGACACTGTCTTTGAAATGGTTGTCTCAAAATGCTTTCATAAGAACTTCACAGAGGCAAAATATTTACATGCTTAGGTCCTCAGTAGTGGGGGGTGCAAAACTGAACAATTAGTACCCTTTACTTTATTCTAGCATGAAACAGAAAACAGAGTTACGTTCTTTATAATAAGCCTTCTAAATTAGTAAGTGGGATGGGTCAGGAGGGAATTACTGACACCAAAGGGTAAAAATAATTTAATGAATATGGATGCATTAGGAAATTTTAATTAAATATAGTTTCATATTATAATTTGTTCTGATATTTTATTAACATGCTTCTGCATATAACTCTATAAAAATATGCATACAGTTATGCCAAAAGTTTTTAATCATTTGAGGTTTTAATAACTCCAGCAAAGTGTTTAAATTAAAAATAATGCCAACAGTTTCTTCCTTCTGAATTACTATAGCTCCTGTAAAGTATTTACAAAACCCAAAAGTCATACTATGTCATTCCCTAAAAAGAACTACTCATTTAGTCTTCTCCCAGAGAACTTCATACTTTCATTTGGTAGAGCAGGGACTTTTTCTCACTAATAAATATAAGAATCCTAATGTCTAGTTGAGTGAAAGGAATGAAAAACAAGTTTTGTGGGGGAAATTAGTCTATTAAGGGGATAATTTTATTTACTTTTCCTTTGATGATAGTTGATGTTTTCTATAAGATCAGTAGGGTGAGTGAGTGGTCACTATACTCTTGTATTTAGGAGAAGCTGAGGTCTTGGTTGAAGCAGAGGGCATGCTGGCTGGTGGAATGTCATTCTTGGGCATCAATTTTTTCTTCTGTAAAAAATGAACACTGCTAATGGTTGATACCTGGCTCATGTCAAAGGTGTTCATACACTTGAAGTCACAATGATGGCTACTACACAAACCCAAATGAGCGTGGGCTGGGGAAACCACTGATAATAAATGACATCCCCTTGGTGAGAATCACCCCAGGTTGACATCAACCAGTAAGCAGCTTTTGGCCCTACCAGTAGTTAAAATATGGAAAATACTTCTGTGCTAGTTGAGAAATAGCTGCTGCCTTAAAACACTGGGAGCTCCCTCCACCCACATCACTACTTCAGCCCCCCAGTCCCTCCTGTGGGTCCACCCGTATTCCTCCAGTTCTAGCAAGTAAAAGGTGAATGCTTGGCAAGCAGCTCCGGGACTGCCAGATTTATTCTTCTTAGCTTCCAGTTGTTAAATATTTTGAATATTACTCCTGAAGTCTTGATATCAGCCTGATAGCTTGTTTGCTGAAACTCATCTGTTCATCTTGTAATTAAAAAAAAATTCATTTTGGAAGACTGGTTCTTCTCACATGTATATTTCTTTCATATCATTGAGTCTTTCTAAAGGTGAATGTCTTGGTCCATAAGGTAAGAATATCATTCAAATGCAATTTTTGTTCATTACTGAAAAAGGTTTTAAGTCATACTCAAGAAGTGTTTGCTGCCTGTATTAATCAGGGTTCTTGAGAGAGACAAAACCAATAGGATATGTTATAGATATATGAGAGAGGATTTATTAGAGGAATTAGCTCATGCAATTGTGAAAAGAAGTCCTATGATAGGCTGTCTACAAACTGGATGCCAGTAGCATGGCTCCGTCCAAGTCCGAAGGCCTCAGAACCAGAGAAATTGACGGTGTCCTTGGTGTAAGTCCTGGAACTCTAAGGCTGAAGAGTCTTGAGCTCTGATGTCCATGGGAAGGAGAGCAGAGTATATCCCAGCTCCAGCAGATCTAGAGAGAACAAGTCACCTTTTTTCTCTGTTTTTGTTCTCCTCAGGCCCCCAGCAGATTGGATGGGTCTCTCTCATATCAAGGGCAGATCTTTCCCACCCAATCCACTGAGACTCTCACGCTAATCTCTTCTGGAAACACCCTCATGGACACACCTAAAAGATAGCTTTACCAGGTATTCCTTAGTGTAATCAAGTTGACACCTAGAATTAACACTTACAAGTCCATCCCTTGTCAACTTGGTGTCCATACTTAACTCCTTAAATTATACTTAATCTACAAATAGGACAATAATGTAATAGCTCAGCCAAACATGATGCAACTATCCTGCATACAACTGAACACATGTTAATCTCTTTCCCAGAAGAGGAGGTAAAGTCCTTAGATGATATTTACTCTCCTCCCAATATCCCATGACTCAAATGCAAACACTATGATGTAAAGTTAACAATATCTAAATGCTGATATAAAGTCAATAAGTCTCATGGTACGTGATGAAGGATAAGAGCAACAAAAACAAAAACAAATTGCTTAATATGTGTACAGTATATAAACATAAATACATATTCTTAACACCATAGGAGGACAATTACATCCTCAGTTCTGTAACTGGTCACGTGGTCAAAGCTGGTATTTATAACTACTTTCTCCTACCACCCATTCTGTATTCCCTTTGCCTTTGGTGAGCACCTCAGCTGGTTGTGGTTCTTTACCCAGCAGAGTGACCCAAACTTTCATTTCTGCAGAGTCTGGGCCATTCATAATCTTGTCTTGATTTGGTTGTCGTAATTTTCCATTGACCTTAATCACAGGGCTTGGTGGTACTAAGAGATGCCTTAAGGGATCTCCTGTATTCCAGATATAATCTTTCTTACCTCCATTGTGAAGTAGTAGTCCAACTTCCCGTTGGTAGTCTGGGTCAATTGCCCCAGCCAACACTCTTAACTCCTTTCTTAGCCTGTTGACCAAGAGGCATGAGGCTCCCAGTGTGGCTGGGTTGCAGCCTTAACTTCCAGTTCAATGGGATCATTTTTGTGTCTCTTGATGGAAGCATTCCTTGCTCTGGAACCAATACCTCTAGACCAGCAGAGCATAAAGTTGTGGGGATAGGAAGCAAAATTTTTGCAAGTGGGTCACTAGGGGTAATGGTGAGTGCTGCCACTTCTGTTTCCACCCCTTGATTCCTGGACCCATGAATCCTGGGTATAGGAGAAACGGTACCATATATTGGGCACTGATTTAGAGCATATATACCCTTCTGGATAACTTTGCCTCAGCCCTGCAGGATGTTGTCATCTAGCTGGCACTGTAACTGTGACTTAAAAAGGCTATCCCACCATTCTATCAAACCAGCTGCTTCAGGATGATGGAGAGCATGGAAAGATCAGTGAATTACATGAGCATCAGCCCATTGCTGCTCTTCTGGCTGTGAAGTGAGTTCCTTGGTCAGAAGCAATGCTCTGTGAAATACCATGGTGGGGAATAAGGCATTCCTTGAGTCCATGGATGGTGATTTTGGCAGAAACATTTTGTGCTGGGAAAGCAAGTTCATATACAGAGTGTCTATTCCAGTAAGAACAAAATACTGCCTCCTCCCTGATGGAAGTGATCCAATGTAAACAGCCTGTCACCAGGTGGCTGGCTGGTCTCCCTGGGGAATGGTGCCATATTGGAGGCTCAGTGTTGGCCTCTGCTGCTGGCAGATCAGGCACTCAGCAGTTGCCGTAGCCAGATTGGACTTGGTGAATGGAATTCCATGTTGCTGAGCCCATGCATAACCTCCATCCCTGCCACCATGGCCAGTTTGCTCATGAGCCCATTGGGCAATGACAGGGGTGGCTGGAGAAAGAGGCTGACTAGTATCCACAGAATGGGTCATCCTGCCCACCTGATTATTAAAGTCCTCCTCTGCTGAGGTCACCTTTTGATGGACATTTACATCGGAAACAAATATCCTCACATCCTTTGCCTGCTCAGAGAGGTCCATCTACATACCTCTTCCCCAATTTCTTTCTCACTAATTTTCCATCATGTTTCTTTCATGTCCCTCACCATCTGGCCAAACCAGTACAGCTCATGAATCAGTACATAATTGCACATTTTGCCATTTCCCCTTCAAAGCAAAGTGCACGACCAAGTACACTGCCCAAAGTTCTACACATTGTGAAGCTTTCCCTTCACCACTGTCCTTCAGGTATGTCCCAGAAAAGGGGTGCAGTGCTGCAGCTATCAACTTTCGGGTAGTGCCTGCGTATCATGTAGAAGCATCCACAAACCAGGCCCTAGTCTTCCCTGTCAACTGATCATAGAGAAGTCCCCATGAAGCCATAGGTACAGGCTGGGGGAGTGAAGGCAGTGTAGCAGAAGAAGTAGGATCCATGGGCATTTGGGCCACTTCTTCATGTAATTTAACTTGTGCCTTCAGGACCTGTTCAGGCCTGATCATGTATATACCATTTCCACTTGATGACCAAGTGCTGCTATGTACCCCCAACCTTATGTTTTGCTGAGTCAGATAACACCCAGTCATGATGGGCAGCTCAGGTCGCATGGTAACTTGGTGGCCCATAGTCAAGCCATCAGTTTCTACTAAGGCCCAGGAGCAGGCCAAGAGCTGTTTCTCAAAAGGAAAGCAGTTATATGCAGGTGATGGCAGGGTCTTGCTCCAAATTCTAAGGGTCTGTACTGTGATTCACCTATAGGGGTCTGCTGAAGGCTCCAAACAGCATGCCTATCTGACACTGACACCTCAAGGACCACTGGGTCTGCTGGATCATATGGCCTGAGGGGCAGAGCAGCTTGCACTGAGCCTGGTCCTGTTGCAGAGCCTTCTCCTGTTCTGGGACCCACTCCAAACTAGCAGCCTTTTGGGTCACTCAGTAGATGGGCTGGAGTAACACACCCAAATGAGGATTGTGTTGCCTCTAAAATCCAAATAGGCCCACTGGGTGCTGTGCCTCTTTCTTGGTTGTAAGAGGGGCCAGATGCAACAACTTATCCTTCACCTTAGAGGGATATCTCGACATGCTCTACACCAGGAAACCCCTAGATATTTAACTGAGATAGAAGTCCCCTGAATTTTAGTCAGATTGATTTCTCATCCTCTGACACACAAATATCTTACCAATAAGTTCAGAGCAGTTGCTACTTCATGCTCACTAGCTCCAATTAGCATAATGTCATCAGTGTAATGGACATATGGAATGGACAGTGTAATGTCTTGTGGAATGAAAAGGTGATCAAATCCCTGTGAGCTAAATTGTGACACAGGGCTGGAGAGTTTATATACCCTCTAAGATAGGACAGTGTATTTCTGGCCTTGCCAGCTGAAAGTAAACTGCTTCTGGTGGGCCTTATGGACAGGAATAGAGAAAAAGTCATTTGCCAGATCAATAGCTGCATACCAGGTACCCAGAGATGTGTTAATTTGTTCAAGCAATGGAACCACAGCTGGTACAGCAGCTGTAATTGTAGTCACCACTTGTAAGCTTATGATAATCCACTATCATTTTCCAGGATCCACCTGTCTTCTTCATAGGCTAAATAAGAGAGTTGAATTAAGATGTGGAGGGAATCACCACCCCTGCCTCTTTCAAGTCCTTGATAGTAACACTAGTTTCACAATCCTTCCAAGGATGCAGTATTGATTTTGATTTACTATTTTCCTAGGTAGCAGCAACTCTAATGGCTTCCATTTGGTCTTTCCCACCATAATAGTCCTCACTCCATAGGTTAGGGAACTAATACGAGATTTCTGCCAGCTGCTAAGTATATCTGTTCTAATTATGCATTCTGGAACTGGGGACATAACCACAGGATGGGTTTAGGGACCTACTGGACCCACAGTGAGTTGGACCTGAGCTAAAAGTCGATTAAATGCCCAACTCCCATAATCTCCTAGTCTAACCGGAAGGCCACTGCAATGTTTCAGGTCTCCGAATCAATGTCAGTCCAGATCTAGTGTCCAGTAGTCCCCAAAAGGTCTGATTATTTCCCTTTCCCCAATGTACAGTTACTCTGGTAAAAGACCACAGGTCTCCTTGGGGAAGGATGGGAGAAAGATTAATAGTATAAATGTTTGGTAGTATACCAGAGTCCTTCCTCAAAGGGACCTGGCCACCCCTTCATTCAAGGGGTTCTAGGTCTGTAAACTGGCTCAAGTCTGGGAATTAATTGAGGGACTGTGACTCTCTGTTTTTATGATTCTAGTTAGATTTTTGTTTACTTGACCTAGAAGTTTTCTGCTTATACAGATCAAGTAAGAATTTAGTAGGATTTCTATCTATTTGACTTATAGGAACACCATGATTAACTAACCAATGTCACAGATCTATACAAGTCAGACTATTCTGATTGTTTCTTTGCCTCTGCTGTCCATTATGGTAACTATGCCCACCTTGCCTTTGTTGGCTGAGTGCTGCCATCCCAGGATCCAATTAGTCCCATCTCATTTAAGTGTTCCAATTGCCTGACTGTAGTTCCCACTGTAAGGTCTGGTCTACAGAGAACGATCACAGAGATCTTCAGGAATGCTGGGGCTCCCCTCACAATCTATTTCTCAAGGCATTAGTAAAAAGTATGTCTCCTGGAGCCTCCCGATGTGAGTAAGTTTTAAGTGATAAATCCACTCTAGCATTCCCATCTCCCTAAGCCTTTGAATTCCTTCCTCCACGGTTAACCAAGGGTGATCAGGCATCTCTAACTTACAGTGAGCCATCTTTTGATCCATATTTCAGTCAACCAACCAAACTGTTAGCACCTTTCTTAAATTCCCAAGCTGCAACATTAAATGCAGATCTCTGCTTAGTAGGCTCATATCAATAAACTTGGATTGATCCAATTTTATGTTCCTTCCATAATTATCCCACACCTTTAATATCCATTTCCATACACATTCTCCCAGTTTCTGCTTATATGAAGTAGAAAACTTGAGTAGTTCTTTTGGAGTATACACACCTCATGGGTCACACTTCGTACTTCACTTTTAGGGGCCTGCCGGACCTTGAGTCTAGTTATGGGTCTAGAATCAAAGACAAGTGGAGGGGGTGGGCCCTGAAGAGAATCAGCATTGTCTTGCTCAGTAAGTGCCTCAGAGGAAGCCATTGCTGTGTCCTCAAGAATGCAGAGTAACTCTCCTCAGACAGAGGTGGAAAAGCCACTGTCTCTGGGGATGGGGGTGGGGAGTTCATTTCTAGCAGAGAAGACTCAATGGAATTTAGGGGGTTCTGGGTCCCCAGCCTCATCAGGTTCTTCACACATGTCCCCATCCCACCTTGCAGGATCCTATTCTTTTCCATCAATGCCCTCACTTTAAGAGTAGATACACTGTGAAGCTGATAATTCAACTGCCACTGCAGTTCAGCCAATCTTGTAATGAGGGCTTGTGTTTGATTTTTGGCAATTTCAACTCTGTGGGTACTGGAGAAAAGATTCTAGCCTAGAGCATCCTTAGAAACTTTTAGGTCATCTATGTGGCACTTGAGCTGAGAACTGGCGTCCCTGGTCTCTTCTTTTCTTTCCTCACTTTGTACAGCGATGCTAGGAAGAATCAGCCAACATCATATATTCCTTGGGTTTCCACAAATACTCAAAGGTATTATATTCATCCATTTTTGTTGCTTATAACAAAATACCTGTAACTGGGTGATTTATAATGAAAAGAAAAATTGATTGCTTACAGTTTCTGAGGCTGGGAAGTCCAAAGTCCATCTGGTGGTGGTGGCAGTGACCCAGGGGTCTCACATTGCAAGACAGCGGAAGCAGAGACAGCAGAGAGAGAGAAAGACAGACTCTCCTCTTCTTTTAAAGCCTTCAGAACCAACCCCCTGACCACCATTTTTAATCCATTCACTTCTGCATGGTCCTACAAACCAATCACCTCTTTAAGGCTTCACCTTTTGATTACCATAATAGGATTTCCCACCCTCTTAATAGTCACAGTGGGGACTAAGTTTCTAATACATAAAACTTGGGGGACACAATTCAAGCTTTAGGGAGTTTTGGGGGGACATAATTCAACCCACTGCAGGTATCATGTATAGAGTCACTGAATCCCTTGCCTTTCAGAAGCAGTGAATCAGGAGTATCAAACATATTTATTTTGCATATCTCTTTAGACATTTCACACCACGGATTATCAGTGCTCTCTGTATTATTAGAATTTGAGCTGTTAGCATTTTTAGGTCTAAAGCACTGAATCCAATTGAAGTAATTCATCTTTAAGATTGTGTTTCTCTAGAACCACTCCCATACCAAAATCTGTATTAGTCAGGGTTCTCCAGAGAGACAGAACCAATAGGATGTGTTATAAATATATGAGAAGGGATGTATTATGAGAATTAGCTCACACAATAGTGAAGAGAAGTCCCACGATAGGCCGTCTGCAAACTGGATACTGGTAGTGTGGCTCAGTCCAAGTCTGAAGGCCTCAAAACCAGGGAAGACAATGGTGTCCTTGATGTAAGTCCTGGAACCCCAAAGCTGAAGTGTCTCGAGATCTGACATCCATGGGCAGGAGAGAAGAGTGTATCCCAGCTCCAGTGGATAGAGAGAGAGCAATCACCTTTTTTCTCTGTTTTTGTTCTCTCCAGGCCCCCAGTGGATTGGATGGCTCCCACCCATATCGAGGGCAGATCTTTCCCATCCAGTCCACTCAGGCTCTCATTCTAATCTCTTCTGGAAAAACCCTCATGGACACACCTAAAAAGTTAGCTTTCTTTACCAGGTTTCTTGGCATTCCTTAATCTAATCAAGTTGACACCTACAATTAACCACACTAGCCTTTTGCATTTACATTATGAAAAAAAGTGGTTTTTTTAGTTAAAACTTGTTTTTGAAGGTATATGATTAGTCCACAACAGCATTAACAGTCTTAAGAACAACACTTTCCTGCTGCCATATAGAAGCTCATTTCTAATTTTCCAGTAAGCTGTGTAAATAGCTTCTCACATACTACTTCAACAAAGTGGAAAATCGATGGTGAAATGTTTCAAGCTACAAGGACTTGGTCTTCCATGTTACCAAGGGCAAAGCTTTATCTTTTATATCCTTTTGGGGTGGAACACTATTAACTTGTCATTCCATTATTATTATTATTATTATTATTATTATTATTATTATTATTATTATTATTATTATTTTGAGCAAAAACTAATTGCAGGCATAACATTTCCTCATTAAAAAAGGGCACTGGTTAAAATCAACTTGTGCATTTGCATATTTGAAACTCAAGGAAGAGATCCTTAAAAGGTTCAAGTACTAAAAGTGTGCAAAAAGCCATAAACAAATTAGCAGAAGCAGCTCGCACAGTAGGTGGGCCTACTTTCTTCTCCACAGTACGGTTATGCTGGCACTGTTAATTACACATATTATAAATATTACGTTCCAGAATTCTTCTTAAGTTTACATTGATTCTGCCACTATGTGTCAAAGTGTATGTTCTAGATTTAAATTTCCAATAATAGCATTCCTTGCTCTTCTTTAAAACCTGTATTTCTCTATTTAGGAATAGAGGCAATTAACAAACATTGTTATTGATGATGGTGGTAATGACGTTGAAGAGCAGGACTCTGATAAGGAGTCCACATAACATATGGATGGGTGTGAGCATTTAGTTAAATTTCTTATCAGGAAGTCTGAGGAACACATACTTTATAACATTTTTACAAAAATACCTTTTTGCATTAGTTATATTTAAATAAAGCAGTAAGGAACAGGTCTCTCACCCTCTCTGCATCAATGTTAGTTCTGCTTTTGGACATTCTGCATGCAAAAGGAGTGCAAAAGATAAATGCACAGGACACAGAGGGTCCTGTTTCCTCTAGGTTTCAACTCATTTGGGTCCGTTGCAATGTATACTGTAAACATTTCAAAATGAGCACTGGCAAATTTTCAGTGACAGGGCTGGCCTTATTTCTTCACCTGTGTTAGGTAAGCAGCATCACCTTTGGTATTCCCAAGTTTCCTCCTTGTCTATAGGAGCTAAGTGGGCAATTCTTTTTGACGTATGACTACCTGTCTTTTACCAATGTCAAGTCATGAAATGTTTCCTTCTGCTTTCTTTATCATACTCTACAAACAGCACAGCCCACTTCATCAAACATAGGCAGTAACTAGATCATCCCACTTGGGTTCCCATATATCTCTACAAGTCAGTGAAGCTTTTTCCATTCTCTTATACACCATAGCTCATCTAGATAGTGATAAAAATGTGTACAGCACACAGGGGCAAAAAAAAAAAAAAAATGAGGGTGGGGGAGTCAATATCTCAGCACATTTGTAACATATTAGGGGGACAAACATTTTTCTGGTGGGGAATTTTATTGTAACATATTAGGGGGACAAACATTTTTCTGGTGGGGAATTCTGTTATAAACTAAGGTGCTTTAGACTACATTCACTCAGCTTGAAATAACAGCAAAGCAATACACCTTCTCAAGTCTTGTCCATCCTTTTTCCATCTGAAGAATCATTCATTCATTAACTGAATCTAACTTTTATTGTTAGGCTATATATAGCCGGACTATGCCTCTATGCTAGATTAAGCATACAAAGAGAAAAGAATTTAGTATTTTCAGCTACGCGGTAGATTTATATATTTCTGAATGTAAGTTCTACCAGCAAGACATTCATTTTTCTTCCCTACTTCCTCCTCCAATTCTCTCTTCTTTCACACTGAATTGTAATATCCTTATTTCCACTGGTTTCTTGTTTTATTGACAGAAAGCATTCTTGTCTCTTTGGCTTCCTAAACTAACAGCCTACTTCTTTTATGCTAAATATACTAATCCAACTTTAAAATATTATCCAATAATTTAAGCAACTCATACTGTTAAGAAACTAGAACTTTGTAAATTCTAGATATAGATTTATTATGATAGTATATCATGATTGGAATGCAAGTTAAGGAAACCAGACGTGTTAACACAGAGAACCATGTGCTATTTCTTAATCTCCCTATTTTTCAATGGGGGAGCCCCTGATCAGGACGTAGGACTCACACATAGAAGGACACTGTTTTTGGTTTCACATTCTGCTGTTGTCACCTTGCATTTCTGAATGATTTTTGAACAAGAGGTTCACATTTTCATTTTGCACTAGACCTGTGAATTGTGCAGCTGGTCCTGCCTCTGATATAGAGCTCTGGGGTTAGTTCACTCTTTGCCTTCACTGCTAAAGAATCCACCGAAACTTACAGTTGATTTGATAATACACAGTCTTATACCATTGAGGGATGGAGGAGTCTGGAATCCTGGTGCTGCGGCACTTATGGACTTGTGGACTTGCAGTACTTGAGTACTGAGAGGCACCCATCTCTGCCTTCTTTCTCCAGACATTGGCTATTCAGTTAGTGAGCTGAGGTGTTAAGAACAGCAGCCAGCCTACTTATGGGGACTGTCTTCTGTCACTCCTGATGAGGTCCATGGACACTCATTTTATTGGTGGTATTTCTCTGCTAGTTCTCATCCCTTGAGCTTCATTTCTTCCAAATAAGAACAGGAAAAGAAAAAAGGGGGAGACAGAGAAGCCCAGGTCTTCTGCCTGTCTTCTCTGTGGTGATCCCTGTCCAGCTGTGCGGGATTTTACTCCCATCCGGATCAGAGTTTACTCCTGTTACCATGGTGATCAGTTGCTCTCTGCTATGTCATTTTTTTTTACCTTTCTCTTCCTTCAACAGAAAATTTTCATTCTTCTTAGCATCTTATCCTTATTTCTGTCACTAAATAAACAGACTTCCTTTTTCGATTTAAAGGAGCTAAACATGTTTTAATAGTTTTATACTTCATTTGTATATAACTTTTTTCTTTAATTCATCACATACATCCATAAGAAACTGTACCTTCAACCTTAACATACTGTGGTCAAATATTTGGATTTCATAAGGTTAATATTAACATGGCTTGTATCAACAAAACACTGCTCATATAATTGGCATGTAGTTTGAGTTGCTATAAAATTAAGATACACAGTGAAGGAATTTGTAGGAAATAATGTCCAAGAGATGGCAGATTTATCAAATCTTATTTGTGTGGCTGAAATTTAAACCTACAGAGCTATGTAGCACTCCAATTAAAACAAGAGAAAAAAAATGGAGAGATAGAATGCACGTTTGGTTGCTACTGTAATGCAGATGAATGGTATGTTGTATAAGTACTGCGACACGATAACTGGTTGCACCAATGGAGCTCCTTGAATGGTATGTTAATGGTGGCAAAGAGGAGGCTATTTTAAATATTTTGCAAATGGCAGTATTTCATGGATGGACCTTGAGAGAATTATATTAAGTGAAACAAGTCAGGCACAGAAAGAGAAATACCACATGTTCTCACTTATTGGTGGGAGCTAAAAATAAATAAATAAATTCACACACACACACACACACACACACACACAAACCGGGGGGGGGGGAGACATAACAACTATAATTCCTTGAAGTTGATATGACAAGCAAATAGAAAGGACATTGTTGGGAGGGAGGGGGGAGAGGGAGGGAGGTTTCGGTAATGGGCCACAATAATCAACCACATTGTATATCGACAAAATAAAATTAAGAAAAAAATAAAATAAAATAAATATTTTGACTCCCTGTTGACAAAAGTGGGTGAGTCTAAAATTTAAAAAATGTTGTTAGAGATAGCCTAAATAAGCAAATGTAGGTTTCTTAGTAAAATACTTTTTTTTTTTTTTTTTTTTGGCGGTGGGCTGGTGGGTGGGCAGTGATTGTGGTCACTTTAGCTGGTAAACAGTGGCCAGGGATCTTAGGTAAACAACTATCCAACATTCTTTTTTTTCAACACATTTCAATTGAGTAACTACTATGTCTGAGTCATTGTCCTGGGACTCTGCTTGAACTGGACAGATTCAGTACCTACCCTCATAAACTTCATCTACCAAGTATGTCAGACAATAAAAGAAAAAAATAGGTCAAGCATCAAGAAAGGGAAGAACTAGACTGGACCTAAATTAGTATAAGGAAGAAGATCTCATCCCTAACCATAGATTAGAATCATGTTGGGGAACTTAAAAATAAAAACAACAGAACAATCAAATTCTCAAGCCCCACTCTAGACTTACTAAGTCAAAACCCCTGGAAACGGGCTTGAGTCCTCAGTACTTTTACAAGTTTCCCAGTGATTCTCATGAGGATCAGAGTTCACCTACAGGGAACTGGTGTCAAATTTGAACCAGCATCAGAACCACCTGATGTGCTTGCTAAAACATACATTTTGGGTCCCACCCCCTAAAGATGCTAATTTAGTAGGTTTTGGATTGGGGACTAGAATTTACATGATTAACAAATTCCCAGATAGTAAAGGAACCACATTTTCAGAACTAGTGCTGTATGAAAACCTGGAGGGCTTCCTCAAGATGTGACAATTTATCCAGGACTAGAAGGATTTGTGGGCAATGAGAAAAAAGGCAATTGTGGAGGATTTGGGGCATGGAGAATAGCACTGAAAAGGTCCAGGTCAAGAAAGAGAATTTGAAAAACTGAAAAAAACCTCTAATTATTCTTGGAGCACCAAGGGTGAGGTTAAGACTGTTTAGAGATATAGTTGAAGTGGCAAGCAGAAAGAAGATCACAGGTGATACTGTAAACCATACAATAAGCTTGTACATCATCCCACAGCCCTTTGAAGAAAATTAAGCAGAGGGATAACACAATCTGATCCTGATTTGGGGAAATCATTGAAGGTGGCAGTCAGACTAGAGGCTGTTGCAATATTCCCAGTGTCAAAGTGAATGGAAAGAAGTAAATAGAATAAAAACTGAATGCCCAGAACTGTAAGAGTAATTAAGTGGTGGTGGGTGAAGGTGAGGGAGGAGTCTAGGATTACTAGGAGTCTAGGATTGCTTAAGCCTTGGGCTTGGAGAGCTAGGTAGCAGGTAGAACAGCTGGCCATGATGCAGCACAAAGACCTTGGGTCCGTGTTATACAGGCTGTGTGAACTTCAGCAAATTACCTAATTGCCTTGAACTGCAAGTTTGTCATCAGTGAAAGAGGACTAAACACATCTAAATCCTACTATCATTGTAAGGATTAAATGAGGTCATGGGTGAAATACTTCACATAGACCTATCTCCTGCCTTCCCAATATAGTATTCATTTTTTGTCCTAGCCAAGGAAAAGTACGATGCCCAAGCACATAACTTTGTATTTCTAATAACAGTATACAGTAGTGACCTTTTTCCCTTTTCAGCCCGCAATACATAACGCTGTTAATCCAAGTAAGGTGACAGAAAACCAAGGTGGTACCACCCCCACACTAGAACCAAAACACAGGGTAAACCTAACTCGTTTTGTAATTTTGCTAATTTTTGGAAAATAAAATTAAAAATTGAAAAGTGGTTTCCAGGAAGTATTTCAAGCAACATTCAAGTCCAGTTCCTTGAAGTGGCTCCTTGCTTCATGAGTAGTTTATTGTTTTGTGTGTATACTGGGACTCTTTTATTGAAGGTATGTGATGGACAGGACTAATGTCTGCTTCATATGTTGACTTGTCACAACTTTTCTGTGTGTACTTAAGCTTCAAAGAAAATTATTTGACCTAGGATAGAAGAAATCTATCCAACAATCAACATGTTTTAATAGGGTTTTACTCCACACATTATCTGTCAATCTGTCAATAATGCAATCTGTTGGCCATTGCTCTGTTTTGATTTTTGCCCCCTTCACACTAAAAGTGCAGCAAAAGTTGTTTTTCAGGGCAGTTACTTGTGGGTGAATGAGTCGTTCTGAAACAGATATGATGGATGGAAATCCTTCGATGAAGCACATGCTGGCTAGGCACTTCTGGGGAATCTTTGCTTTCTGGTGTTTCCTGACTTGCTTCTCTAAACCCCCCATTCTTTATATTATTAAGCCAGTGGGATTTCCAAAGAAAAGAGAATTATATTAATTCAAAATGATTTGGGAAAATATCCTAAGTCCTCTTTCTTGAAATATTCCATTTCAGATTATGAGATGCTGCCCCCAAGAAAATAAGTCTTTCTATTTAGTCTGAGTACATGGTGATCTCACAGATACACCACCCAACTGAGCATGGGGCAAGCTCAACTTAAGGATGAGTGCCTGAAAAAAAGCAGAAATGTTCTATTTTCCTAATTTACTGAGAATTACTTTTACAAAGGTGACATTTTTGTGTTCTATCCTTAAAGCAACAGCCATTTTAATACTTTATTTATTCTCAGAAAAATATGTCAAATTTCTTTGTCTCTGTATGAAATGCATGTGATAAATTCAGACAGAAAAACCATTTCTCTTTTGCCACGAATAAAATATTATTGGGGCCAGTGAGTGAACGTGTTTGTGTGTGTTGGAGGCATATGTGTGCAGGGGGGTTATGATTTTCAGTGACATCAAGTTTATCTTTATTACTGTAATTAATAAGTTATAATAGAACAATAGTTTTATGTTGTGCCTTTGATGGTGTGTGTGTGTGTGTGTGTGTGTGTGTGTGTGTGTGAGATCCTAACTAAAGTCAGTGTGTCACTTATGACATACTTATCCCTACCACCCACAAAAAGTGACTTTAGGCCAATTCAAGAGTTAAGCAAGAAACTATATAAGGGAAGACTTAATGACTATAAATATATAATGTGAGCCTGAATGAGTACTGTTTATTCAACATCTTTTCTCCCAAACAACTTAGGAGCTCAGTGGCTGAGCCAAATTAATTGGACTCTGAAAATTCCACTAATTTACTCTGATAATATCTTTTAAAATATGTTACTTCACAAAAAGCAACATCTTCATGGGATAACTTTTGCTAGAGACATCTAGCTGACAAAGTATAGGTACTCCAATTGGTGAATGTTAGTTACATACAACCATATGGCTGTGTCCTGCAGGATGCAAGTTCAAAGGAAAAAAAAAATGCTTGGATTTTCTCCTTGGGACACTAAATACCACACAATAATTAAATTCGAACTTCAGCTTTGGTACTCGTTAGCTTTGTGGTCTTGGACAAGTAAACTCAAACTTACTCATATGTGAAACTGGGCTAATTATTCCTATCTCATAAATAGATATTACCTCTTAATTAGGAGGAGTCAATGAGAGAGAATATGAAAATAGTTAATTAGGTGCTAGCCAGTATCTGTTTACTTTGAAATTGGTAAATGTGACTTGGAATTACCTGAAATTTTCTTGTGGGGACTACCATTTTGAGCAACATCCCTCTTTTCGACCATGTCTGTGAGTCTGTGGGAGACCCATCTTGCACATACTTATCCATTATTTTATTGACATATTTACAAATATGGTGACATAGAAAATTTCAGGGCATTAGACAATTCCGGAAAATGCATGCATTCTGAAAATCAAGTGGGTGCTATTACTTGAATTATTCATGCTGTCAAATGCCACAGAGGGTGCCTGAGACTTCATTTCACTTGCTATGATAAACCTGCCTGAAAGAGCAGAAGACCTACCTGCAACAGTAAAAACCGCAGCTATTCAATCAAAGTAGGCAGGAGAACAAGGAACTTTAGGAGAATTCGGGCCGAGTCCCTTATGGGCTCAGTATCATTTTGTTGCTTGGTTTCAAGCCAGGAAACTTGTTGCTGATGGTTAGATATTGTTTTTAATTACAGAGAAAGCATCTTATGGATTTCCTATCCATCTTAATAGTGTATTTCAATATTTTATAACTAAATTAAAATTGCTTCTGTTACATTTGCCTTGACTTGACACATTGGAAGGTGAGGGAAAATGATTCGAGACAAGGTTTGTATGAAAGTAATGTCAGGAGAGCAGGTGACAGGATCTGCTACGCCTGGATGTATTATTTCTTACCACAACCCAAAATTATGCTACCCCCTCACCTCAGGTAAAAGATATAACACATCCCTATCTGTAATACCCAAACAATAAAAAAAAAAAAAAAGTGTTAAAGAGAATAGTAAAAACCATCTAAATTCTCACTCCTAGTGGTGACATTGATAGACATCTTTGGTGATCATGCTTTCAGACATCTCTTTGCATATATGCACACACACACACACATATACACCCTTCACACACATGTGATATGAAAAATTTTATATAGATGGAATCATAGTATATGTGCTTCTTTGCAATATGCTCTTTCATTTTTCCCTTTCTTCCTCCTTTCCTGCCCCCGGCCCCGTGAATTCCTTTCCCTCTTTCATCCTACCTACTCTTCTTTCTATTTTTTTTAATTTTTTTATTTTTTATCTTTTGTCCAGGAACAGAGAGTTGAGTTAATTATATACCTCCATCCATGCCATATCTCTCTATTAGTCAATGCAATGTCCCTCTTTCTAAGCATGTATGTGATTTCCATTTTATCCCTATACATATTTCCCACTCTCATTACTTTCTTCCCCACCATAAGCTGGTGAACATTCAATGGGTTTAATGCATAGCTTTTCATCTGTATTTGGAAAATGCCTGTGGTTGTTTTGTTTGCATGCACTTTGAAACTTACATACATGTTATTGTTCTGCAGATATCCTCTAGTTTCTTTTTTTGCTCAGCACTATTCTTGCACTTGTATGTGTGCTTAATCTATTGTTTCCAGCAGTTGCCCAATGGCCCCTAGTTGTATCCTCTACCCATTCCTCAGTGGATCTTTGGTTACTGACAACTCACTGCCCCATATACAACACTGCAACAAATGTTGTCTTAACATTCTCTTGTGGATTTGTGAGAAAAATTATTTGGTATATACGCGGATGTATATGGAGCAGAATTGCTGAGTCATGGGGAAAGTTTAAATTTAATTTAATTAAATGTGCCAAATGCTACACTGACTCCTGATTACTCAGAAGGACAAGAGGCAGTCGGCCCCATGAGATGGAGCATTAAGACATCCATGATCCCCTTGGGACCACAGGCTTACTGTGACTGGCTCAATTCATGCCTATCCTAGGTTGGCTACCCATTGAACCTGTTTGTCTTGAGTTACTTACTAATTTCTCATAAAATGGGCAAAGATTTCCCATTTGAAACTGATTTTTCCTAATGATGGCATAGACATCTTTCTTAAAGAATATAACTAACTCGTCTCCATTTTAATGGCTCTGGAGAATTCCCTTGTATTTTCTTTTACTTTGTTACATTTCACCAACCTTTTAGTGGTACGTGCTGCGCCTTGGTTTTGGTTTTTCACTGTTATAAACAGTACTGCAATTAATAACTTTACTCATATACGTTTGTATGCACTTAATAGATGATCTCTCGTATAAAATCCTAGATGTGAAATTGCTCCAGAAAAAGCCATACACGTTTTACTTTTTGATGTGAATTATCACATCTTTTTTACAAAAGACCGTATCATTATACACGTCACACACAATATATGAAAGTATCAATTACTTCCCACTCTTGACAATGCTGAATTTACCAACCTCCAGTAAACTCACATTAGATTTTTACATTTGTTCTTTGATTTTAGTTTAGACAAATACTTTAAATATGTTTATTGACCTTCGTAGAGGGTTAGAAATCTTGATTATCAGTTGATTTTTAAAATAGGGTTTTTAAGTAATGCATGTATGGGGCAAAAGCTCTTGATTTAGGGGGCAAAAGTCCACAGACAGTGGGGCAAAAGCCCATCTAATCCATTCTAATCAAGTATATGTTGATTCTCAGTTGATTTTTAGAATAGGGTTTTTAGGTATTGCATATATGGGACAAAAGTCCTCAATTAAGGGCAAAAAGTCCACAGATAGCAAGGCAAAAGCCCATCTAATCAATTCTAATCACTGTTTAGGGATGGGATTATGTACTTTGACTATTGCCCGTGGCGCACTTGGTAGAGTGCTGCGCTGGGAGCGCGGCGACGCTCCCTCCGCGGGTTCGGATCCCATATAGGACTGGCCGGTGCACTCACTGGCTGAGTGCCGGTCACGAAAAAATGACAAACAAA
Organism: Cynocephalus volans; assembly: GCF_027409185.1. Classification (NCBI taxonomy): domain Eukaryota; kingdom Metazoa; phylum Chordata; class Mammalia; order Dermoptera; family Cynocephalidae; genus Cynocephalus; species Cynocephalus volans. Next base: position 176,755,576 of record NC_084460.1, read on the forward strand.
CAAACAAACAAAAAAAAACCATACGGATCGTTGTTAAAAGATGTTGAAAGAATTGCTGTAGGGAAAAATGTGAAAAAAATGTTTGCTAAGGGCAAGCAGTTTGTTGGTGGAAACTTTAGAGACAATTATCTTAAGAATAAAACTTTTGCTTAAACATTTTGGAGAGAGGTTATATTTTGGGTTAGATAAGGATTGAAGTCTGATCAATTTAGCTTTTCACAAATTGTACCTTGGAATGTCATGTTTTTTAATTTAAATGATGTTACTAGTTTCTATTGTTTAATCTATACTTAGACATAGATAACTTTTGTCACGTTGCCCATGTCTTTGAGTACTTTTGAAAGGATTGAATTAACTGAATTTTCTTGTGAAACTTCCTTGTCCTTACAATAAAAACAAGCTAACTTTGAATTTGGGCTGTACCCAGTTTTCCCCTTCTAACAGAAGAGTTGCTGAGGTGCAGTTCCTTTGGGCTTCTTATTGCATTCGTGTTGCTTTGAGTAATCTTTTTTTTGTCTCTGTTAAACAGCAAGAAGTGTAACAGAACTTCTTTCTGTAAATTTCCTGCTTGTGTTCTTTGCAATTTTTTTCTATTAGAATATTTGTATTATAGTTATCTGTAAGATCGCCATAAGGACAATAGCTATTCCAGTATTGTGGACCCATATTTCTCATTTTCTAACACTTAGTAGCTGTTCAATAAATATTCATTGAATAAACATTAATATTTAGTCTGTCATATATTTTGCAGTTTGTATTGTTTGCTTTTAAATTTCATTTTATTTTTGCATGAATACATATTTCTATGTATTCAATCTGTCAGTCTTTTCCCCTATGATTTTTGATTGTCATGTATTGTTAATCCTGCTTACTCCCAAGATAATAAGCATATTTGACACTTATGTTATTATAGTACTTTTATGATATTATTTTTGGGCATTAAATTTTTCCAATCCATGTGGAATGAATTGGGTGAGATTAGTGAAATAAGGGATCTGGTTTACTTTTTTCAACCACTTTTATTGACTGGTCTGTCTTTTACACATAATGCTGTATTTATACTAATTCCTATGTATACTTGGGTCCATTTAATAAAAAAATGTAATTATTAACTTCTACTAATTTATTACTTAGTGTTATTACTTATAATTTAGTACAACGTATATTGAGAAGGTAAGATAAAAAAAAAGTAAGAAAAGAAAAAATTAATTTTATTTACTTTGAATACATAACAGTCACATGGCTTAATATTTAGGCAATATCAAAGAATATACAGGAAATCATTTGTCCTACAGTTACTCTACCAATCAGCCTTATGTGCAAACAACTGAGTCACTGACTATTCTTTTTAAAAAATAGCATATTATACGTCTCACCTCTTTTAAAGTTTAACAATAAATCATAGTATGTCAGTACAAAAGAAGATTCTTCAGTTGTTTCATTGCATAAATGAAACATAATATATTTAAATAGTCTCATATTGATGGATGTTTAGATTTTCCTACACTTTTGCTGTTACAAAAAGACTGTAATCAATAATCTTGCATAAACTTCTTTTTGCATGTTGAGTATATGTGCAGAATATTTCCTAGAAATGTGGCTACTGGGTCAAAGAGTAAATGCATTTGTATTTCTGACAGAAACTGACAAATTGCCTTCCATAGAGGTTGTACTAATTTATTTCTACCAGCAGTGGATGAGAATATCAACCCTACATCCCCCATACAAATGCAGTATGTGTTATTTGGCAGGTAGTATTTAATCTTTACTTAGGCTATTTTAAAAATTCCATCAAATAGCAGCTTCTTTTTCCTCTTTTTCTTTTTTTTTTGGACATTTGGAGTTTTATGAGGTCTAAGATACTTCTATTTAATGGAACATGACAGTTATAGGAAATGTCTTTGTTTTTTATTTTGATTTAAATATCCACTCATTCTTGTATCTGTAGTTGTTTATTTTGTCTGATTTTAACTTAAAATTTATTTATAGAAGTAAAAATTAAATTAAATGTAGGCTGGCCATTGCCTAATTAATACTATCCCACACGTTTAGTACATTATTTCTGATAATTCCCTAAATCTTTGAAATTTCATAAGTTTCAACTCTAAGGCCATGCAGACTTAGACACATTTTAGTAAATTAAAGTGTAATTCAAATAAATAAATAAAGTTATAAATCAAGGAGCTGCCCAAATTGTCTGATTTTATCTCAAAGGGTACTTGGCAGCTGATGAGCAGAATATGAGAAGCGCCATGTAGGAAAAATGAAACAAACAGGTAAGTCCTAAAGTAAATCCTACTTAGGACAAATCACAATTTGGCTCATGATTTTAATAGTTATTATTGAAGTTGCAATAAAACAAACCAAAAACGGGATGATTAGTCAAGTCATGAACGATTCAGAAATGGTTCCCTCCAACACCCAGTTTTCCCAGTGCATTTTAAAATGTCTGATTGTATTTTAAAAAGTTCTTCCCAACAAAATATTAGTAGCAAAATCATTTTATAAAGAAAGGCTTGCCTAAATACTTACTGCAATCAGAAGATATCAGTCCATTAATGAGCTTAGGATGAACTTAGAGAATTTAATTTTACTTTTTAAAATTACCTCATTTTATGTTGTTATATTTGGATATCCAGGGATATCATACATGTGGCAAAGCATGTAAAGTGCAGTCACCTTAAGCAATGGCTGTGTGTACCCTGAGTAGCCACCTCCCAGTCAAGATCAGAACATTTCCTGTGCTCAGCGTTCTCTGGTACACCACTCCAATTTATAACTCCCTATCCTAGAGGGAGGTATACTTTTGTACAGTGTCCTTGGCTGCTGTAACAAATTACCACATTTTTTGTGGCTTAAAATAGAAATTTGTTCTCTCACAGTACTACAGGCCAGAAGTTCAAAATTCAGGCATCTTTCCACAGGACCATGGTCCCTCTGAAGGTTCTGTGGCAGTGTCTTTCCTTGCCTCTTTCAGTTTCTGGTGGCTGCAGGCATTCCTTGGCTTGTGGCTGCATCACTCCAATCTCTGCCTTTGTCTTCTCAAGCCCATCTTCTCTATGTGTCTTTCTTCTGTGTGTCTTAGATGGACACTTGTCATTGGATTTAAAGCCCATTCGCATAATGCAGGATGAATCTCATCTCAAGATATTTAACTTAATTACATCTGCAAAGACCGTTTTTCCAAGTAAGGTTGCATACACAGGTTCTGGGGGTTAGGATGTGAACACATCTCTTTTAGGGCCACCTTCAACCCTATTCTGAATTATACCCCTGTTCTGAATTCTATCACAATGGTTATATTTTTCCTGTTCTTGAACTTCATATAAATGGAATCATATCTATGTCCTTCTTGTTGTCTGGCTTTTTTCAACTGTATTCCTTTTTAAAAAGAAATTTGTCTTTTCTCTGGAGCATCTTCACAGTTAATCAAGTCTTCTATGAGACCAGAAAAGGCTGAATAGGACATTGATGTCTCTGTTGTATGTGGATGGTAAAGTCAGTCAGTTTCCTTGAAGCACTTGCCAGCCTACCCATCCCACGGAGGGCACCCTACAACAAAATCCTACATTTGATATGTTATTTATACACAATGGAATACTACTCAGCCATAAAAAAGAATGAAATGCTATTAGCAGCAACATGGATGAGCTTGGAGAAAATTACGTTCAGTGAAATAAGCCAAGCACAGAAAGAGAATGTTCTCACTCATATGTGGGAGCTAAAAGTAAATAAATAAGTAAATAAATAAATAAGTTGAGCTTTTGGAAGTGGAGAGTAGAACTGTGGTTAACAGAGGTAGGAAAGTGGAGGGAGAGGGAGGACAGTGAAAGGTTGATTAATGGACACAAAATTGCAGCTAGGTAGGAAAAATGCATTCTATTGTGTACAGTAGGGCTAGGCATCTATAATTAATACTAATTTATTGTATGTTGTCAAATGGCTAAAAGAGAGAAGCTTAAATGTTCTCATCACAAAGAAATGATACATTTTCTGTGATGATGAATTTGCTAACTTCCCGGATTTGATCACTACACATTATATATACGTATTGAAATATAACTCTTTACCCCATAAATATGTACAATCAATATGTTTCAATTAAATTTAAAAAGAGAAAAAAAGAAAGAAATTTTAACCTGGCATTCCTCAGTTCTGGGAGATTCAGTGTGTAAGAATCAAATCCATACCCACTAAGCCCCCAGATAAGAATGCCTCTGAAGGGATCAATTCAAAGTAAGCATAACTTTGCTTCAACTAATGTACTCACACTCATACATATGAGGATCACTGGACCCTTTCGTAAGTCTAGATTCAGCCCTTTTTATTTACCTGAAATTTGGTGTAATTAATGCATTTGTTTCCTCCTCTTTAATGAATGGATATTGCTTTTCTAAAATTTAAATTTAGTTTCAAATACATATTTATGAAATCATTGTCTGTGCTCAAGCTGGTGATTTTAAGATGATCTGTAAGTATAACCAGGCAAATTCACTGCTGAAATAAATTCTGCTAAGATATTTCTCATTAATCTTGGGAACATTGCAAGTGCATTTATTAATACTGCAGACTTTGTATTAGAATGTCGTGATCCTCTCTGACACATTAAGCCATTTTTTAATTTGCTCTTATCGAAAGCGTATCTTCTTCAAAGATATTAGATAACTCTAGGGTGTTAACCAACTTAGTGTGATTTGAGGGCTAAAGGGAGAGCAGGAGGAGATATTAATCTTATGTAAATGTCTACCTGATTTTCAAAGGATTCAGGCACTACTGACAATGGTAAGATCCCTGGACTATCTGGGAATAGGGGAGAGGAGTAAGATAATTTCCTGTTTATTTAATTGATCCTCTGTAACTTTTCTCTTAGCAGGCAGAGCTCACTAATGGAATTTGCACAGTGCTATCATTATTAGAAATGTCACTGTGACATTTGATTAATCCATTCCACTTAGATTTGGAACATAAATCATGTATTTATTACAGCAACATAATTAATTACTATTTCCCCCTTTTGGTTTTTTCAATATATTTAAAGATTCCCTTAACATTTTCGTTTTTAGCCTATACATGCATGATTCCTCTTTGTAGTCTAGGTCCATTCCAATGTTATATCACAGATCGATTGTCTGGTAGAGCAACAGAAATGTGTATAAATCTTGTTAGTGGTTTAAATTTTAATAAATTATGCATTTCTTCAGCGATTTCTAGTGCTGGAAATTGACAACAGGGTTTTTTGGATCTTTTAATTTTGGCATCTCTCATTTTGGTCCTTGTTTTTTCTGGGATACTAAGAGAAATCACTTCTTAGACACTATTGGTGAATCTTTATGTAAAGTTTCTCAATCTGAGACAATATAATTAGTTCTATTCATTCATTTGTTTACTCATTTAATTATTTTTTGCTTATTCAATCATCTAACAAATAATTGTAGGTGCTAAAGATAAAGATGCAACAGTGAATAAAAGAGACAAAGTCTGTGCCTTTAGAGAGCTTACATCTTAGTGACGGGAGACAGACAACAAAATAAGCCAAAACCTACATAATATATGTCAGATTGTGATAAGCGCCACAGAGTGAAATGAGCAGGATGAGAAGCTTAAAGGGGTGAGTTGTTATAAGGAAGAGTTACTGTTTTGTTATGTAAGGTGATCAAAATAACATGTTATATAATGAAGCTTTGAGAAAAGATGACATGTAGGCAGACACCACCCTAATGCAAGGAGGGAGAAAGCCGCATGGATATCTTCTGAGAGAAGAGCCTTCGGGCAGAGGGTGAGCAAGCCCAGAAGTCATGGAGCAGCAACATGACTAAAATGGAGCCCAAGAAGGCCAGTGAGCACAGATGAGTTGGAAGAGAGCTGGTAGAACTCAGATCACATAGGGCCTTATAGACCACTGAAGAATAGTGGGTTTTACTTTGAGTGAACTGGAAAGCCATCGGAAGTGACCATGTTACTCTTTACCTGAGCCCTGTGCTCCTGGAAATCAGCAGAGGGTTTAAAGAAATCCTCCTCCCTTTGTTCTTATGGAAATGGCTCACTGCCATGAACCACCCTTCCCCATATGACTTGGTTAAGACTTGGGGATAAGCTCCTTGTTCACCTAGGGCAAGGCCAGACACAGACACTCCCAATTCCTATTCTTTGTCTTATAGATGATTCGCTGAACTGTTTGTCCCCATTGGCCAATCAGAACAAAACAGCTGTTAACTTGACTTAGCCAAACTTTAGTTAAGTTTTTCTCTTCACCACAGAATCCTGAACTTGACTCACCTCTAAAGTTAAGCAAGTACTGGAATCACAACAACGCTTCCTGATAATTACCCACAAGGAAAGACATCTCCTGCTCAATTGTCTGGTCACGCCATCTGCTCCTCCCACTCCCCGACACCTGGTTCTTTCCAGCCTGCGTTACTCCTCTCTGTAAAAGAAAAGTCCTGTTCAATCTGAACTTTGATTTGCTTTCAGACCTCATGGTCTGAGCTTTCTCCCTATTGCAACTTTCCTGTTTCCTGTTGTAGTAACCCCCTTATTGCAATTGTCTTTTTAAATAAAGTCTCTCTTTACCTAAGTCCAGAATTTTTTTTTTTTTTTTTTAATTTGGTAGAGGTTTTGAACAAAGGAGAGACATGGACAATGGAGGTTTGTGAATGAAGGTCTCAGTCTGGGTGCTGAGTGGAAAAAACTATGTAGAAACTCATAGGGGAATAAGGCAGGTAGTGGGGAGTCTAGTGTTTATTTACGTTCAGAGAATTCGGAAAGGTTATTCATGGAATAGCCACATAGTTTGGTAAGAATTGGTCCTGCCCATAGGCTCTGTTTGATCCTCACAAACCAAACTTTTGTGAAGCTCATGGATAAATGAAAATTGCTGGATGGGAGGCAAACTGGGTGTCATGCTTGTATAAGTCTCCTTTAACCATATTTGAGATAGATATTACCAGTGAGAAGGCTTAAGACATGATCTAAGTTAAAATGTAAATCATGATAAATGCCCAGTTAGCAGATTCTTCTAATGCACCAATTTATATATTAGTGAATGTTTTGTAGGTGCCTCTTTTACAAATACTATTTCAGGTTCTGGGATACTAGGGTGAATGAAGACCCATGCCTTAGGGGGATTTGCATTCTAGTTGAGGGGTGTGGACCTAAATAACTAATCAATTTAAAAGAGGTACAGATTATGGTGAGAAGGAAGTAAACAGGGTGACAAGGTAATGCTTGTAGATGATGGGGTCCAACTGCAGACTGGATGGTCTCATGAGGTGACACTGAAGCAAGAAGCTGTTGGAACAGAAAGTCTTCAGGGACCAAGAGTTGGGCATGATCCAAGAACAGAAAATAGATTATCGTGGCTGGATCTAAAGGAAAGTGTGGTGTGAGCTCTGTATAGAGAGAGAAGCCAGGCCAGAGACCATGGGACATTGTAAGACATGGTAAGTAGTTGGAATGTTATCTTCAATGCAATGGAAAGCTAGAAATATCTGTGCGATACTGATAATGGAGAGCCTTCTCTTGATTAGAGTTCTCTCTACCTCTGTCTACTCCCAGGAGCAGCATAAAAGAAAGGGGGGTCTTTCTTGGTATTGAGACCTGGATAAAGAATTTTATATGCATGGTGCAGTTCCTGTGGTATAGTACTCTAACTTGTATTGAGTTCCAGCATAGACTGATCCGATTCAGCTGTACATGCATATGAAAGAGGGGGGAAGAGAAAAGGAAATGAGAGAGAAAGGGAGAAAGAAGGAGAGGAAACAATTTAAATAGTATAGTTCAGGTAATTTAATGAGACTGAAACAGTCAATGCATGAGGTTGAACTGTGTGAAAAGCAAGAGTCAAGAATGTTAATGGATTCTCAGTTTTGGCAAAGAAGAGAAATTCACCCTTCACTTGGGTAGGCAATTGGTTAGTGATGGCTTTTTAACACTCTAATAAAAAGCTGCAGCTGAAAGCCCTGCAGAAATATTGATTAATGAAGAGTTGGAGGACCTGATAAAATAGTAAACAGAAAAAGATGAAGTTCACTGTAAATAAAAAAAACCTGGCAAGTTGGAATTTTAATATAGTTGTTGAAGTATTTTAAGCAAAATACTCTTAAATAAACTAATTTCTGAATATGAGCTCCCTCCATGGAACTATATATTCATAATATTATAAATATAAATATCTAGATATATATTAATGGAGTGGACTATAAAATATGAATATATTCTGAACTTTTTAGATCATTTACAGGATTTTCAATTGACTATATACAATTTTTGCTTTATACTATGATTTAAGAACATAATCTGCATAATTTGGAACTGTGATTTATATAACATTGTTGGTAGAAGAAAATGGGTTTCAGATTTTAGTAATATAATTTACACATAAAGTTTGGAATTAAACCCATTCGTAAATTGGAAACAGACTATTGTGTGTGTATATATATTTAGCATATATGTGTATAAATAGTGTATATGTAGATATAATACATATATACATATTATACATATATGTGTATATATGACTTGGATAGACACAACCTTTGAGTTCACTGTAATAAAAAGCATTTTCCCTATGTTCTATCCTTAAAAGAAGGAAAGGATCCTTATGATTGCCATTATTATATAAAACATGATGGAATTTTGAATTCAGCTTTAGAAAAGTGCTCATGACCATCATAATTTGAAATTTCTTGTGGGCAAAGTGAGAAAATTACTTCCTGAAGATGCATTTACTCTTTCAGGACATTGGTTTGCCATTCTTCATCTTTATGGAGTAATTTCCTAAAAAGCACAACCTTGTCAATATGTGAAGTCCAACAGCATCACTAAAAGCAAGTTTTGTCCTAAGTATGCAGTAGGCACTTCATAAATGTATGTTGAATGGATACAATTTGAACATCTGGTGGTAATAATTATGATTTAACTATAACCAAAATGTCCATTATGGTTAATTAAATATGTCTGCTCTGAAATGTTCCCTTTGCTTTGCTCAATGTAACATGATGTGTGGACCTCCAAAGGCATCGTGCCACTCACTACTGGGTGACAGTGTGCATTGAAGACACACCTTGCCTATTCGTGAAGTGTCTTGGTATGGAAGTGACAGTACAAATGTAAACAACCTCATTAGCAGCACTTACTAAACTTAAACTTATAGCATAGGGAGTAATTGTTTTACTGGGGAAAGAAAAAATATGTGCTTTTTTATTTTTAATGATTCCTCAGGATATATGTGGAATAATTTCCACTTCTGTCTTGGTAGCACATAGTGCGATCAAACTTATTTAATGTCACTATTTTCTACTGCTCTGTATAGTTAATGCACCTCCATTGCATGTAAGCAAACCAGATCCTCTCCCTCATACTCAGGCCGAAAGCTGGTCCATGCAAATGTCTCAGAAAAGAGAGAGACGCGGGGTGGAGGGAAGTTCTCCTTTAATAAACACCCATACCGACCACATCATTGTATCTGGACCCAGCATGCAGGCAACACAGGCGAGCAATGGGATTTAGCCAGATGACATGAACACAAGGCTGTTGCTTGTGGGTATCCTGATAGGAACATTTTTGTGTAACGTTTAGGGTCACAGCCTTGGACAACCCTGAGGCAGTGTGTGTGTGTGGGGGGGGGCGGGGGATCAGAGTAGGGGAGTGGAGGGAAGATCTCTTATAGAACAGTCCACATGAATGGTGCCCCTAGAGTTCTACAGGGCACAGCAATAGCCATACATTGCAGCATAATAGCTGTACTACAGGTTATGGCTCTTGAGTATCTTAAATGGAGACTCTCTTCCTTTCTCTCCACTCCACCCCTCCTGCTCCTCCTGCTCCTCCTGCTTCTTCCTTGTTTTTTTCTCCCTCTCTTGGTCAAAGAGGGTGGCAGAGGAAGACAAAGAAATCTGCCTTACCCTACTGGAAGGGAAAAATACCTAATAACCTAGCTATCAATGGGCAGACAAATAATTCAGGTAAACTAGAAAGGTCTACAAGAAGACCAGCGAATTAGCTGAATTATAAAATAAATTTTTAAACTACTGCTCTCAAATAAATACATTAAATAGAGGCTCAGAAAATGTTTGCCTTTACCTGTCCCTGGCAAGCTTGCTTTAGGATTTATTTATAATTTACATGTAATTGTTTGTTGCAGGAGTGGGTTTTTAGGAAACTGAAACATACCATACATGTTGTTAAACTTATTCATAAACTTTGTCCTCATGGAAGACACAAAGGTCCATTTTGGCATGGCTCTGTCCAAATTATGACAGTTATTTGTTATAATAATGACATAATACTTGAAATGCAAGTTTATGTACAATACATAAAAAAAGACCTAGTGAGAATAGGACGACAGTGTTTTGTAGTGGAAAAAACAACAACAAAACTTGTTTTTACTTTTAAAGTGACCCTGATTAGTGCCATAGTCTTTGCAAACAGACTTGTAGGCTTGTTTTTGGTAAAATGGAGATAATGACACCTGCTTTAAAAAAATTTTTTCTTTTTTTTGTCTTTTTGTGACCGGTAAGGGGATCGCAACCCTTGGCTTGGTGTCGTCCGCACCGCGCTCAGCCAGTGAATGCACCCGCCATCCCTATATAGGATCCGAACCCGCCGCGGGAGCGCCGCTGCGCTCCCAAGTGCCGCACTCTCTCAAGTGTGCCACGGGCCGGCCCTAAAATTTTTTTTTAAACATTTTAACATTCCGGAGATTTCATAAGACTCAAATGAAATAATGTTATATGAAAAGTGATTTCTTTAAAAACAGCTTGTAAATCTCTAATGTAATTTAGTGCATAGAAAATCATCATTATCAAATTAATGGAACAACACTTGCATACTTTTAAATATCAATACGCTTTCTCACTAGCACGTTACATTAAAATTCAGATCTGGAGACATAACTATGTTAGAGAAACATTGTCTGATTTTTAAAAGCTAGCAAATATTTTCACAAACTTGAAACGCTATCTGGGAAGTTATTTTAGGTTCAGTCTCACCTATTATTGTTCCACAGTGTCTAGCTATGAAACATCATCATCACCGTTAGAAGTAAGTGGAAGTAAAATGCACCAAGTTCTTTGTGGATCCCCGAATTAACCAACGCATGGTACCTACTTTCAGACCACTACCTGGGCAGTTAGAATTGGTTACTTTTGGTATTGTGATTTTTCCAGATACAGGGAAATGTAATTGGGTTTACTGGGCCTTGGGGTTAATATGCAATTTGTTTTTCGTGGCAAATAGAAAGCTGAAACAAAGAGAAATATGTCTCTGAGTAACTAACCCGTTATTTGTAATAATTCCACCCGAGATTCTGTCCAGAGACAACTGGTGAAAGAAGGCTTCTTCTCCACTCAGTCTCCAGGAGGGGTGATCATACACTTTGTCATACCCAACCACAGCACTTGTGAGTGATGGTAAATAGACATAAATTGGGGCTGTCTGAACAAACAGAATGTAAGGCCACCCCATCATTTAGGAAGCTCCAGAGTTTCCTGTTGCTTTCACTCTTAAACCTGGTCAATCACCTGTGATTTCTATTTTCCCTGATCTCTCACCAGCAGCTCACATCGGTGCGTAACTACTGCCCTATTGACCCGTCCTCACCGCCCACTTCCCTGACCTCACAGCAGCTGAAGTCGCTACTGGCTCAGGCCTCCAAATCTCACTTCTTGTATAATCTTTGCCACATTTGCCAGGCAGGTAGTCTCACCTTCTCTACACATTGGACCAATATTACCTTTCTTACCATGTTACCCCAGACCCCAATTAATCTAAACCTCCTTTATAATAGTTTCCCAGATGCTAATCATTTCAACAGTCTTCAAAACTACAGCTAGCAAATATCCCAAACCCTCTTCAGCCATGCTTCTTGACACTTTGCACACAGAAATAACTTTTGATCACCCTGTGGGCAGATATAGACTCATTAACTTTTAAATTTTCAAATAATTTACTCTATTTCCTCTTTTTTATAAATCTACTAGCAAGATGCTTTGCATATCATAAATCTTCCTTTCTGATGGCTAGGGTATCAATATTTTTCCTTTTCTTGCCTCCAAGTCTTTGCTCATATTTACTCATATTTAGAGAATAAGCTCCTAATTCTGTCTGGGGTCCCCCAGATAGTCCTTCCTTCAATTAATCTGCCTTTTTCACGATGATTAAAAATGTCCAAAATTGTATGTTAAGTCACCCTGAAGATGAATTCAATTTGTCCATTTCTATGTTTCTAATTCCTAGTTGTGTCTCTTAAATAAAGAATAAAATTCTGTTTTTAACTATTCTAAGTCTTGTGTGCATTTTGTAATTTCAGACCTATTTATTAAGGAATTTAATACAGCCACATATCCACACATCTACAAGTTTCAGAAATTTGGAATTATATCTGATTCTCAGTGGGCTAACTAGTGGGGAAGAATTTAACGCTGAGGGTGGTCACCATCTCTTAGTCTTCATTGTGTTCTCAAGACTCAGTATGTTTCTTGTATCTTTAAAGCCCCTGATGAGTGTCTATTTAATTGATGGAGAACAGAGTAAAATTTGGAGAAAGACTTAGTGTGCTCCAATCAATTTAGTGGTAATGGATGCAGATCAACTTTATTCTTATATTTTAAATTGTTAATTGTCATCCTTGAGAAGGTGAAAATACTATGTATTATATAAATATTATATGTAAGATATTATGCATTATATATTTATTCTATTATATATCATATAAACTACTGTATAATTTATTTTATAATTTTAGGCAATCAGAGTAGATCTGATCTCTGCTATAATGAGTGCACTTTATCTGTTTTTTTCCCTTTATTTCCTACAGTTAAAAAAACTACATCTAAAACCACATTAAAACAGAATGTAGTTATTTCCTAATCTACTAGTATAAAAGTAAACATTTTGAATACTCGGGATAGAAGGTGATACTTTCATATTATCGGGAAAGTCAGGTAGCCTACCATCAAGCTGCCAGCACAATAGTGTACTTACCTATGACAAAAGAGGATGCAATAGAGCCCAGAGATGCACTGGCCCTTTGTGCCATGTGCTGAAAGGCAGCAATCATGTTCTTAAGCCTTGTGAAAAATGTTTCTAGTACACCTTATGTCTCTGTCCAAGGGAGGAGAGTCTGAGGAGGCCACACAGAAAGCATTCATGCCCACAGAGTAATTGCTGCCAATCAGGCCTTTCCCACTCAGGGTTCTCAGATGGAGCACTTGTCATATGTATAAATCAATTTCTGATGTGACAGGCTGCAATGAGCAGTGACATTTGGCTTCTCTCTCCAGTTGATTATATTACAGACCTATTCCTGGGGTGCAGAGATGGAGTAACAGTGAAGCCCTATAAACAAGAAAGTTGTGCATTATATATACATTCCTTCATTTTTTACTCATTGATAAATTCCTGCTTGGACAAAATAATTCCTTTACACAGTCTCAGAATTTATTTTTAGGTAATCTATGACATATATGCAATCAGCTGCATTTGTCGGTATCATAAAATAGATGGTTGAATTTGCAAGGCTAGTAGGCTAAATTAATCACTAAGTTTTGATCAGTTTGAAAAGGACAGTTCCAGTTAAAAGTTGTAGAATTCTAAATAAAGGGCAACATTATGCCCACACTTATTCTTTTTCTTTAACAATGACCTTCCTAGATCGTTTAGCAAAAAAGTACAAGGTTTTCCTCATGAGATGAAGTTTTCTCCAGCAATGCCCAACCATCCGTTAATTATTGCCAACTCTGAGTAGATATAGCCTCTAATACTCTTCATGAAATCCAGCTCCTTCTTCAGTGATGACTTGAATAAAGTCTGTTTTTTCAGTTTGTTGCTTTTAGCCCCAATGAGTAAAATGTCATCTTCTTCTGCCTTTGTACTCATGAGTCCCCGAAGTACTTTAAAAACAAATTATAGAGGCTGGATGACTCTATTCACCATGATGAGTCCTGTATTAAAGATCTTTTCTATCTACTGTCTTTTATAATATACTTGGTTCTCTGTCCTGCATTGATCCATCTGGATAATAAACTTTATTAGGTTTCCTCTGTAAACATTCAGGGATACTATTGCTAAAAGTTCTTAGAAGCACGAAAGAAATGACTTACTAGATTCTCAATTCAGGTTTTCCTGGTGCTTGCATCGAAAAAGCTAATAACAGCATTGATAACATTTAACTCTATTAAGAATTCTTTTATCTTTTATTCCTTTAATGTAAGTGACATGAAGTAGTTCAGCATAACTTCAAATACACTAGTTCTTTTTTTCACAACTGTATAGCTTAGAGAACCATAAGGTGATTAGATGCCTGGATCTTTTTCTTCTAAAATTCTGTAACTTGAATAACTGAGAACTCCAAGTGAACTTCAGTCTTAATGTTATATTCATTAAATGAAGAAAGAAAATTAGGACAATGACCACAATACATTTAAATTTTTTTTCCATTCATTATTTGCATTTCTGGAAGAACTTTAGAGTGACTGCAATTAACAAAATTCATAAAAACACTTTCTGAAGTCCACTTTCTTCTCAGTTCCAATTCCCTAGAACCCCTCAGCATGTTCAAAGACTTTTTTGGTTGTTTGGAACAATATTACAATACAATATTAATGTACTCACAAGTTCTAAAGACTCTGTGTATTTAATTGTTTTAAACACTGATAGGTTAAAAATGTCATTGTGTAATCTGAAGCCATCACCTGCCTGGTGTGCTTTTCTTGATGGTTGGTTTAATTAGATGCTGTGTTTGGTGGAGGTGGGGATGAGGATTAGAGAGATGCTGAGAAAGACTGGTGCTAAGTCAATTCTATTTGTCTCTTCTGACAATCAACAAAAGATTACCTGAGAATACTATCTCAGAGAATACCTGAGTACTGTGAACATTGTCCAGGATGCCAGCAATCTTGGGTAAACCTCAACATCTACAATGCCAGCAATCTTGGGGTAAACGTCATCTACAATAAAAGTTATGAAACTTTTCTGCTTATTTTTTACATTACATAGAAATATTGACATTTACTCCTGTCCTTTCTTGGACATTTCAACCTTCAGTGTGCTATTAAATCATTGGATTTAAAAATATATTTTGTACAGTTTTACAGTTAGAAGAACTTGAAAAAAATTACAACTGTTTTAAGACACTGAATCTGGAATAGGCAAATATCACGTGTCACCACACAGCACTGTTTTTTGCTGTATGTGCAATATCTCATCTAAGGCAGAGAGTAAATATCTCCTATTTACCTGGTAAATGGAACAAATGTCTATAGACATTAGGTGACTTGTCAGGGTCACACAGCTAGTAAGGACTAACCTTGGATTTGAACTCAAAGGTATCTGATTCCAAAGCCCAAGCTTTTTAAAAACATAATTAATATTATATTTGAGTAGAAATACCTTTTATGAGATTAGTAAACAGGTCATTTTAAAATTAAACAGTTAGTTGCTGTATAATAAAAAATCTGAATGAGTTCTGTTAAGTGGAAAATAATAAAATTTATTTATTCATAAGAGGGCTCTCAGAGCTTCTTCAACAAATGAGGTCATTGTACTGGATAGTCTGATAGGGTCCTACTGTCATGAAGAGTACATTACTCTCTTGTGCCAAGGCATGACAATTTAGACAATTCCTTTTTTTTTTTTTTTTCCTCTGTAGAATCAAAAATTTAATCCCAAACTCCACAGAGTAAAACTAAAGCACTTTATTTATGGGAAAATTCTTCAAATTCTCACTTGGCATTGATTTAGTTCCCGCCTTTGGAAACATTGTTGATCGTATATATCTGTGGGGTACAGAGTTTTTTTTTTTTTTAATTTTATTTTGTCGATATACATTGTGGCTGATTATTGCTCCCCATCACCAAAACCTCCCTCCCTTCTCCCTCCCCTCCCCAACAATGTCCTTTCTGTTTGCTTGTCGTATCAACTTCAAGTAATTGTGGTTGTTATATCTTCTCCCCCCCCCGGTTTGTGTGTGTGTGTGTGAATTTATATATTAATTTTTAGCTCCCATCAATAAGTGAGAACATGTGGTATTTCTCTTTCTGTGCCTGACTTGTTTCACTTAATATAATTCTCTCGAGGTCCATCCATGTTGTTGCAAATGGAAGTATTTCATTCATTTTTATAGCTGAGTAGTATTCCATTGTGTAGATGTACCACATTTTCCGTATCCACTCATCTGATGATGGGCATTTGGGCTGGTTCCAACTCTTGGCTATTGTAAAGAGTGCTGTGATAAACATTGGGGAACAGGTATACCTTCGACAATTCCTTTTTATATGGGTATGTGAAAGCAAGTCCCTCATAAGTTATCTGGGTCACTAAAATGAAATACATGATCTGGCTTTGTTAAAGCCCATAGAGCCAAAGCCCTTGTTCTTTAGCTGCTCCCTCTAGGCATGCAATAATTCCATACTACTAGTTGTTCCCTTTCTTATGGGTCAGGGTTTACCTTGAAGAACAGCAGAAAAGTGTTTTCACAAATAGAAAGGAAGACAACATTTCTACAGCATGTGTGTGCACGCATACACACCCCTTCACCCACCCATATTCCCACTCCAATTTGAAAGCTTTTAGAAAGAAGGCGCCTTTATCATTCAAGCATTACAAGTCAATGCTATGGTATTTTCATACATATGACAGAATGGTGTTGCGAGAGCATGTTCTCAGGTCTTGCAGCTTTAAAAAGGGAATATATTCTTAGCATTTCCCAGTCATTAACTGTTTCTGTATTGCATTTGATAAAGTCTTGTAGGAATTTCTGTTGGCTCATTAGACCAAAAGTTCTTTGAGTGAAAATAAAGCATCTGTTAATGAGACGAACTAACATGCTCATCCATTAGGCTTTTGCTGAACATCTGCTGTGTACCTAACACTACAACAGATTGTGTGGAGGACACAAGGAAATATAAGACATGGTCTGTATCACAAAATTCATAGTATTTGGGAGATGAAATCTATCCTAAAAGTAGTGAAGAAAAGGCAGGTAAGTCACTGTATATAGACAAGGTAAAGGAGGGTGGAGAGCTTGGTGTAGTATGGAGAGGGAGCTATCAGTGATGGCTAGAGCACTGGAGAGAGCAGGCTCCGTGCAGGGAGGAGAGAGAGAGGATCTGTTGTCTATGCTGATAGGAGAGGGGAAAGGACAGTAATTGATTTGGTGTTGCTACACCTCAACTCTGATGGAAAAAGAGGCTCATGATTTCACTGAAAGTATATATTAGAGGACATTCAACTATGGAGACCATCACTTTTAACTGTCTCATTTTGCAAGTGAAGAAACAGAGGAAGATGGGTGTCAAGTGCCTTATTCAAGACCATGCAGTTGACTAGGGACAGAAACTGACTTGGTAACCAGAACCAGTGACTCTTTTGGAATGCTTTTAAGTTGACTACTTTCTCTTCATTGCATTCCCATCTGCACATGTATTTTTTGACTTACCCGTCTAAGTGGTACTTATCACTTTTCAAATTTAGCTGACCCAGTCTAAAGAGTGAAAAAGTCACAGTCAATTCTTTTTTGTCAGGCTATTGATCAGGGGCTTGATTCAAGTACCCAAATTGAATTCAGACTTCACTAATTTGCTGAAAAAAATATTTCGTATTTGGTGAAACCTGAATTGTCATTTTGGTTGACTACTGGTGTGTCCTAATTGGCAGTATTTTCAATAAAATTGAGTTTAAGCACTTTTTACAAGAAGATAGTGTAAAGATACAGAGATGTGAATTTCTGCAACTTGGTGGGCATATTTTCAATTGATTTTCATGTGTGCAGATGCTTACAACTATATATGAACAGAGACACAAACACTTTCAATAACAATTCTGAGCTCATAAATTATTGGTAAAAGGAAACATGTTGTTCTTCCACTAATTATAACCCAGTGGTAATTACTCGCTCTCTTTTTTTTTTTAAGAGGTAAGCTTCCATTAAGTCCTATTTTATCAGTCTTCATGGGAGAAAGCAAAGGACAATAAAAAGAGGCTGGGAGATGGAAATTCAAAGATGCAAGGAATTTCTTACAAGTATCTTGGCATTCATTTCTCCCTGATAAAGCAATGTATGGAGTCACTTCAGAAGCTGAGTTTTCTCCAGTTGCACTGATAATAAGACAAAACAGCTCCTCTCAACCACTACACATGTGGAAGAAAAAAGGAGGTGTCCCAACATGACCAGCAAGATCTGAATTTTCAATTGTCTCCCAATGCAAAAAGTGCGGCATTGGAACTTTCCCTTTTTTTTTACATCTAAATATCATCAAACCCTGCTGTTAATCATTTTAGAAAATATCTTTATGACCTTCCTTACTCATTCTGTCTCTGTCATTACTTTAACTTAAGGCTTTAGGCTTTGTTACCATATGCCTTTAATAAGCACCAAACTTGTTACTTTTGCCTCTTGAGAATTGACTTTCTCACTGCCTCTCTCTCTCTCTCTCATATATGTATATTATATATATATCTCACACACATACACACAATGAAATGATTTATTTTTGAAAAAAAAATATACATATTGCTTTCTTTACTTTCCTGCTCAGCAAACTATTGTACCAAGTGAAAAATCTTTTTGTCCAGCTTTCAACATCCTCCACTTTACTCTCCAACATGATTTACTGTGTATCATGCTTTCTACACACCACACACCTTTCTGAGATCACCTTCGTGGTTTGGTTCAGGCTACTCACACTGCCTGAAATGCAATTTCAACCTTCTATATCTATACCAATCACAGAAACAGAGACTATAAAGAATCCATCTGCCCAAGGATCCTCTGAGACCCATTTCAAGCCCTGTGTCTTCCAAGATATGTATCTTGACAAATCTAGCCCACATAAAGTTTATACTGACTTATTTTCTCAATTACAACTTAGAATTTGACCCTTACTCTTCCTCTCCTTTAATACTTTTATACGACTTACAATAAATTGCATGTTCCTTGAGGGAGAGACTATGTCATTCATATGATCCAGCATAGTTCTATATATGAAGGTTGTTTATGAACTGATTATTATCAAAGACCTCAGGCAAACAGTACAATTTCATAACATAACGCTGTAGTTTTATTCTGACCCTAAAGCTGGATGAGAAGTGAATATTTGCTATCTAGATCAGATAATAGATAACCAGTCCTTAGTGGACAACCTGAGAGTTAGATGCAAGTAAGGCTAGTGCAAGAATCTAGAGCCCCTCCCTGTAAAGTAGCTGTGGTTCTATTCTCCGAGCTGCTCTCAGGTCTTCTAGGTGAGATTAGGTCCAGAACTCCAACTGTATTTATTTTTTAAAATGTTTCCATGAAATGCAAAAAGGGCATTTTGACAAGTCATAAAATGCCATAGTTCTAGTTCCCACAGGGCTAATTTATTCATCTTTCACAAGCTAAATGTTAAGGCGTACATTTAAGTGCCAAACTAATCAGCAATTATAATATATCTCCTAATGCACCTCATAAGAAAATGAACTACAACTCCAGTCTTTACATTTCCTGCCTCCTGTCCTAAGGACAGGGTTCAGAAAAGTGTCAACAACTGCAGAATGCCCTGTGTTGAATTGAGAGATTTTTCTGGGACTGTGCTGCTCTCTGAACCCCAAAGGCAATGCTAGGTGGACAATATTTAGAGGCATCCTGGTGGTTCTTCTTCATGCGAGGCCCTTCAGTAGATATTTGGCCCCCTTTAGGTATATTTTCACTCTGCAGAGATGTGGAGGGTGGGTGGTCTACCTTCCCACCTCATGAAGATGTGGTTCAGCTCTGCTCAAATCCACAGTTGTCTCACTGCCGCCTGGAATAGAGAAATTAGAGAAAAATCTCTTTTTTCTTCCAGCTAACAAGTTCCCAGATGTGATGGCTATTATTTTCCTAAGCTCAGCATCCTCCCCCCATCCCTTTATCTGAGCAATAGACCCCAACTCCCAGCCATAAGGATGTGCACGATTGAGGCTAGTTTCATAGACTCATTTCTTGGCATTTTTCATAGCTGGAGTAGGTAAGAAAGAGATCCTTTTCTCTTCCATCATTGAATGTCAGAAGGAAAAGAGCCAATTGCAGCCATATGTCCAGCATCAGGTGGATAAAGCTGATCTTGGAGAACAAAGCCAATACGTGAAGGCAGAGGAATGAAAAATGGATAGGTTATGATGGCGTTAGAGTCCCTGACTCCCATCATTTTAGTCTCTACAAAGCCTGGAAGCTCAACTCTTCTTTTGAATATAAGATCTACTGCTTTATCTTGGTAATAACTCCCCCACACACCCATTCCCCCTGTTCCATCTATATCTTTCTTGTAATCAAAGAAAACTGTCTAAAACATCAGCCAAGTCTGGAGAGAAATTTTTTAAGCAAAACTTCCATCAGAGGAAAAGGGATACTAAAGAATTCCATTATTCTTCTCTATGAGCATGTCTAGTTTCCATACCAAGCTTGAAGATGTTTGCACCAAAGTGCTTCATGAGAAAAAATTGTGAGCTTAAAGAAGATATCTTTAATTAGACAGTAGAGCATGGTCTTTTTCAACTCTGATTTTGAAAAAACAACAGGCAAATTGCAAAACTTTCCTCACTAAGTGCAATATTATTTGAATGGAATTAATATAGAAGCTGAATCCAATTATAAAGTCAGTAAATGATAATATCAGGATATTGAGGTTGATTTGTTTAGCACTGTGTGATATTAGGGCAAATTACTTTTAGCTTAATTGTGAGGCTTTCTCTGAAGGAAGAAATAACACATTTTACATTACCAATAGCTATGAATGTTATAAGAATATGAACTGCTAGGAGAGTGGAAATTTTCCCATACAATCATCTTAGTGCAAATCCCAGTTTGTATGTACAAAAATAAAGGAATTTGAGGGAAGTTAATTATACATTAAGGCCATAAAAAATAATAATAGGAAAGAATTATATAGTATTTACCATGTACCAGGCGATATGCTAAATTTTTCACATATTATTTCAGTTTGTTCTCAGAACAGCCATTATTATTATCCCCATTTTACAGATAGAAGACTGAGGCACTGAGATAGAGCAAGTTTAACGTGGCCAAAATTATGCCACAAGTAAGAGGAGGAGGCCATGTTCAGATTCAGGGAGTTTAGCTGCAGAGACTGTGCTCCTAACTATTGTGTGATTTTATCTCTCAAAGGTAAACCGTTACGTGGTGGAATAGACACTTTTAGTTGCTTACCTAGCCTCTAATTTCCACCTTTTTTTTTTCTCACAAGTTTCTAGATTGTTCTGCAGATATGCAGCCTATGAACGTCATGGAAGCTGAGCCTACTCCAAGCTACAGAAGTGGAGTTTAGATGGCAAAAGCCAATTGGCACATACCATTTCCCAACCCCCACACCCCTAGCTATAGCTGTTAGTTCAGGAGTGATTTGGAGACCTAAGAGAGCCACAGAGGGAAAATTTCAGGCTTGTTAGAATGCTGCAGCAGGCCATGGCTCTCTCACTCACAGAGGTTGGGAATATGGCTATGAAGCCTAGAACTGCTGAAGCCACCTTGTCATCATGAGAGAAAAGGTGTGGGATGAAGCTGGTGATGTGAAAGGCAGAGAAGAGTGACAGAAGCCCAGATGTTTCACGCTGTCACTGAGCTACTGATCGCACTGGCCCTGAACTCTGACCTGCCATGAACTTCCAGTGTAGTGAGCCATTACATCTCCTGTAACTGTTAAAGATAATTTAACAGATCAAATTCAGTCTAATTTACCTCCCTTTTACATTTTTAGAACTAAGAAGAAATTAGTCATTTTCTTCTAGTGGAGAAACAACTTCACTAGAGAGACTGGAGTGACAATTAGGTACTTTACAAAGATACATTAATTCCAGTCAATAGTGCGGTCACCAACATGCATTTTTTCATTTTATGTGTCTTAATGTAGGTCAGAGATTGCAAATGCATAAGACACCAATATTCCCCTTCAGATAGCCATAGCAGACATTGCTAATCAGCTGTGACTGTGCTCCTGTTAAGCAGGCATTCTTTCTTATCATAATGCTGAGGTAACCACAGTCAAGAGATCACAGTTTGCAAATGAAACTTGTGATCACTGATAGAGTAGTCAGTCATTGTTACTAAAATTGCAAACTAGGAAATTTCGTGAATGCTCTTCATTGTAAACAAGCATTTCTCTTTAGGAACCCTATTATAAGTAGAAATTGTTTGGCATTTAAGAAACCAAACATGCTATAAATCACTGGATATGGAAAATGTGACAGAAAAACACAAGCCAACTATAAAACTTTATAATAACTTAAGATAAATAATAAAACTGTGCTGTGAAGCCTATAAAAAAAGACCTAAATTTACTGTATGCATTCATTTTATAAGGCATCCCACTATACTATGAATAGAATTTACAGCTTATAAAATTATAATTCTGTTGGCTCATACATTTTACGTAAATGAATCTATAATCTGATATAAATATTAATTGAACTCTTAATTAGCATTGATGTGTTAATTTAGATAGGCCTTCTTGGTGTGATTGGGTGACCCGCTCAGGTCATTTAAACACCAGCTAATCAATCAGCCAATTACAAATCAATTATCTAATTAAATTTGAAAGGTTTTTTCCCCCCCTCAATAAAAAGACCCTATAGAAAGTAGACAAATCCAGTATCATTTCTGTACTATTACAACAATACTTGGATAAGTAGGTTTATGATAATAATCATGGTTTTTTTCCCCATTGAAAATGGTTTTAAAACATAATTTTATTTGCCCCCTTCTGTTCTGTTACCTATAGATGCAGCTATTCCGTATCATTCACATATCAATCCTAAGGAGTAGGTCATATTAATAAATTACTAGTTAATGGTATTTTAAATAATTTATTTAGGCAATTGTAGTCATTCATTAAGTTGTTATAGGGATCTAATATTGGGGCAGTTGGTTAGAGTGTGGTGCCAATAACACCAAGGTCTAAGGTTCAATCCCTGTACTGGCCAGCTGCCAAAAAATATATTAAAAATATGGAGTTCAATATTAATTAATTCATTCATTTATTAATATGCTAGGCACTGTTTTACACACTGGAGATAGGTTAAAAATAAAACATACATGCCCCCTGCTCACATAGGGCTTATCCTGGTATTTCTTCAGTAGAACAAAAGTTAATAGCAAACATTCATAATTATATCTATCCATAGTCTAAACATTTTTAGTTTTTTTTTAAAGAAATTGCTGTTACTATGGCATATGACCAATGGTAAAAATATATTTTAATATCCTGAACCGTAATATTGGTAATCCTTGTCTTTTCTCATCCTCTTTGCCATGAGACTTGATTAAGGTACAGGTCTAATCTGCCTGGCTTTCCTGTTCTTGAGGGCATTTCAGCAGGTTTTGGACACTGGAGAACAACAGCATGTTCTCAGCCAGCATGATGTTTTAAGCCTGTCTCAACAGTACTTCAAGAGATGAGTTGAAGCATCTTTTAAAAGCGATTGCTCATGACCTGGTAATTAACTGTATTTATGGAGATCCAGTGATGTATGAAATACCTTGATAGCCTGCCAACAGGGTGTCACTTCCCTGGTGCAGCTGTGGAGTGAGAAAGAGATATGTAACTGCATGTACGGATTCCTGGTGGCAGCACTGCATTGGTCTGATTGTCCTAAGCAGCTGTATCTTTGTCTGTGATGGAACCAGGAAAAAGAGTGAGCGTCATCATTCCAGAGGGAGCCCTGAAGCTTATGTGCCACATTCTTCCTCTTGTGGATGTTTCTGTAGGGTGAAGTTACTGGCTCATGCAATACTTCCTTCCTTCACATAGACAGCCAGTGGTCTGCATAGTTGATCTCAGTGAGTTTCTTATTCTAAAGTAGAGGATCTGTTCTATGGTGACCTTTTCCTGGCCTTACTCTGCTTTTAACTAAAGTTTAAAATTTTGAGCACTCCGTGAGGCAAATAGCCAGTCCTTCCTGTCTTTCTCCCTCCCTCTTTCTCTCTCCCCCTCTCTCCCTCTCTCTCTTTCTTTCTTTCTTTCTCCCTTCCTTCCTTCTTTCCTTCCTTCCTTCCTTCCTTCCTTCCTTCCTTCCTTCCTTCCTTCCTTCCTTCCTTCCTTCCTTCCTTCCTTCCTTCCTTCCTTCCTTCTTTCCCTCCCTCCCTCCCTCTTTCTCTTCTTCCCTTGCAGCTAAATTCTTAAATTAGCTGTTCTCACTTTTTGTCCCTTAGGAATTTAGTATTGTACAGATATTTGTCTATACACAAAACCATGTTTAGGATTGTACTTCTGTTTAAGAAAATGAGGAAAAAAATGAGAAAAGAATGTACAATATATGTAAAAGTGGAATTTTACTAGATATTCATTGAGTTTTAGTGTCAGATATTGGCTAGCTATAACGATCACATTTTCTTTTCACTCAGGACATACAACTAGGCTATATTTCCTTGCTTCTTTTCTAGTTAGGCATGGCCACGTGCTCGAGTTCTAGACAATGCAATGAGTTTAGAAATGATGTGCACTATGTTCAGCACTGGCTCTTAAAACCTTCCCACTCACAATCCATGAGCTTGATGCAGATAAGCCTGGCAGCACTGGGAGCCACACAGTAGAAGCAACCTGGGTCTTAAAAAATCATGATCTGGAGAAGAAGCAGATGTCAATCAGGACTACCTGCTTTGAATCTCATGAAGACAGGAAAGAAAATACAGCATTTGAGCCATTAAACATATTGGAGATTTATTTGTTGCAGCAGATAGTGTTATCTTAAATAATATAGTTGTTACCTATAATTATGATCAAAATCTAAAGAATAAAAGTAGAAGCAAAATAAAACAATCTTCAAGTTGAGATGTTCCCTTTTAAAACTGTCCTTTTAAAGGAATTCAAGAACCAATTTATTGATACAAATTTATACACAACAAAGCCAGTAGTTCTTTCTTATCTAAGCTCTTCAGATGCTTCCTAGAACCAAAGCTATCCACAATTTTTCTCTCATGGGTTTGGAATAGGGGAGGCACTAACAGTAATTTTCATGTACTTCTCAAGATGAGTCTTGAGCATTACCACAAGCAGTGAGTGTCCGAGTTGAGCTATGGACTCCTGATAGCCTTGTCTGTGGAAGTGGGCTTCCTCCATCTGAGGGCTCAATTTCCATGGTGACATGCATTGGGCACACCTGAGGTCTCCTCCCAGAGGGGCTTGGTGAGGTGCAGGATGATTTTACAAAGAGAATATGTTAAAATTATAGGATGAGAAAAATAAAGGGTCACAGTTCTCAGAACTGGATTCTTCCCCACTGGATTTGAAGTTTTCCTGCTGGAAATGATGGATGAAAAACGGATGGTAGAAGAACATGGATTCACATTTTGATAGAAGGGAATGGCTTGTTTTCAAGTCAGGGATGAAGTGACTGACAAGAATTCATGAGGCTCTGAAGAAAGTCACAGATGAATTAATTCCACTCTCCAACTCTTGCAGTTTTGGCTCTCATGCACAAGAGCAGAACTCATTGGTGAATTCCAATGATCTGCTCCCACACTGAAGAGCTGAAAAGTAATCAAAAGCTGGCAAGAGCTGAAAAGTGATTGGGCTTGCCTCTTGCTCACAAGCCTAATATACAATTTTTGAATACATACCAACTGGCAGAATCGAGAATGGGACTTGTCACCGTGGGCCGGCCTTTGTGGGAGATTATTCTACTACCAAGCTGATATGGTATATGTATTAATTACTGGGGCATTCAAAGAAAGGCAGTGTTAACAGAAGGTGGGTTGTTTTTTTATTAGCAAATGGATGGATAGGAGTCACATAAAAGTAGGTCAATTTCTTTTTGAAGTTCTAGTAGCATTCAATGCCAGTATTCCTCATTCATGCTTTGGTTCCTTCCACAAGCACTAAAGGGAATTGTGTGCCTGTAATGCATGCCACTTATCCATAATTCCTTTTGAAAGTGTGTCTTTCTGATTTTCAGCTTTTAACATTAGCCAGCCCCTCCAATGCCCCCTGCTGTTCAATGTACAGTTTATAATTTTCCATAACCCCTTCATTCTCTGCCACTGCAATGTGCTGGGTAAGTTGGAACAAAAATGTGGGAGACATACAGAGAAAGTCAAGTCTTCTTTAAATTTAAGGAGGCTGATGGACATTTTAAATCTCAAAAGATTAGCTAAAGATTGCATCCTCAGTTGTGTTCCCATTAATAACTGGCTTTTTCTCCCCTCTTCAGATCATCTTTTCCCTTAACCCAAACTTTTCTTGCTTATCCTAATTTATCAAGTATGTGTGTGGGGTTTTTTTCTTCTCATTAAGTACAGATGCTCCTCAACTAACCATGAAATTATGTACTGATAAACCCATTGTAAGTTAAAAATTTCTTAAGTCAAACATGTATTTAATACATTTAACCTACCAAACATCATAGCTTAGCCTAGCCTACCTTCAACATGCTCAGAACACTTACATTAGCCTACAGTTGGGCAAAATCATGTAGCACAAAGCCTATTTTATCAAAAAGTACTGAATATTTCATGTACTTTATTGAGTACTGTACTGAAAGTGGGAAACAGAATGTGGTATGAGTACTCAGAGTACGGTTTCTGTTGAACAGGCATCACCTTTGCACCATCCTAAAGTTGAAAAATCCTAAGTCAAACCATCGTAAGTCAAGGACTATCTTCACGTTATAGAAGCATAATGGGAAGTGGGAAGAAACACGATGAAAAGCATTGTAATTTTATCTAATTTTTTAAAGCAGTGGTTCTGTTACAGGGAATACTGTCATCAGACATAATTAGCTAATATAGTTCCCATTTTCCTTCTTTAAATTTAACTAGTATTATTTTGCAAGGCATGTTCGTCTTTGGAAAAACAACTCCTTTATTTTTTAATTCATGCTTTCCTCTCCCATTTATTAAACCCGAGAGAGAGAAAACATGGGCTTTGTAATCTCAGGGATTTAACACAGTGAATAGCAAGAGAGCTTAGAGAGAAAGTGAAGAAGACGGAGAAATAGCAACAGCTGACTCAAAATTCTGCCATAATGCTTGGTTTTAGCCCCACCACCTTGACATATTCATTTAGGCATCTATTATCCTTCCTGTGCAGGAGGACACCCCATATCACCAGGGCTACAAGCTCAGATGACAACAAAGGTGATGTGGCAGCTGGCTCACTCTGGGCATGGGAACACAACACACGCCCGGAGTAACAGCGGAGATATCTTTAACCCACCCTTGATGTTTCCCCTGAGACTGACAGACAATTTCAACTGTTTATTTTTACTGAGCTCTGATGAATGACTCTGTTTCATTCAGCCACGTAAGAATTGGGTGGTGCATGCTGCTGTTGGCACGGAGTGGCGGTGTAAGCGAAGGGCATCAGTAGAGGCATTCCAGAGCAATCGCGGGGAAATTAGATTCTTTGGAAACTCAATCAAGCCTTAGTTTCATGGAGGGGAAGTTGGACAAGAGGAGAGTATTGTAAAATTGGTTGAATTATCCCTAGCTTTCAAGGCATTAGGCAAGGTCAGAAAACCAAAGTGTAAATTCCATTTTCATTCAAGTGTGCACCCTGTCCATAATAACCAGTTAATGAGCATACTGATATTTACACCATGCCTATTTCCTCATTGAGATCACATTTTCATTTCAGTATACAAATATAGTGCTATTTGTTGAATTATTTTATTCTCTCCTTGAACTGTAAGTAGATTTTAAGTATAGCCTCGAAAATACTAAATGGGGCCAAAGAAAAAAGAAATGTATTTCTGTCTACCCTGTTCACCACTCTAGTTTGAATGTGTTCAGTGGGTCTCCTAAAGCAGTGGCTCTGAACTGCTCTCCTCCTTTAGGGCACACATGCTGGAGTCCACTCTTAAGTGTCATGCCCACCATATGCCAGCACTAAAATCATTCAGAATGTAACATGTGGCTCTTGCTCATCCTCACTCAAAGTCCTCCCATTTCTTCCCATTCTCAGGCAGAATAAAACCATAAGCTTCAGCATGTCTGTTTGTCTTTCACTCTCATATTCTAGATGCTATCTTCCACTTTCTCTGCAGAAGCCATGCTGGTCTTCTTGTTTCTCTGGGGTGTCAAGCATGTTCCCACCACTGGGCTTGTCGATTTGCATTCCTCCCTACATAGAAACCTCTTTTCCTGTATCCTCAGATGGCTTGTTCTCTTACTATATCAGTTCTCTGTTGAAATGTCACCTCCCTGGAGAGCCTTCCCAAACTGTTCCATTTAAAATGGCTCATCAACCCCAAGTTTTTCTTTTCTCCTCACCTGATCTGTACTTGCTACAGATCAGTTCTCTCTGAGTGAAAGTAATAGTTTTAATTATTATTTTTTTATTTTCTATGTCTCCCAATAGAAAATAAACTCTGTGTGACTTTGCCTGTCTTACTCACTGCTGTACCTCAGACTCTGGAATAGCACCAGGCACATAGTAGGGCTCTTCATGTACCTGGCAAATCAGTGAATGATAAGGGAAAGAGAGGCGTAATGCTGCAAGAGGGAAGTTAACACGATGCTTATCAAATTCCCAGCGAAGTGCCTCTAACTCTGTCCTTCGCCTTCTAATTCAAGAAAGCATAGCAGAATGTGAATAAATGGCAGTGATAGCAGTAGAAGAATATCTTCAAATCCTTTGCCATTTATTTTTTCTTAAAAAATAACCTTAATCTCACGCTTTATTTTTTTTAACTTTCACTGGTAATGATTTGCTTCGGTACAGTGATAATAGCGTGTTCTGACATCTGTCTTAAAGGCCCCATGGTGTGAATGCAATTGTGATTGGATTGGGGTGCCAAACTTACATTCTTTTTTTCTGTGAACACTTTAATTACCTCTGGATTCTCACAAATAAAATAACCAACGTCTAGCATCCAGCACTAGCTCATCTGGGAAGCTGTGAGGAAATACATAGATGAGTAAATATGCTACTCTGATTCCAAAACCTGCCAGCCAGGCTAGGTCAGCTTGGGAAAGATGCTGCCAACCAACCACTTCTCCTGCATCTCATTAAAGGGTCTGCCCAGAGCGGTGTGCTGAAGGTTCCAGAGGCAAGAAACCTGTGACAGTGTTTTCAGCTAACGCATTTGACATCACCTTTAAGCATTTCATTCTTTGTGACTGAGTACACAGACATAATGGATAAGGTTTTCAATTCTAAGAGAAAAAATATACATAGGAAGATGAGATGTTCTGGGCACAGGAGATGTCACAGACTTTTCTGTGCATTTATGCCAGTGCAGACATAATCTGGGACATCTGGGATAACCTGGTGTGCAGAGTTTCTCTAGGTGGCTCTCAGAAGCATACAATACTTTCTCTTTGCACATGCCTTGCACACACATGTAAAAGTTTGCATTACCACAAAGAATATGCTGTCAAGATTTGGTGACAATAGGTATTGTGGAATGGCTGATATCACATACCTGAAGTACTATGAGTATTGACTTAAGAATAGTTTGGACTAAGGTGCTACTAAACCGTTTGAAGTAAAGCCTCCAAGATTTAATTCTTGCCATAAGTAAGGGCATTTTGTTTCTTATTCAAACTAAAGTGTTGGCTCAGCCATATTTTTACACCATCAGAATGTAAGGTAAATTACTGCCTAATATATGAGTCCTCTTAGTGGAGCAGCACAAGAGAAAACAGAGATTGAGAAATCTCTGGGAAAATCTGTCATTATCACCAAGGGTGACAATACACTTGTGTGTTTTGTTGAAGAATCAGGTTTCACACATATTTTTGTATCCATATAGGAAGTCAATCTTCTAAATTTAGTATTGCTAAGTATTACAGACACTGAGATAAATACATATGCGGCATTAAATGATACGGAATCTGTCTTAAGCTGCTGTGTCTAAAAAATAGGACATTCAATATAGCTAGTATATTCATATATCCTATTTATGGTAAGGTAATAATTCCTTCCAGGAGCACAATGTACATGATTCATACATAGGTTTCCCTTATGTTATTTGATTTGATCTGCTCACATAATACTGTAATGCCAGATTCATGATCACCCTCAATTCCAGGTGAAGAAACTGAGACCCAGAGAAGTGAAGTGGCTTGTCTATCCATCACATATCAGAACTGAAACCATCTATTATACCTTAAGTAGCATTCCATTTTCTCCCTTTCCTTGTAGCAGTTTGTGGTCCCTTTGTCACTAAGAAGAGATAGGCAGATGCATCCCATGTTTTTTCCAGTTTACTCGATATAATTTTGTATGTACCTTCGAAGCTCTTTCTGTTCTGATTTTGGGATGCTGGTGTTGGGAGAGCATGCATATGGATGCGAGATGTCTTACTGAGCTCCCACGAGCCAGAAGTGCACAGAGGCAGCTGCACCATTTACAGCCTAATTGGCAGTCGTAGATCACAGCAGGCCCAAAGTTCACCAGGAGGAGATAAAGATGTCAGAGAGAACCTCTGAAGAGATACATCAAAAGCTTCTCCCTTCTGCCTCTCTCAGTAACGATTCTGACTGTGTATTGCAGGTTGTAGGTTGTTATGGTGACAAGAGGGGAATAACTTGGGAAGAAAAGGGAGAAAGTAACAAAAACTCATCTCTAAAGTCTTTGGATATAAGATAGGTTAAAAATAATTGTAAGCCTGGAGGATGCAAAGGTGACCTATTGGACATAGGATGAGTGTGGGAATTTCAAGAATAAGTTTTCCATTTTTTTTTTTTTTTATAAAGGCAAGAATGCATAGAGCCTAAGAGTGCAAATTCTGACACTGGAAAACTTTATTTCAAAGCTTCTTCCATTTATCCATCTGTGCAATATTGGTCTAGTTACTTAATCTCTCTGGACCTATAAAATGGGGATAATGATTATATACATTTGATAAGCTTGTTTTGAGGATTAAATGAATTAATGCATGGAAATAATGCTTCACCCATAATCAGCAGTCAATGCATGTTGGCCATTGGGATTATTTCATATTTTCACAGGAGGTCATATAGTGTATGGGCAGCACGAAGGCTCTGGCATCAATTGCCTTATTCAGTCCCTTCCTAACTGCATTAATTTGGGCAAGTCTCTTAACCTCTCCAAGCCTCAACTTTCTCATGTGTAAATTGGTGATATCTGTAGTGGATATTTCATAAATTACTTTTTGACTAAGGTGGGAAACCTCCTGTAAAGTGCTTAGCGCAGACTCCATCACATTGTATTGTAAGTACCCAATCTATATGAGCTGTTATTACTGTATAAGGAAATTATATCTAGTGAGGTGACAGGATACTGGGAGTGGGGGTGGAATGGTCAGTATGTTATGATATATAGTATGCCAATAGTTAAATAATATGACTTGCTGTTCTGTATGCAGTACCATTTTTCTCCTACAATAAGAGTTCCCACAGACTAAAGAAAAATAATGCATGAGTTTTCCCTTCTACACTCTTAAATATAGTATAAAAGAATGCACATAAAAGAGTATATTTATAAAAAGAATGTCCATTTTACTTTATTTAGGCAATGATGAATTACTATGATAATTACTGCTATGAGCACAATTTAAAATACCCAACAACTATTACTAGACAGTAATTATAGAGCGAAAATTAAAGATTCTAAAATTGATTAACGTGCAATGTCTCAACTTCCAATTACTACCAGAATTGAAAACAAATTGAAATTTTATGATTCCGTGGTTGTCACTAATAATAGCAAATTATTCATATGTATATTGGGTTATTTTTCCTAACTATTTACTGTCTCCCAAGAGGCAGAGCACACTTTCCTGTTTCCATGATGCTGGATTTGGCCCTGTCACTTTCTGATCAGTGACAAGCAGGTGGAAATGGTACACTGGTTCTGATTAGACACTTGAGTCATCTCTGGTTTTGCTTCCTCCTTGACTTTCCGCCTTCCACTCTGCCAGCAGCATTTCCTATGGGATGGCTCATCCAGAGAAGTCACATGGAACCCAACTGAGCCAAACAGAAATTGGCAAATTCACAGCCGATCTATAGCCGTCACAAAATGTGAACAATAAATTAAATGTTTGATTGTTTGTTGCAGCAGCAAAAGCCGAATAATAAATATAGAACTATTTATAGAGGGCTTGCTATGTGCTCAATGCTTCAGCAAACATTAAACATTTTCTCTTATTTTATCCTCTCCCTATCCCTATGGGTTAGCCATTATTATTTCTATTTGGCAGATGAAGAACAGAATTAAAAATGTTGGATAATTTGCTTCAAAACTATTTAGGGACCAGGTTGGGATTCAACTCAGAACCATCTAACTCCAAAGTCTGGAGTCTTAGACAACATGGTGTACTGCATTCTAAGGATGGTAACTATTAGTGTGGACCCTATAATTGGTTGGTTTTAAAGGTGAAACATGGTCGAATCCCAGCCATTCCATATAGTTCAACCTAAGAATTATAAATGTTTTTTATAAAAACCCATGCCAAATAATGCACATAAATATTTTCTTGCCAGATCCAAAAGTATATAATAGATATTGAGAAACAATAAAAATTTCTGGGACCAAGCTTTTTGTGAAATTGAATTTACTTAGGTGACTCAGACACAACAAAAAATCCACACTGAATCATACCCAAATGATTTAAATTCTCATGGAGAAAAGAAGCCAGATTTTTAGTCTAATTCTAGATTCTTAGCATGGTCTCCATGGCCCTTTCTGTATAAACCCTGGCCTTAGGAAAGACCCCTGGGCCTTCTTGACTTTCTCTTCCTAGCCCAGCTGTGAGGATTTCTCTCCATTTGAGAAATGAATAATTCAGAATTAGAACTCTACGACATCAGTCCCAGCACTGCCAGTCTCCCAACTTGGTCATAACCTCATTATGGGAAAAGCCATTTCAAAAGGCAAACAGCTTTTCATAATTGTTATTTAATGGATATTGCCTGCTCCTGGGATTTCTTTCTCAGTATCTATTTGTAATCCAAAGGTCAGCATAATGCCACTGGCATACACAAGGGTTTTGAGAGATTTGTTCCTCCCACTTGAAATTCAGATACGGTGACATGGTAGATTAGTCTAGGAGCCTCTTGTGTGGTGTGGATCACAGTTGGGATGAATCTGACCTCATCTTAATTCTGGGTCTTCACCAGTAACTAAGAAAACTGATCTATAAATGCAGAATATGGGTAGGAGCATTTGTTCACTAACCTGGCATAAGGAGGAAGTCAGCAGGTGGAAAGTCTTTGTGCCTTACTATGGTCATTATCCCTCTCCTTAACGGGCCCTAATATGACCTAAATGCGTTGCCCCTTAAGGTAATTCAGGCAGAAAAAGGTGGCCCCAGAGAGTAATTAAGGCCTCAGGTATGTACATATTTACAGGATTTATATTGCAAGCAACACTTAAATTAGTAATGGCAGCCTCATTTCAAGATATTATATATTGAAATATTATTCAACAAGAAAGCCATTTTCCAAGTAGGCACAGATGATGATTATTTATTAGTTTAAAATGAATCTCTTCCCATCTCAGCAAACACCACTTTCATTTCGAATGAGCTTGAAGCTCTCACACACTGCAGTTAATGCATAAAGACTGGCTGCTTAGCAGCACTACTGGCTTGAGATACATGGGAGAAAAATGCTACTATAAAGTTCACAGTATTTATGGTAGACGTTCTTGTTTGCTTCAAAAACAGAGCCAAATTTAACATCAGAAAGGACAAATTCTAGGGTTACCTGCATGGTTTGTATGTTTGTGTTGTGTGTGTCCGTGAGAGAGAGTGTGTGTTTTCACTTTCTTCTTTCTGTTTCTA
Source organism: Cynocephalus volans (assembly GCF_027409185.1). NCBI lineage: Eukaryota > Metazoa > Chordata > Mammalia > Dermoptera > Cynocephalidae > Cynocephalus > Cynocephalus volans. Next base: position 176,789,290 of record NC_084460.1, read on the forward strand.
TTTAATAGCGTGATATTTGAAGTTCACTGTTGAGGTTATTTCCAATCAAATTGCATTCAACCCTGAACAATGTATAGGTTGTCAGTTGAGATTCTAGTCGGGTATGGGCCACACACATTCTAAGTTTAAATGGAGGATATAAAACTAACTTCTATAAGGTCAACATAATTCCTCCTCCCCCAGAGAAAACTGACAGCAATTTCGAGGACAGAAGTTTGAAGGGAGCAGCCAACAGTACTTGAAATAAAAGCTAAGAGAAGAATTCGAATTTTCTAATAGAGCAAGCAAGGTCAAGGGGTCAAATTTCTGTATGCAATCTTGACCCAGATGACGAGGACCACCCAGCAACACCCTCTCAACCCCACTGCTCTTTCACTCCATTGAGCAGTGAAACTGAATTGCTGGTCTTTGTTCAAATAATAGCCAACACACTGAGGTTAGGTTGAATCTGAAGCAGAGGCTAGGTGTTTTGGATTTTAGTATTAAATATACAAGACATTAAAAGAAGATGTGACCAAAGAAAGCTGTCTTTTCTGGAACTTTCATTAAGATTAACAGCAACTGCAAACTGCCAGACAGAGTGCTTACTATATGACAGATGCAGTATTTGGGGTTTTACATATATCATCCCATATAGATGATCACTGGCTGCGTCATAATCAATTGCACACATATACCGGCCACTGTGAGACACTTAACATTTATTATTCTGTTAATGCTTGAAAAAATGTCAAATCTCACTGTTTCCACTTTTTGTCCTCCTGTTCTCACTTTCAATCTAATCAGATTTTCACCCTCATTTCATTCTGACTACTTTTACCAAGGTCACCAATGGCATCTGTTGTCATAAATCCAATGGTCATTTCTCAGTATTTATCTTTCTTGGCCTATCTGCAGCATTTGAGGTACTAGTTTTGGGGGTAATAATAATGAAGAGTGAAACAGGAGTCTGGGAAGAGAAGTTTCCAGAGAAATTCTAATTAGAATTTTCTTTTTGAAGAAAATTGAAAAGATATGCTGGCAAAAGTAGAGGGTAGGATGGGGAGAAAAGAAGATATGACAAGAAACCATAGGCATGAGATGCCATTTGGCTGAGTTAGAACTGGAAGAAAATTGCTACAAGCAAGCAATGAGCATTGCTGTTTCATTAGTGTATTTCATTCACTTGGAAAATTCTGGACTTTGTGGGCTGTAGTTCTCCCTATAATACTAATAAAATTAAAGCCATAAACATTTTTGAGTAGGAGAGATTAATAATAGGTATGATGATTAAAGTGTATTATATGCTAGGCACTGTTTTAAGTGAATTACATACATTAATTGCTTTATTCCTAGGCAATCGGGATTCATATTCCAGTTTACAGATGACAAAATGAGGCACGGGGAGGTCAAAAACCTTACCCAAGGTTACCCACCTGGAAAGTGAATGTGCCAGGATTTGAGTAATGGGAGATGATAATCTTAATTCCTAAACCCAGAGCATTTGAAACTATCAACTCAGTCACTTACCTGGGAACCTCTGCACAATATCCTGCAAAGTTGGGACAGTGAAAATATTCAAAAACATGGTTCCTTTGCTGTACCAGACCAGGTGCTACATTGGAAACATACTAGGCACTTTCCCAAAGGCTTCAAATGTGCTAACTTAATCCTCAAAACAATCCCAGGAGGTGTATATACTATTATATTCCCCATTTGACAAATAAGAAACCTGGGGCATAAATAATTTGCCCCTATTCACATAGCTAGTTAGTGCAGAGCTGGATTGAAACCCAGGAACATTCTATTTTATTAATGTTTACACGTATACAATTTACAAATAAACACACACACACACACACACACACACACACACACACACACACGACTCATGTATTGGGGTTCTCCTTTTTGTTGAGAGGTAATTTAAAATCTTTGAGGGCTGGCCAGTTAGCTCAGTTGGTTAGTGATTATTGGTAACATGAAAGTCAAGAGTTCAGATCCCCATACTGGCCACCCGCCAAAAAACAAATAAATGAAATTTTGAGTCTGTTTTAAAAACTTGAGCTTAATGATCTAGAGAGGGAGTCAGAAAGCTTTTTTTCTGTAAATGGTCATATAGTATATGGTGTAGAGTTTGTGAGCCATATAGTCTCTAATCCAACCATTCAACTCTGCTGCTGTGGCATGAAGGCAGCCATAGACAATACATAAAGAAATGGGCATGGCTGTGTTTCAATAAAACTTTATTTACAAAAACTGATGGAAGAATAGATTTGGCCCGTGGGCTATAGTTTCTTGACCCCTGAATATTGTAATGAACTAAATGACATTATGCCATGTGTTAAGTGATACTCTGTTTAATGAAAATGGTCCAAAACGGTTTCATGACTATAGCAGAAAATTTTACATGATTCTAATATGCACATTTTTATTTTTATTGTTGAAACTAGAATTCATTTCTTGTTTTTTGTTTTTTATTTTTTTAGCTGGACATATTGTAGCCTGGGATAAAAGTTTCCCTTACCCCTGACCCCTCTCAGAAAGCTGTGGCATGTGACAAGTTCCGGCCAATGGGAAATAAGCAAATGTTGCATGCAAATTTTCTAGGAATTATCTGCAAAGGGAAAGGATCTCCTCTTTCTTGTGGGCTGGCACACGGATGAAACTTCCAGAGTTCCAGCAGCTATCTTGGAGCAGGAGTTTACCTTTGGAATGAAATCACACATGATACAGCAGAAAGACAGAAGAAACCTAAGTTTTTCACAGCAGCACCAAGGTATCCTCCATCCAGATTTTTTTTGTATGAAAGAGAAATAAGCTTCTATTTTGATTAACTTGCTACTATTTGGGATTTCAATCACACTCAGCCTAATTTAATACTACCTGACACAGAGACCATGTGTCTCTCTCAACTATATCAATAAGATGCACTTGTTCCACGACACCAGGGAAATGACAGGATGGGAAGGTGCTTTGACATAAGAGCACTGAGCTTAACATAATAAAAAATGGCTCTGCCACCTTCCATGTGATTCTGGGCAAGTTGCTTTAACATCATTGCCAGTTTCCTCACTCATGAAATAGTGTTGGCTACAAGTAATTCACAGGGGTGGTGTGAGGCTCAAATGAAATAAAATATGTGAAAGTGACAGAGTAATACTTACTCAGTATTTGCAGAATGCATAGGTCTGTATATAAATGTATATATAAAAGGGTCTGTGTGTGTATACTTTATATGACCATGGAAATATATATACTTACACACACACAGATAAATAGATAAAACAAGGACAAACACTAATATGCTAAAATTAGTTACCTTTAGTAGCGATTTAGTAACATTTTTACCATTAGCATGCTGAGAGCAAAGATAATATGAGGAGAGATTTTTCATTTCATCTCTATACATCTATGCATTTATTACAATGAATTTATTTATAAACCAAAATAATAAATGGAAATACATATAAATTCTTATATTATATTTATAAATATATATATAATATAAACATGTAAAATATAAGCCTAGCATAACATCCCACAAGTATGGGGTTCATGTTTATTGAAACTGAGTATGAAAAACTACAAGAACCATCAATTGTGGATATAATCTTTCTTTTGATTCACGGGTGGAAGAGAACAGGCAAAAGGAGGGAAATAGTAGGAATTTGATGAAGGGGTATTCTTCCAAACAAGGCTGATCTGAATATATCTCAGCCATGCTGTACCACTAATGATTTCCTTGAAGGTGCTAGGTATTTTTAAACTCTCTGTACATACATTAATGCTGTTCCCTCTAACATGTTTTCCATTCCCTGCTTAATAAACTTGGGCTCCTCTTTAAACTCACATGCTTTTTGCTTTTTGAAGCTTTTTCCAGCTCTCCCAAGCAGAATGCATTTCTTTATGCAGTTGTCCCATACATATGCATAAATTTATCACACCATTTCGTAATTATTTATGCATATTCTTTTATTCCAAAGTAGAGTAGAGCTTCTAAGACATCTTCTATTCATGCTTTACTCATTCAAACTTTTTTTGCATACCTCCCATACTCCAGGCACTGTTTTACATTCAGGGGTGATCATAGTGTACAAATAGACAAGCATCCTCCCCTCATGAAACTTACGTTCTACTTGGGGAGATGAAAAATAAGATGCAGAGTCAAACATAAAATATTAGATGATGATAAGGACAAAAAATAGGGTCAGTCTAGGGGAAGCAAGAAAGTGCTTTTTAAGGCATAGGTAGAAAAGACATCTCTGATTAGATGTCTCTTGCATGGAAAACTCACTAAAGATAGGGGTGGGCTCTGTGGGTGAGCAGAGACCCTGAGGCAGGAGCATGCTGGTCATGCTAAAAGAACTACAAAGAAGTAAAAGAGACTAGACTAAAGTGAATGTGGAGAGATCTCATTGCACATGAATTCAGAGGAAGAGGGGCATGATTATTAGCAGGCTTTATAGGTCACAGTAAGGATTTGACCCTTATTTTCAGTTTAATGGGAAGACTGGAGAGTGATAAGAAGTCAAATGACAACCAGTCTACTTTAACTGACCAAGTTCCCTGTGGAGAGGAGACTGAATTGAGGCAAGCCCAGAAGCACAGGAGAAGGGAGGAAATTGTAGTCGCTTAGGTGAGGGATCATGGAGGCTTGGGCGGTGACGATGGCAAGAAGCAGTCTGCCGCTGGGTGTATTTTGAAGACAACTGGAAATTAATATCTCCAATTATAGAACAAATACTTAATATATGTTTGTGAGAAGAATGGGTTGTTTTAATAAATGTTTAAAAGTTAGAGCTAGAGAGGCTTATCATTTAAATGATTATTAAGAAATAATTCAGTTACTAAATGGAGTCATCAAAGAAGCAAAAAAGATTGTGTGTTTCTTGGATCCTGGTTAAAACAGTTACAAATTATTCTGAAAGCTCCTAAGTTTGTGGTTGCAAGAGCAAAAGGTTTAAAAAGCAGGGAGGGAAGATGTTATGGGATATTACTAAGGTTTAGACAATACAGCGAGTTACGATATTGAGAATACCAATAGGGTGATGTAGAATTCAGTGATATTGTTAAGAAAACAAGAGTATTTTCATTTCACACAACCCAAGACATAGCTTTGATTAACAAAGAGCAAATACATCCAAAATGTTTACAGAATCTTGATATCTGTGGTTTTGGAGAGAAAAACATTTTGGGTGCTTGCATAATTTTTAGATTATATAGTATATCTTTGGATAACATATGTATATGTTAATATTATGTAAAATTATGATATGATGTTTTACTGATTTTCTGGTTTAAATGGATAATGCAGCTAAATGTAATCATGATGGGCTATCTTGCAAGTGGGACTTTTAAATTTCTGTGCATCATTTTAAGAGATCACAGAAAAGGAAAATATAAAAGCTGTAAGAATGATCAAAATCTCACATTTATTTTAAGAGAAAAGGAGCGTTGGTCTTAATAGAAAACTTTAAGAAATATGTTTGGGTTTTTAAAATGTTTCCATAAGGATATTTTTGGATGAGATTAACATTTAAATTAGTGGACTTTGAGTAAAACAGATTGCTCTCCATAATGTGGGTGAGCCTCATCCAATCTGTTGAAGGCCTGACTAGAACAAAAGATTGACCTCCCTCAAGCGAGAAGAAATTCTGCAGCAGATGGCTTTAAGACTTGAACTGAAACATTGGCTCTTATTGGTTCTGTTTCTCTGGATAACCCTGACTAACATAGTGGATACAGTGACTTGAATACTTATCACTCCTCAAATCCTAACAGATAATATTCTCACAGTATCAATTGCTTATATTATAAACATAAGTAATAAATCTGAAGTCTTCTACACAGTACCAACAGATCTGAAATTAAGAATATTCTCATGGAAGCTCAAGCCTTCACTTCAAGGGGAAATTAAGTAGCCTTTAATCAAAACCATGCTGTTCTAAAGTGATTCCAGTAGATCATTTGGCTAAAGAATTGCCCCTTTTGAGAGAACTTTGAATTAGTTCAAACTCATCCTCAACAAAAATTTGACTATATTGTAGGGTCATTTAACTGCTTATGTATAATTAGAAAAACATGATTTAATAAAGAAATGCAGGAAGAATCAAGCTGAAGAGAAATTCAACATTTGGAATTCTTACATTTAGAGCTTTAAGTTGTTATTTTAATTCTAAAAATACCACACATTTTAAAGCATATTTTACTTTTGGTTCAAGTTCTAGGTGAAAATTATTCTTTCAGCTTTAAAGAATATCAGAACCCAACAGAAGAAGAGATGAATGGACAATGAGGGTTTTATGAATACAACTATATATCATAGTATTTTATAAGCCCAAACCATGAGGTGTCAGCAACGAGGTATAGTAAATTGCAAAAGCATGAAAATTGTTAGGCGATTGCCTCTTCATAAATCTGCTGTTATAGGAAGACTCTCATAAACTTATACCTGACATAATGTTCAGCCACTGCAGCCAAGTGGGGTAGACATCTCAGGTTTCCCTGAATCTTGTTATCTTTTGATCAACATCTGTCATAAATGGTATAAATGACTCAAGAGTTATATTTTAGATCAGCTTACAAAGGCTTTTATGGATCTACCAAGTGGCAATCAGTGAAAGGACATTGGAAGAAATCTAAAAAATGTCTGTGGTATGAGAAGGGAGTGAAGGGAGAAGTAGCCCTGTTTCAGTAATTTATTGATGTTTAAACAAACACCTCAAAATTTAATTACTTAAACAAACTATTTTATTTACTCACTATTTCCAAGTTGGATTGAGTTCAGCTGGACAGTACTTCTACTGATCTTGCCAGTGGTTACTTGTGTGGTTGGGTTCAGCCAGTGGGTCATTTGGGGGCTTAAGTCAGGTGGGACACCTAGATATATGAGTCAGTCTCTCTATATAATATGGACTTGGGACCTCTTTTTCTTTCTCCTATTTCTAATAAGATAACAGGATTTCTTACATGGTGGCCTGGGGCTTTCAAGGAGCAATAGCGGAAGCTGCCAAGTCTTCTTAAAGCTTAGTCCTGGAGTTGGTATAGTGTCTTTCCTGTCACCTTCTGTTGATTAGGGGGCCTGCCCACATTCAAGAGGAAAACACTATGAAAGGGCATTACCACCAGGAGGTATTCACTAGAGGCCACCAATGTAGACTGCCATAAGCCCCAAGCCATTTATGCCTGAAAACCTTAGTAAGTGATTTGGGTATAGATGAGTCTGTGCTTTAAGTAGATTTAAATGTTGCTAAATTAAATTTAATATTTTAAATAAATAGGTATAGGAACCCTAGTATTATTTGAATCTTTATAAAAGGCAGGAATGGTACAAGATTTATTTTCTTTAATGCTTATACCAGCTAATGATAGGTATTCAAACATTAGCCCAATTTTACAAATGAAGAATGGGTTTAATGACTTTAAAAGTTTGTCCAAGTTCACACAGCAAAGCCAGTATTCAAAACCCAACCAGTTTTACTCCAGGGAAGCCCCTTTAAACCAGCTCCCCAGCTGTAATTTAGTCTTAGAAATCTGGTTTTCCAAAATCACAGCAGTCTGTCACCATGAAGTCAATGGATTCTCTTTTCTTGGGCTGATCTGAACTCATTTCTAATGTAACTTAATACAAGATGAAGAGGCTAAATTAAACCCTGCAGTTGTGTTTAAGATTCATAGAAAGTTGTTTTCCAGGTAAAAAATAAAGGCACAAGTTAGTAAATATCTCACCACATGTTGCAGCAAACTCACTGAGACTATAAGAGATAAGACTGGCTATTCTATTCATTAATTTTAAGAAGAGCCTGTGTCTGGATCGTTACATGGTAGAATATTCTTCATGTGTCACCCTACTCAAACACTTCCTGAAGGGAAGACAAAAATCTCAGCTAACTTGGGGGCCTCTTTAGAGCATGCATCATAATGAGATGTAAGTATTTTACATATCTCTACCAATGGTGGTAAGTTCTAAAGAATCAGAGACTGTGTTATATTCTTCTTTTATTCCCCCTTTGGAACCACCAATATTGAACATGCTATGGAAACTGAGTAGGAGTTCAAGAACATTTGTTGAATGAATGTTTGGTGGTGACAAATACCTACATATTTCTCTATCTGTGTTAGCAAGCAGTGCCACTGAATGTCATTTCACTCATTCTAAATGATTGATTCTGCCACCCAAGCAGAAACACAATGAGCTGATGCAGATGAATTTAAGAAGCTTTTGAGGACCTCTCTGCCATGGAATGTTGCCTGATAGAACTCAATACTGCATGCTGTCAGCTATGAATTATTCATTGACACTTCACTCCTACATCATTATACCTTTCATTCTGCTGTGTCTGCACAGATAGGATTGATTCACACATCATACTCAGTAACATTTATAATCAAAAAGACTGGAAACACGTTCACAAAGAAAAAAAAAAAGTAAGGATATGTGAAGAGTAACCACACGAGTAATTGGTTCTTCAGTTTCCAACTAAGCAAGAGATGTGCTGGAAGAAAGAAAAATGTGCTGCTTTTTGTCAAAAATATTCATTATTTAAGCAGTAATTCCCAAATAGAAACACCTACTTTCACACAAGGCCTGGGAAATATGAATCATATTTTGTGAAATATGACACCCTATGTTCCAAAATAGGGTATTTTGCTGGCAATGATTACAAAGCATTGGCTTGGAAAATCTACACATAGAATCATTCCAACCACGGAAATGTTTGAATTAAGAACACTGTTTTGAATTATCATTGTGTGTATGTTTGTTTGTGTGTGTATTTTTTGTTTCATTTCTCTCATGAGAAATAAACACATGACTAGAGCATTAGACACACAGACATACGCACATAACACACATACTTACACAAAGCAAAGGAGAGCAAATCAAATCAGAAACAAGCCTGGATTTAAGGAAAATATGGTAAACCTATTCTACCTCTTGCTTTAATTTCCTTTCTGTTTATTCAAATAAATAACTGTTCACTGAAGAATTCTTATGTGCCATACACGTTGTGAGGTACTGGGGTTAGAGTGTTGAACAAAATAGAGACAGTGCTTGATACGTGAAGCTAGAGCCTCTATGATCACAGCCCATATTTAACCTAGTATATCTCCTTATGGCTTATTTTTATAGAGTTTTAGAAAGTGCTACAGTCTTCCACATAATAAGAGCAAAGTGAACATACATTGAATGAATAAGGGAGAATTCAGAAAACTTAATGCTGTAGAAATAATTTCAGTTCATAAATTTTAGATGCTACAAGTTTATAAATAATGATAGGAATGTGATTATTTATGCTATTGTATGATGTGTCTGCTCATCATAGAGATTCCAATAAGGTTAAAAATATAAGAATTCAAGGTGACAAAATAATACAACAAAGGTGCGAACATACTCATATATTAATTTGAAGTTAAATATCACAAACAAGGTCATCCTGAGGCAGGAAGTTATATAGAGACAAGGGCGGGAGAAGGAAAAACCGGTTCTTTGCAAATGGGACCAACCAGCTCTCTGAGCAGGCACGCGCATGCGCAGAAGCAGCGGTAGGCGACAAAGGCAATTCCAGACAGAGCCACTCCCATCAGCTAGGGTGCCATTAGGTTGGACCAAAGAACTCCTGCCTGCTAGGGCACCAATCACTTTAACCAATAAGACAGAGACTATACTCAGTGTTCCACCAATGGTTAAATGACATGAATCCAGCTAAGGGGATTTAACCCCCAGAAAATGTACCTGTTGGTGCTCTTGAGCCACTTTCTCGCTCAAGCCCACTCCATTCTCTCTGCAGTGTACACTCCCTTTGCTAAATAAAACTGCTTTTTACGTTTCACTTCTGGAGTGTCTCATCCAATTCTCTGTTCGAGACACCAGGAACCTGGATTTAGCGAGTGGGAACTGGAAATTTCCCGTAACAATCCTAATCATTTTTGGGGAGGGGATATTTAAAAACACAAGCAGGAAAGCAACCTCCCACGGGTCTGTCTGTATGGGCATTAAAAAAAAAAAAATGCTAATGGTGCAAATCTGATCCTTTCAGTTGTGAACTATAATAGTCTATTACCACAATTTACCACAAAAGATATATATTTGGATACTATAGTGGTTATCGATATCACGGAAACATAGGTATTTGTTAAGGGCAAATATTTTGTGTTTAACCTACGAAAATGAGGAGTGAGATAAAGGCAGAAAATGTTTACCAGCTTACCTGATGCTACCTAGTCTGTCTACTCTTCGCTTCTGCAGCTTCATTTCCCATTATCCCTGCCCTTTAGCTCCATTGGCTTTCTTACAGTCCCTTGAATGCTCTATGCTCATACCCATTAAAGGACTTTCACAAATGCTATATCTTCTTGCAGAAATATTCTATCTCCCCTCCCACTCTCATCAACCAAGTAACTCCCAGTCATCCTTCAGATCTCATGTCAAACACTACTCCCTTTGGAAACCATTCCTTAACTGCTGTGATTACAAAGAATCACCATTATACACTCTCAAAGCACCACAAACTTCTCCATGGCATTTATGGCAGCCCTAATTTTATATGCATAAATGCAATTGTATGTATAAATTTAAATTTATGTAAAATTTTATAAATAACTTTATACACATACTCATATAGGACTCTCCCAATACACAGAGTTTACTGCAGACTTGTCATATAGTAGATTCTTAACATATGTTTATTAAATAAGTAAATAAATAAATTGGAAGGGAGAAATATTAGGGAAATCAAACAGTGTTTTCATTTAAAGTTTTAGGACCAAATATTTTTGTAGTTTTAATATTTTTTTAAAAAATTATTTGATAATTTTTGCTAAACATGGGCTGGGAAACTATATCAATTTCCCCAAGAGTCTAATCAGGTATTTGGAAGGAAATTTATTTTTTGAAAACTATTTAACAGATGTGACAACATTCTAAAAAAATATATGATGATGGTTATTAAGATAATGGAAGAGGCTATTTGTATGCAGCACAATCCATTACCATTACTGATGGTCAATGAAAATAAGCAGCTGGAGAAATTGACGTGAATCTACTTTCTTCACCCCCACCTTGTTCTTCACTCCTTGGTATTTCTGTGTTTATTTGCCTTTCACCTCATACTTGGCCTTATAGCAATGGTGGAAAGCATGGGCTTGAGACTGACCGACCTGGGTCTGAATCATGGCTCTACCAGTATACTCCACCCCATAACTTCTCTGCCTCTCAGCCTCCTACTATGTGAAATAGGAATAACAATTCTATGCCATGTTTCTTATGCTAGTTAATATTCAATAAATAGTAGTGGAGAGATTATTTTTGTTATTATTATTCTTGTTACGCTTTTCTTAAATTCTGTTCCTACATTCTTTTTTTAAAGTAAATTTTTATTTTTATCTTTTGGTTGAAACATATCCATTATACATATTTATAGTGTACAGAGTTATATTTCAATACATGTGTACAGTGTGTGGTGATCAAATCAGAGTAGTTAGCAAATTGATCATTTCAAAAATTGATTAATTCTTTGCGATGAAATTTAATTTAAGCTCCTCTCTTCTAGCTATTTGAGAATATACAATAAATTATTGTCAATTATAGATGCCTAGCACCATGGCACACCACCAGAACATATTTTTCGTATCTAGCTGTAATTTTGTGACTGTTAGGCAATCTCTCACTATCTCCCCTCCCTTCCCAGGAGAACCATAGTTCTACTCTCTACTTCTAAAAGTCAATTTATTATTTTTTTTAGCTCCCACATATGGGTGAAGACATGTGATATTTATCTTTCTGTGTCTGACTTATTTCACTTAACATAATGTTTCCAGGCTCATCCATGTTGCCATAAATGACAGGATTTCATTCTTTATTATGGCTGAGTGGTATTCCATTGTGTATATATACCACATTTTCTTTATTCATACATCTGTTGAGGGACACCTAGGTTGATTCCATATCTTGGCTATTGTGAATAGAGCTGCGATAAACATGGGAGTGCAAACGTCTCTTAGATATACTGATTTCCTTTTCTTTGGGTAGATATTCAGTAGTGGGATTGCTGGATCATATGGTAGTTATATCTATGGTTGTTTGAGGAACCTCCATCCAGTTTTTCCTGATGGCTGTATTAATCTACATTTCCATCAACAGTGTGTAACAGTTCCCATTTTTTGCATCCTTGCCAGCATTTGCTATTTTTTGTGTTTTTGATAATAGCCATTCTAACTGGTCTCGATTATAGCTTTGGCTTTTCTGATTTTCATGCTCAGTCTTCCTGCAGGCATGGCATTTTTATGTTCTTTCTGATTGCTGATATTCCAGGTAACATGCCATGCATGCTGGTGTGCTCTGTGTAAGTTCTTCTGACCTCATTTAACTCAATATTATTTTCATTTCTTCATTTGCCTCTATTTTAGCTCACTCTACCATTCCCGTACTTTGTGTGCCTTCATAACCCTCTTACAAACGTTTCTGAAATAGGATGGGTGATCTACAACACCCAGAATCTTCCATGGCAGTGATCTGCTCATGTAACACACTGGCTTGTTGCCAGATCCCTTACCCAGGAAAGGTCAGAGAGGAAGAAAATCCTAGAAGTCTTTTGAGAGGGGTGGCCCCAGGAGAGATGGCTCTCGGGTAAAATCATGACATAACAGGTCTTGTTTCTTTGTCATTGGTCTTTTCTCTTTCTTTCTCACATGCTTTTGTACTGCTCCAAGTCTGCCCATTGAATCTAAGCATCTAATTCATCAAAACCTTGTTGAGAACACAATTATGTTTTGAGCGTTTGTTAGAGCCTTTGAATTCCATAATCAGAAGACAGTATGAGTGATAACTCATATCTCCAAACAACCAATCATTTGATGAGGACATTTTAGGGTATAAAAACAGCCAGTAAAGAGAGGAATTTTTGGATTCAGAGCTTCCCAGGGATCTTCAAAACCTCACTTTATGTTCCACAAATACATCTGGTCCTAGGCCCTAAACACAGGAAATATTCCTTTGCCTTGGTGTCTGCCTAATAAGTCATATTTCAGAATAACTTGAGGTGCAGGAATAATATCTCCTCTTTCTACTTCTTAACTTGTTTTAACATGGTTTTTAAAAAATTAAATCCAGAGTTAGCAATTATCTGGCAATTTTGGTCTAGTCTGGTTAGATAATTCTGATTCAAAGTTACCTGTTCCTCAACAGTAAACTGCCCCAGTTCATACCAATGTTCATTCCTGCACTGCTTCATGGCAGCAGGCATGCTCAGGTGAAGAGAGCTGTGGGAGAGACTGTTCCTGTTGAAAGCAACAGCACATCATACCCTTCCTCAGCCCTGGTAGGTTGCTGTCCCCTGTTCTATTGTCATGCACATTCATTTCAGACAGTGTGTTGCCCTTTGTAAAGTAGAGAGTATAATTTCTTACAAATAAAAGTAGGAAGCATAAATCAGCCAGTAGGAAATTGAACTGAAGCACTGGAAATTTTATGAGAACATTGTGTAACTTCATTTTTTAATGCAATGAATGAACCAATAACAAAAAACAACATCTTTTGGGGCCAAGTAGGAAAAGGATAGCTATGTAAAAGCATTGAGTCACATGATCAATCGCTAGAAATGCTTATGACACATAGAGACAGACAGACACATGTCTCCTGGTTTATTTGCAGATGTTAATTTTAGGTTGTTTCTATGTAGTATGGCTTCTTGTTTTTTCCCTTAGCCAATTTACTCAGCCTTGTGAAAAGTGCCTATGTACAGTGAAATAATCACTATGATAATTATAGTAAGACAGATTAAATAAAGTTTCTGCTAGACTCAGATTAAAGATGAGATCTGCTCTTATTTGCTTGGTTGCATGTGAATCATAAGTTTGTAAATGTTCAAATTTGAAAATTTGACAAGTATATGTAAACAGCTAAATAATGCATGTTTCTATGTGTGTGTATTCATGCACATACTCATACACAAGGGTACTTCAAAAGGTTCATGGAAAAATAGAATTAAGATAATACAAATTTTCATAAACTTTTGAACAATCCTCATGTATCTTTACACGAATGCTATCATGAACTCACAAATTTCATAATATGAGAAATCAAAATGTTATGCTAAACTCCAAGTCATGTGTCCGTACTTTTTTTCTATGCTAGAAAACAGTTATTTTATTAGTATGCAGAAGAAATAGAGCTTAGTTGTCTACTTTTGAAATTCACCTAGAAGGAAGTTGGGTTGAGGGAAGGGAAGAAGAGGCCACTGATGTTTTTGTCTCAAGAGGCAAAGAAAATCATGTTTTCAAAGCTGCCCATAGTTTTTGAGATACAGTCTTAGCTTTGGTGTAAAGATTTTTGTGATCCAGCACCTGCTTCATCTCTAGCCACTTTGGCACAGGGGACCGTTCACTGTAAACACACCCCAAAGCAATCTTCAAAACCTGAATTGCTATTTCACACCCTTTTCACTTGTTTTCTACATGGATGCTCTTTCTCCAGTATTTTGGATAGTCTACCAAAATATCATGTGCACATCTCTATTACGTTTTCTGGTATCTCTCTCCCCTATAAGAAGGAGAGTTCCTGGAGCTCAGGGCCTTGGTTTGCAATGAACTTGTGTTTCCTGTGCCTGGCACAGGCTTAGGACCTAGAAAATGCTCAGGAAACATTTACTGAGTGAAGGAATACATGAGTAACTGACAATGAACTTCCTGATATTCCTTTCAATAGCCTTTAACAACATCTGATGCTTGTTAACATTGAAATATCCAAAGAGGAGCAATTTCTGGATATTTATACCTCATTGTGAATTAAACAATACATATGTGATTGTATTTAGTTAGAGTCACAGGAGGAAGGACTTTGAGGGAACTGAGAAACTGAGGAACAGGACGGCCAGGCTCCTACCTAGGTGGGGAAAGTGGCAGCCTGGGAAGGTCTGGGAAAACAAAGACAACTTTCTTTTCTGGTGTCAGCCTTACTTATGAACAATATATTTCATATTAAAATCTAAATATTTCAGAATCTATAAAGAATAAGCAAAAAGAAAATAAATTTGTTTATAATTGCATAAAACTTAAAAGCAGACCACAGTGGTAATAAAATTTAGAATATCAAACACTATCATCTAGTAAACAGTACAACTGCTTCACATCAGTCTTACTTGGAAGAAAAATACAATAGTCCTGTCTAATATGGCCTCCAATGCCCTGAATGTGAAAAACTCCCAACATTCTGTACTTTACCCTAGGGAACTTTATTTCTGAGCAAACTAAAATCTACCTTCCAGTATTCTAAATAGGAAGGCAAATTTCAAAATTTCAGAAAGGGAATAGGTTTTATTATATACTATAGATTCTGAAAAGGAAGATCAAAAAGTGAAAAAGTGAAATTTCATCTGTATGATCCTAAATGATCCCCATAAAGGAGAACAGGGGGAACTGCTTAAAGTGACAATCATGTTTACGAAAGACCTATTCAAAGAACGCCAATATCAACAGCTCATTCTGCGCATAATAAGAAAAGAGGAATCAACCACTTGATCCGGGAGTGAATCCAGCATTATGGAGGCTCATAGGAGGGATGCCAGAAAGTCAAAGTTCTAGTTGACTGGAGGCTGCAGAAACTGAGTAGGGAACTAAGAAGAAAGTCTTGTGTTTCAGTGTATGAAGTGTACCAAAGCTCTCTGAAGAACGTGGTGGTGATGCAATGACAATGAATATCACAGAAAAAGAAAAAGGGATCTCTCGATAGTCATTTAGCTTCTCTTTCGTTTGTATTGAAAAACAAAATCAAAAAGTAAAGCAGTTATTACTGAGTGGGTACTGAAATCCAGGATGGGTTAAGAAGTGGTAAGTGATCCACACACTCCTGAGCTGCTCTCAGGGAGGTCCTGCTGTTTAAATTACAGGGTACTCCAAGATTTCAGAAACAGCAGAACCACTAGGTCTTAAAGAAATCACAGCAAATAACAGAAGGCTGGTGCAGGGCAAATCACTATGTAGTTTTCAGCAGAATAATCAGGATTTTACAAACCAAAGCTCCGAGTTTGGTAATGATTACAGCAAAGACTCTAAAATTATTAAGAGACTGAGAGTGTTCTATAATCTCTTAAAATGAAATAATAATTACAAAGATCTAGCATGGTTTACCTAAAAAACAGAAAATATAAAAAGGTTCATTTCCTTCTTTGTTATATTTTGTGAGGCCCACAGATTATAGAAATTTAGTGGGTAGTACTTAGATTGTATAAATGAACCTTACATATGTTTTTAATATTTTATGGACAAAACGAACATGAATGTTTTTAGGCAAATTCATAAATGCTTAAACCTCTATACTTGAAGAGTACAGATTAATTAATCAATATCATACCAAAGGGAGTTTTCTGGCTGTGGTTTGGTCCAAGGCTTTATCGGTGAAGTTTCTAGAAATGTTTATAAAACTTAAGATAACATGGAATTACAGAATTAGGATCTAAAAAATTGTGGTAGATTATAGTCTAGATACAAACGTAATTTCAATGATAATATTAAGATCCTCGTCCTGGATTTAAAAAATCAAGCAGACAATTACAGATGGGAAAAGATGAGACTTGACAGCAGGTGAAAGATGTAGGGATTTAAGTTGACAGTAAAGTTAGTTTGAATAGCCAATGAGATGTTATGGGAACAAATGCAGATTCTACTCCCGTATGCAGAAAGCGATGATCCCACTCAGATTTATGTGCTTAGACTGCATCTGGAGTAAGGTAATACTCTGTGGGTCCTGCATTTCAAGCTGAATTTAGGTCCAATTTGTAGAAAGGCAAGCAGGATAGAACTCATCATCATATCTTATAGGAAATAGCTGATAAAACTGGGATTATTTAGTATGAAGAAAAGTAGTCTGTCTAGTGGTGTGGCATGTTATAGTCTCACTTATGTAAAAGGTTTTCAGTGGAGAGAAGTTAGATTATTCTATACAGTCCCAAGGGTTCAAATTAAGACAAATCGGGAAACTTAAAGACACCAATTCTGACATTATCAAGAAATATTTTAATAATCAGCCATGTTCAAAGATAAGTCTATCTTTTCTTTAAAGTATGGGGTGAACTTCCAGATGATGTGGACAGGGAACTGAAGAACAGGAAAATAACGTTGGACTTCGCGAGTCAACGTCCTTTTACAACCTTGAAATTAGATGATTTTTTGATTTGGTGAAAAATGTTCTCATCCCTGTCCTATATTTTACTCTAATATACTGTTTAAAAATGCAAAATAAATGAGAAAAATATGAGATTGGTAGATATGCCTCACTGGTGATAAAAACATGACTTTTAGGAAAGGGGATTTGAAGACTCAAAGTATTCAGGAATACTAAAACTTTTGTCGGTCAGATCTTTCTAAAAGAAATCACCCCGTGCCATCTCATATTCCAGCAACACATCAGAAGGGACAATTTGAGTTTCATTGTCTATAAGTAGCCTTGTCTTTTATGTATGTCTTTTTTCATATTACATCATCTTTGAGAATCTTCATATTTTTTTTTAACTTATTTTTTGAATTGGAACATAATTGATTATACATATGGGGTACAGAGATGACTATCAGTATTTGTATACAGTAGAGAGTCTTTGAAATAGAGGAGAGGATAAGGCACAGCCGTGGCTATTTATCCAACTGGAATTTCGGAAATTTGCTTTCTAAGGAGGTTCCACAGTTGAGCTGAGGAATCATTTCCTAACCTGTAAAAACTATCATTTCAAAATCACCACTTACAGGTTAGGTCAGGTTTGACAAGGGACTAAGACTGGTGAGACAATGATTTTGTGCAAAATAAATTCAGTAATTGTTTTGGCTCAAAATAATTTTGTTACACTGTGTCTGAATACCTAATGACATTTTTCTAGAATTCTCTTGCTGAAATATCAAGACAATTCCCAGTGTAGAACAAGAAAGCTTAAGGCTGAACCCAAAAATAATGCACAACAGAAAACAGCTCCCAAACACAGCTACCCTGAAAGGCACAATTTTGTAAAGACATGCAACAGCTGAAAAAAAGCATACAGATAGATTTGGCTTGGCAAATAAATGGGACTGGGATATGGCTTAGGAAGTCGATGATTATAATGGTCGACTGAACTTAACTTTACATCTGTATGGCCTGGCATTGTTTAGCTACCTAGCAAAAGCATATGGAATATTTAGCTTCTCTTATTTTTGATTTACTTGTAGAACCAAATACAAATACTATACCCATTGCATTTTAATTTTTATGAAATTGTATAGTATACATGCACTACCACAAATTGGACAGTGAGTTATATTTAACTTGATGGTGATAGCTATAATAACATATCACTGTCAATTGAAAACCAATGTCTTCATTAAATTCAGCAAAAATAAGGTGGGTTAACCAGCTGAATACTTCCAAATTTGTAAAGTTGCATCAAAATTACATAAGCTTTTCCATTGCTTCTTTCTATTTATGACAAACTGCAAATTTAGATCCCAT
Source organism: Cynocephalus volans (assembly GCF_027409185.1). NCBI lineage: Eukaryota > Metazoa > Chordata > Mammalia > Dermoptera > Cynocephalidae > Cynocephalus > Cynocephalus volans. The sequence goes on from NC_084460.1 coordinate 176,807,738, forward strand.
GGCAGAGACTTCTGAACACTTCATAATTATTTTAATCCCTGTCTGAGGAGGGCATACTGCTTCTAATTTGAAGACAATACTTCTGGTATGTTCTAGGAAGTAAAGTAGTTATTCTTCCAAGAGTGCTGATAAATGTGATAAATAGTGCTATTCACTTTTTTGCCCCATCTCCTCTGGAATTGGAATAATTATTCCATCTATGGCCATATTAGAGTCAACAGGTTCACATATAGTCAGGCCCTACAAAGGGGCATAAATCATTCACAAATTATACAAAAGTAGTTATCAAAGATATCTGACTTCTGATGAATTCGATCTCTCTCCATGCCATTCTCTATACCAGGATAATGCCCTCATTGTCACAAAAGGATGGAAAAGACATGTACTGATTTCTACTTAGAGTTTCAACAAACTTCTTTTTTCTTCTACAACTGCTTTCTTTTATAGCCCTTTTCTCTTGGAAGCCTTTTCTGGATATAAATGTTGATGGTTTCTTGGATTAGTTGCTTCATCCCAAATGCCGGTCTTCACCCCAGCTCCAAAATGAGCAACATTCATCTTTGCACAAATACATCTGACTGCTTCTCGGGCTCCACTCTTCCTTGACTTAATTGTTGACTCTGTCTTATATGGTCTAATTTTTATTATTTCTGGGTGAGTTATTATAGGATGTTCTAAATCTCTAGTTGATCCCTTTTTTCTATGTGCATTTCCTCAGCAAACGTACCAGTCTGATCCGCCAAACACATGTAATGTATTAAAAAGCCAATTACAAATAATCTTGATAAATCCACTGTTTTGAATCATCCAGGCTATTGTTTGCTTTTCAAAGTGAATATTTAAAAGATTATATATCTTTTACTTTCAATTGATAGTCCAGAGAGAACACAACCAGAAATGTAATATTGTTCACCTCCTGATTTCTGATTATATTCAGGGTGATTTGAAAGTGTGTTGAAAAAGGAAAATGAAATATTTGTTACAAGAGGATAGTTATGTTTCTTCCTCTTAGAAACACAGAGTGAAGTTAAAAATGGGGAAATAAAGCAAATGGAAGAAAGGGTCACTCTACCAGGTGTGGGTCAGTATACTTCAAATTTCAATAGGTTACTAGAAATTTTCAAAAGTTTTTGTCCACATTTTTGGGGGATCAATTTAAGATTGTTAACATCATAAGAAAGATCTTGTATTTAGAGAAAAATGTTGCTGGTACTTAGATTTTTATATATACATACATATATTATATATATATATTTTGCTCATGATAGGAGAGTCAATTCCAATGGTGAAAATTCATTACTTCCCATCCCTCTAATCAAGAGGAGAAAAGCAAAAATCAGGCAATGGTATCTCAAAATTATCTTGTAGACAAGACATCATTAACTTTTTATGTCATTATTCTATTAAAAACATTTTCTTTACAGTTTACTTTACTACGTAGCAGGAATCTTAATATTTTGCCATTGAATACAACAGAAATTCTAATCATTTTTCACTGTCTATGAAAAACACTCTTCCAGTTTCATCCACAGTTTAAGAACTATATAGACCTTCTGGGTGACCCCACTGGAGATCAGATATTTTATTTAATGGCTGATTTCAGAACAGTAGTTTAGGGACAAGATATATATGGCAAAGGCTATTTAAGAGTATGTTTTCTATTATATATTTCTGACCCTACATTCCAATTATCTGTTTACTTGCCTACTATATCCCAGCTCTGAGCTCCCTAGCTTCATGAATGCATTTGTGTAGCAGGACTCAATAAATATCCATAGAATACAGGAATGAATCAATAAACAGGTCCCTCTGACTACACTCATGTCATCAAAGTATCATATTTAAAGGACTTGTAGGATTGACTAATGAGTGAATGACAGATGCTAAAGCCCTCTAAGGGTCCCAGGTAATGATCGTTGTAGCTCAAAGTAGTGACACGGACTCAGAATTCGAATCTGGACCCTTGAATTCAATCCAATTCTGCTCGTATTATAACTTGATCTTTTCAGGACTTGAGTTTTATTTTTTATTTTTTATTTTTTTGCCTTTAATTTTATTTTCTCAAAAAAGTAAAAATTCTAACGTCTGATCTACAATGAGGGTCAAATGGATGTTTTGAAAAATATGCAGCATCATCATACTGCTTGTTGATGCCTACAAAACCCTCACTGTGCCAATATTTAAAAATTTGTTAGAAGTAAGTTATTTTGCGAAAGCCATTACATACTTTTCTTATATGTAAGAGTTGCGGACTTGATATTTTAAAGGATTTCTTACTTTAGAATTCTGGTTTTTGTTGAAAGCTTTAGCAGACAGCTGGGAAAGAGAAACTTCCATCTCTATAGGAGTAGAAAATCCCAAGAGAAGATAGATGGATTTTAATTTAGAAGGAATAGCCCTACAAATTAATTCATTTGTCAGGGTTGGGGAAGGTGACTGAGTAAGGGAGATAATTTGGAACCAGCTCTCCTTCCCTCAGTACTGGAGCTCTGCTTTCCCGGTGACTTAAATTTGTGCACTTGCTCCGTCTAGAGTGATGATTCTCCCTTTTGACTGGTTCGTTCCCCACAGATTCTTAGTTTTAGGGCAGGAAGTTGGTTCTTTCACATCTAAGTTTTCACTCTATGATAGTCAGTGCACTGGGAGTAGAACTGATACAGGCAACCGTCACTTTCTGACAAGAGAGTGACAAGGGATTTGTACGCATGCTATCATTATGCCATTTTGAAAGGTATGATGTCTCCGGAGTAAACACTCGGTGGTTCATTGGTCTTAATTTGATGTTTGTTCTAATAAATATCTCTGTCATTCCGTCTTTTTTTTTTTTTTGGCTTAATTTCATTTTATTTTCAATAAATATAGATTTTTTTAGACTTTAAGGGTCTAGAGCTCTCCTTTGTTTTACCTTTGAATACAATATATTCTTGCAGTTCTCAGACTATTCGGTCAATGCTACCAAATATCTGACACCAGCTAATACCTAGTAGCACTAAAGCCTGAAGGTCAAAATTAAATCCTCGGCTGGGTTCTGCATACCATGTTTAGGAAATGCCTCAAGTCTCAACTTTTGACTGCTGATTTGGCACCCACTCCTCTTCTTCTTTAGTAAATCTATTAAACCTAAATTTAGGTGAGTTTAAGGAAAGAAAAGCTGAAATGAAACTAAAGGAATACTGGACTTCAAGTCAATGTTTCTTCAAGGCTAGTTAATTAACTACTAAAAGTTCCTCTAGATTTAACAGAAATACAAGAAAGAACATGAATGTTGGATATATTACGAATTTTTATCTACAGATTTCAACTGTAGACGGTATCTTTCGACTCATTACTGTACAAAAGCATTCAGTGCCCTTACAGATATTCCCATCTCATTTACTTTGCTACTTTCCTGTTTTGGTAAGTTACATTATCATTTTCATATCATTTAAGTTCATAGCATTTACATACTATTTCATCAAAATGCTTTTCATAGTTGATTGATCTTGGCTGTATTATTAAAGAGTCAATATTCATAACTAGTCTTTTTGCTACAACTTCTCCATCCCCCATTCCTTATTTTGATTTATTGAGTCCTGTGCTAGGTATTCTTACGAAGTAATTTTTCCAAGAGGATGCTGTGTTCCATGTTCCAGAATAACCACCTGTTTCTGAAGGGCAATTCATAAGGGTATAATGTTCTTTCTCTTGCTTCCCAAACTTCCAACACTGTACACTGTTGTTGGACATGAAGTGTTAACTAAGGGAAGTCAAAGGACACTCATGTATCTCTTTTTGTATGCTCATGTAAAATATTTTTTTATCTTTAAAATTAAATAACTTCACTAGAATATGTTTATGTTGACTGTGATGTTAAAAATTTTCCAAGGACATAGAATGCCCATCTAGAATGACTATTGCTGTATTTCAGGAAATACATTTTTTTTCCTTTTATTCTGGATTTTTTTCTCTATTCTTTTTCAAAAATACCAATTAAGCAAAAGATATGCTGAATATCTTTTTCTGTCTTATGTATCTATCACCATTTTTGTAATTATTTAAATATCCTCATTCTTCCAATTTTGTTTTGTGAGATTTTTCAAGCCTGTTCACAATGTTTCTGTGGTTTTCATTTCTGTCAATTCTGCTTTGGTTACTTTAATGTGGCTTTTTTCTCTCAGAAGTTCATGTTACTCTTTCATTTCTCTGTGAGTTATGTCAGCTCCCTTTTCTCTCTTTTTTTGAATCTTTTATTTGTGTTCCTTTATCTTTTTACACCATTCCTGCTTCTTACGTTAGGAGATCATCTTGTCTATAATTTATATGAGAAAATGAAGTGATTTGTCTAAAATCTTTTTTGGTTGCCTCTTAAAGTATTTGCTTTCATTTGCCTCTTGCTTATTTTTATTTTCTCCTTTTTTATTTCTTGGCACTATCTACATCCATGCTTCATGTTGGATTTGTTCAGATTACCTTCCATCTTTCCATGAGGTTAGTGTTCTGTGGAAGAATTGCATGGGAAGGGGCAGCCCCGTAGGAAGGGAGCAGCGGCACTCTGCAGCCTTGATTCGGATGGTAGCCTGAAAACCCTCTCTCTAACTCTGTCATGTGCTTTGTATCAGGGGAACCTTGTTTTTGCCTTCTAAAAGAGTGTGCTCTGCATAGGTCCTATGATTTACAGGCCCTTTGGCTATACTTGTTATGGTCACTACTTTCTCTCCTTCAGTCTCCTTGGCCCCTGAACCCTTCCTCTTCAGGGGCTGAAATACCAGGTGGAAGACATGCTTTTTCCTCATGCCGGTGCCCTATTGATCTGCAGAGTTGTATTGAGATTCACTGAGGACACCCTCATTTTATTTTTCTGTGACCTATCTTATGTGGACACCCCCATTTTGTTTTTTCTGTGACCTATCTTATATACTGCTTCTTTATCAAAACATCAGAGCAGAACTTTCCAGCACCATGATTAAAGAATGTTTTTCTTCTTGTTATCCTCCTCCATTTGGTTCAGATTTGACAGTATTTGGCAAGTATTCTTTGTAATTTCTGGTTTGGGGGTATAATTATTTTCTCGATTTCTTCACAATGAAATGTTTTCTTCATGCAATTTTAATATATGTGTGTATATTTGTACACAAATATTGTACACACACTCTATGCCACACCCTTATTCAAATATATATATGTATACACGTACACATATATATATATGCATGTGAAATATATACGTAATATATTGTATATATTATATATGTAAACACACTCATATATGTCAAGATATTCATATGCATGTATTTGAATAAGGGTGTGGTACAAGATTATGACCTTGACCTTGTTTAATTGAAGTCCTACTCTCTTCTCAATGCGTCTCCTTTTTCACTTTACTGGCTCTCCTTCGTTCCACTTTTCTGATTCTTTATCTTTTTTCACTTCTCTCTCCTTTAATGGATCACTTTCCTCTTCATAACTCTAGGGATTTCTACAGGTGTCCCTCTTAGCCCTCTGCTCTGCTCTTCACTCTCTTTGTCTCTTTCATTCTCTGTCACATCATCTCTCACCTCTTCCCTTCCTTCCTCTCTCCTGCCATCTTCTTCTATTTCTTCTACAAGTTTTCTCTCAGCAATTTCTTAATTTCTACAGCTTCAACTATTGCTTCTGTGCATAATGCTCTCAAATTTATACTGCTGGGCTTGATCCCTCTGGACCTCTATGTCTGCATTGCAGTAGCTGGTTGTCCATTACCACATATCATCTCATCCTCTATATTTGCTTTTTAGCTGGGCTTCCCTTTTTTCATCAGTTGCTTCTCGATACTAGATAATGCTTTCAAGAGCACATATGACCATGTTCAACACTATTGCCATGATCCTTCCCCATTGCTTGGTTTTGTTTAGTTTTCCAGTACTAGCATTTCTCTTTACACACACACACACACACACACACACACACAAAATTCATCATCACTTTGCTTAGTCATGATTAACTCGTAGTAGCATTCATATTTTCTCAGTTACCCAGGATGAAATTTAAGTTTTCTTTGATTTTTCTTGCTATCTTGATCCTCGCAACCAATTAGATTCCAATATTCAAAGACTTTGCTTCAGCAGTGACCTTCTTAGGGGTCTCCTGCTTCTCATTCCACTGCCCCCACCTAAGATCTAATGCCCTGTTCTGTGGCTAATTTCTAGGGACTCTTAATTCTCTTTCTGCCTCTGCCAATGTACAACACATGCTGCTGCCAAATTAGACTTCCTGAACTGGAACTCCAATAACATCACTGCCTGGTGGCAATATTGTCTGTGACTTCCTTTCATGCTTCTAATGAGTCATTAATTTCTCCACATTCTCCATAATGTGTTCCAACCTGTGCTCCCAGCACGTGCTATTCAATTGCTGGTGGGCTATGCTCTATTCACATGCTGACACTTGCTAGGGTCCAAATCATACCCAAACTATCACTTCTGTGTCTGAGCTCATAACATTGCTTTGATCCAGAAGTCCTGCTTTCTACTCTCATGCTTGTCGAAATCTTATTCGTCCTTCTCAAATGGGGACCTTCTTTATGAAGCCTTTCAGCTCTCTGTGGCTAGATGTGCTTTCTCTTTCCTTTAGTCCTCAATATCGTCTACATGGCTCTGCATGAGCTGGGCTTTGTGTACCATTTATTATGTATACCACAGTCTGCTGGCCTTCTTTATGTTCTCTTAATACGGCAACCTGTTTCTTCTTTCAGGACCTTCACATTAACTGTTTGCTTATGTAGAATGTTCTTTCCCTTTCCTTAGAATGTGTTTCTCCTTCTTAAAAGTCAGCTCCTATGAAAGTCTACCCTATTTAAATAGATTTTCAGAACTTCTTACCTTGCCAAAGGGCTCGTTATCCTAGCTCTCTGTTGTCCTTTCCCAAATTGACTCTATAAAGGCAGAACAGAACCCAAATCTGTTTTGCTACCAATGTCTGCATAACACACATAGTATAGTTCCTGTCATACAGTAGGTGCTAAATGATTTACTGATAAGTGAATGAATGAAGCATTAGGCACTTTGTTCTTATCTTATGGTATCACTCCCCAGCCTGTATTATACTTCCTAGTATATTGTCTTACTATTATTATAAGGTGTTAAGTTCTTTGAAATAAAAAACTTTGTATCATTCGTCTTGATATCCCCTTACTTTTAGCATGGTGCCAAACATTCATGAGATTAATAAATGTTTGCTAAATTGAATGGATTTGGATTAAACCTTCAGAACAATATTAAGCTATTGCCAGGACATCACAGATGGTAAATGGCAATCTCCTTTGCTAATAGCTTACAAAGTTGATGATGAGATAAAAATCAGTCAAGCATCCGTCAATACTGGAAAAGCTCCTAAATGCTAAATCTTCTGTTTTAAAGCCATTGTAGCATTGCTTCCTTTGTCATATTAAAATACTTTGTTTTGTGTGTCCATCCTTCCTTAGAGCATCAAACACAGTTTTTATGTACCACTTTGGAAAAGACAGGTATGGAGTGATGGCAGGAAAGAAGAAAGTCCATTGAAAGAAAGCAGGCCATTTGTTTTTGGCAATGTCCTTCTTAACTACTAAAGATAATGCATTTAAGTGGGTTTCGATCCCTGCTTTCTACTTACCTTCCTCAATCCAATTTCTCCACCTACCTCTAATGAAGGAATGTGCATCAAATTCAAGGTGAGTACCAATAAGGTTTCTTTAAAACGTGTGCATTTCAAGTGCGACCCCAGGATTCTGCAGGTGTCAATTATGGTAGAAGCTATCGTAAACGTGGAATGTGTACAGGCTTGCTGCTCTGGACTCTGTGCCCTCTGGTGCCCTCTGGTGCCTCTAAAAGAGAACTGCTGAACTGAGCAGCAGTTTGCCCCTGTTACTAGAGATGCTCGCTCTTATATATTTGGGTGGAATGAGAGAACTGGCCCTAATGGAAACTCACATTTTTTAGTGTTTAGAAATCTGTGTAAATCCTGAAATAGCTTATGCCCATAAAGTTTATGTTTGCCTTTTTCTGTTTCACTTCCACCGACTTTCAGAAGGATGGCAATATTTTCCTTACTTCATTAACTTTTGCGAAAAGAAAATGCTCAAAAGCTATCTCAGATATTTAAATAATCTCAGTTTCATAATTAAGATAATCTTCTCTTTGTCATAAAGCTAAGAGTTTATGTGAATCTTGAGTAAGGTTTTTTAAATCCCACAGATATGAACATAATTCAACAGATGTACACTTTCTCTTTAGGGATGCAAATTAAGCAGCTTGTAGGTTATTTTTAAAGTGTCTATTTTTCAGATATGTGGCAATGTATGTTCCTTATTTCTAAGGTATTCAAAGTTAATGATAATGCTGCCATAGACCTAAAGTTCTAATTGTACACATGCTGCACCCAATCTCAGGCTTCCTCTCCCCTGGCCACTCCTATTCAAAACAACAGAAACAATGACAAGAACAACAGCACACAAACAAACTAGAGCCAGGAATGAATAAGGTGGTTACAGACTCCAGGAGACTATTATTGATAGTAGTGTCTGAGTCCCTGCTTTGTGCTCCTAACATCCTGTGTTCTTGCTCTCCATCAAACTCTGCCAGTCCTTTAATCTTACCAACATACCAGGCACATAAATCCTCTTTATTAGAATCACAACTACTGTTCTCATTTTATGTAAACTCATGAATCACATCCTCAGTTTCTTTTGAAGTGGGAATCATCAGTACAAGGCAGTGTATTACTGCATTTTTGTGTTGCTATGACACAATACCTGGAACTGGGTTCTTTACAAAGAAAAGAGTTTTATTTGGCATATGATTCTAGGACAGCTGCATCTGGTGTGGGCCTCAGGCTGCTTCTACTCATGGTAGAAAACCAGTAGAGCAGACAGTGGATGCAAGGAGATCACAGGGTGAGAGGAAATGAGAGACAGAGAGGGGATGGGACAGGCTCCTTTTAACCACCAGCTCTTGTGGGAACTAAAAGAGCAAGAACTCACTCACTATCCCCTCCAGGGAGGGCATTAATCTATTCATGAGGGATTGGCCCCCGTGCCCAAACACCTCCCAGCTCGGCCACACTGGGGATCAGATTTCAACACGAGCTTTGGGGTCACAAACATATCCAACTATTTCACACAGTAACTAACAGGTAACGATGTTTGTATAAAAGCCAGAGAATATCTCAAAATGAAATTTAATATTTCAATTGCACACTCTAAGAGAAAACTTTGACTTATCAACACAAGCTAATTTAGAACCACCATTCTATGCATACAAACCCTTAGCTTATTTTAGGATCAATGAAAAGATCAGTCTATACAAATGACTAAGTTACAAATGTTTTTTTGAGACATGAGAGTATCATTCCTTGTGCCACACGGCTTAATTACAAAGACAATAGAGAAGAAAGGGAAACAAATTAGTAAATGTGAACAGCATCCTCTTTTCATGAATTGGCATATTCTAGGATCTTACCTCAGCCTGTTCTTTGCCCCTGCTCCCTCCTTGAAGCATATAATGCAGTGGAAACATCAAAGTCGACTGACTTTGGCTTGAGTGCTGGTTGTGAGATCATGCACATCAATAAATATCCCTGGCACACACTTCCTCTTCTGCAAAACAATGTCTAATAACTAACTTCATGAGCTATGAGGAAACTATTTGCACCTAATCCAGAGTCAGGACAACTGGTCTTGCTGTGGCTCCCACTCTCTTACCTACTTCATCATTTCCCAGAAGAGCATCTTCACCACTGCCCTTTCTTCTGAACTACGGATCCCTAAGCAGCATCAATCTTGATATCTTCACTTGGATGTCAAACATATTGTTTCCCCAAGTCTGTACTAATCCCTAATATCCTGGTTTCTTTTAAAGATACCACCATCCCCTTCACTTACTCAGATACGACATATCAGAGCCATCTTTGACCCTTCTCCCTAATCCCTTACCCGTATGGAAGAATTTTCAAGTTCAATTGTTTCTCTTTCCATAAAATTTCTCATTTCTGTTTCCAGTCCTCCATTCTCATTGTCAGCACCAAGTTCAGACTGGGTTGCCTCTTTCCTGAGCCCTTTCAAAGGGTTCCCCCAACTGTGGTGTCTGACTTCAGCCTCTGCTGGCATCATCTCATCTGTACATTTCTCCTTGAAGGATTCTCCTTAATATCTCCTATGTCACTACTTTTCTCCCTTCTACTTTGATGCCGACAGCTTGACATTCAAATTCATCAGGAATCTGACCTTACTTAGTTTGAATAAACAATTCTCTCCTGCATAGCATATTTTCCTTTATGATGCATCCCAAACAAATGCAAATAGTTACTGCTACTGAATCATTCCTATAACCTGGACACCTATATCCACTGAGGCTTTGATCACTCTCTTCCTTGTACCAGGGAGGCTCTCTACTTACAGAAATCCTACATATTCCCAAAACTTAGATTAAAATTAATGTGCTCTATGCAGACTTTCCTTATCCTGCCACCTCTAGTTAAACTTCTTTGGCCCCTTATCACTTCTACTTTATATCTTAGTTCTCTGTATACACATCTTGTGTCTTACAAGATTGCAAGATACTTGAAAGAACATAGTAGGCACTAAATAAATGTGACCTGAAAGTTGTAGTCAATAAAGGAACAACAACATAAATATGCAAGTTATTTAGGAAACTTTACATATGCCAAAATGTTTCCTAGCTGATGGATGATTTATACAAAGTAAAGTGTTATTTCATTATGATATAGAAGAATATTTTTATGCCAGCATGAGAACTATTCTTTGTAATTGTAGCACTTGTGTCAAATTACTGTATTTCAACCTTAGATTCCAGATTATAGTAGGAATATATTTTTATTTTAGTGTTTCTTTAATTTATAAAGCTTCTCTGATAAATATATCATTTTTATCAATAAACTGTTCAGAGTGCCTAGATAAAAACCTTTTGGTAACATAATTCTTGCTGCTCATATATCCTAAAGCCTCAAGATTTGCATAAAATCAACATTTCTTCTCACTCTTAAAGTACTATTTTGTGTCATTCTAAAAGTAGTAAAAATATTTTTTTAATATAAAAGGAATTGTAGCCTCATTGAACAGTTTAAGTAAACCACTTTTCTTCCTCCTATACTGGCAATATATTCTACATTATCTTTAAAACTCTCACAATTTGAACAAAATGACTATGAAATTTGTGCCATAATGAATCTTCCTTTTGAAGTAAGTAAAAGTTCAATACTTTAAGAAAAGACTTAACATACAGTAGTATGAGAGTCTCAACCTCAGCACTGTTAACATTTTAGTCTAGATGATTGCTTTGGGAGCTGTCTTGTGTATTGTAGGATTTTTAGCAGCACCCCTGGACTCTGTCCACTGGATGCCAGTAGTGCCCCTCTCTGTGACAAATGGGAGTGTCTCCTGATGTTGCCACATATCTCTTGGGGGCAAAATTGCCTCCAGTTCAGTGTCATTGCAGTAGTAGAAATATTTATTACTTCTACTTGTGTTTTTATAAATGAATCTGCCCAATCCAGCTTTTTAGAGAAAAAAAAAAATAACTCTACTGTGCTTTTTTCCTAGTCAACTGTGCATGACTCATGGAAATATCTGACTTTCCCCATCTGTTCAAGTGCTGGTAGTAAGTATTCCATGAATAAATGTGCATTCAGTATCCACTATGTATGGAGCACTCTTTTTATTTATTTATTTATCTATTTATTTATTTATTTATTTAAATTTTATTTTGTCGATATACATTGTGGCTGATTACTGCTCCCCATCACCAAAACCTCCCTCCCTTCTCCCTCCCCCCCTCCCCCCAACAATGTCCTTTCTGTTTGCTTGTCGTATCAACTTCAAATAATTGTAGTTGTTATATCTTCTTCCCCCCCCCGGTTTGTGTGTGTGTGTGTGTGTGTGTGTGTGTGTGAATTTATATATTAATTTTTAGCTCCCACCAATAAGTGAGAACATGTGGTATTTCTCTTTCTGTGCCTGACTTGTTTCACTTAATATAATTCTCTCGAGGTCCATCCATGTTGTTGCAAATGGCAGTATTTCATTCGTTTTTATAGCTGAGTAGTATTCCATTGTGTAGATGTACCACATTTTCCGTATCCACTCATCCGATGATGGGCATTTGGGCTGGTTCCAACTCTTGGCTATTGTAAAGAGTGCTGCGATAAACATTGGGAAACAGGTATACCTTCGACTTGATGATTTCCATTCCTCTGGGTATATTCCCAACAGTGGGATAGCTGGGTCGTATGGTAGATCTATCTGCAATTGTTTGAGGAACCTCCATACCATTTTCCATAGAGGCTGCACCATTTTGCAGTCCCACCAACAATGTATGAGAGTTCCTTTTTCTCCGCAGCCTCGCCAGCATTTATCGTTCATAGTCTTTTGGATTTTAGCCATCCTAACTGGGGTTAGATGGTATCTCAATGTGGTTTTGATTTGCATTTCCCGGATGCTGAGTGATGTTGAGCACTTTTTCATATGTCTGTTAGCCATGGATTAAGGATTTAAATATACACCCTGAAACAATAAAACTTCTTAAAGAAAACATAGGAGAAACACTTCAGGAAACAGGACTGGGCACAGACTTCATGAATATGACCCCAAAAGCACGGGCAACCAAAGGAAAAATAAACAAATGGGATTATATCAAACTAAAAAGCTTCTGCACAGCAAAAGAAACAATCAAAAGAGTTAAAAGACAACCAACAGAGTGGGAGAAAATATTTGCAAAATATATATCTGACAAAGGATTAATATCCAGAATATATAAGGAACTCAAACAACTGTACAAGAAGAAAACAAGCAACCCAATTAAAAAATGGGCAAAAGAGCTAAGTAGGCATTTCTCTATGGAGCACTCTTTTAGGCACTGAGAAAATAGATGTGTGAAAATTAGGCAAAAATCCCTGCTTTCACAAAGCTTACATAATAGTGGAAGAAGCAAGCCAATAAACAAACAAATAAAATATGTAGTATATGAAGGAGTGATAATGTTAAGGCAAAAATTAAAAGAGCAGTAAAAGGAACAGGCAGTGCTGTGGAAGCAGTGGGTGCCTGGGGTAGGGTGATCATTTTAAATAGGGTGGCCAGAGTTGGCCTCACAGTGAAGTGACATCTGAGCCAAGACTTGGAGGAGGTGAGGAAGTGAGCCTTAGGATACCGGGCAGAAGAGCTTTGCATGTAGAGGAAACAGCAGGTGCAGGGGTCCTGAAGAGACGGCATGCCAGAAATGATGAGGGACAACAAGATACTCAGTGTGCCTGGAATAGACTGGGGGTGGGAGTGGAGCTAAGATCGCATAAGGCCTTGTAGGTCACTGTAAAGGATGAACAAATGACTGTCAGGGAAGGTCATACATGAAAGAGTTGAATGTTTTCTCTTCTTCTTGTCAGTTGCACTCAGGACTGTAGTCATGATGATTCAAGGACTCCAGGAGTGATGTCAATCTAATTAGCCTTCTCTAGCAAAACCCACACTGTTGATCATTCTCTTTCCTCTTCTTTGATCAAAATTGAACAGTCCAGGGGACCAACCCTTTAAGATTTTGCTGAGAATCTGACTCTATCATGTGCTGCTCATTGCCCCTAGGGCTGGGGAGGCAGTGGCGAGAAAGCTAAGTCCCTGCTCTCAAAAAGCTATTTTCTTATAGTGAAAAAAAACACAAAATAAAGTGGTAAAATAAAAAAGAGTAATATCAGTTACTGATAAGCACTCTGGAGACAATTAAAATACAGGGTATACTAGACAGTCTGACTGCAATGTCAGACGTCCACCCAGGAAAAGTAGCTCTAGAGAAGTGATATTTAAGCTGAGATCTGAATGTTGAGAAGGAGCATGAGAAAGAGATTTCTGGCAGAGGCAATGACTCGACCGGAGACGACAATAAGCTTGACATGAGAATGAAGGCCAATGTCTCAGGTGAGGTAAATGACACATTAGTGAAGTAGGCAGAGGCCAGGAAGGCCTCAGAACCTAGGATAAGGTATTTTTTTATTTCTCTGTAATGAGTAGCCAAAGGAGGGCTTTAAGCAGGTAAATAAGATGCTCTAATTTGTGTTCTTAAACAATTAAGAGTAGGGATTGAGGATAGAGCGTCTCAGGGCAGAGGCATGGGAAAGACTTGCAACACAAGACCTGTAAGGAGGCTGTCAAAACAAACAAATGAATGACCCAGATGAGAGGTGATTATGTGGTGAAGGTGAAGAAAAGTGAATAGATTGGGGATAATTTTTGGAGGCAGAATCAATAGAATTTTCTTGGGTATAAGATGTGAGACACGGAGAATAGAAAAGCGTGAAGAACAGCTCCAAAAATTTTGGCTTGAGTCACTGGGTGGTTTGAAGTACATTTAGTGAAAGGTGAGAGATTGGAACTGGGGGGAACTCATGTGGGGAGAAAAGCAAGAGTTCTACCTTGGAAATGTTAAGTTTCAGGTTTATATGAAAACATCTGAGTAGGAATGTCAAGTTGGCCATTGGAGGCACAAGTCAGGATTTTTCTGGAGTGATAGTGTTGGAGATGTAGGCTGAAAGTCAGTTGCAATAAGTGGTGTTTAACTTCATGGGCCTGGGAGAGTCACTCAGAGACTATAGCAGGAAATGAGAAGTCCCCATGTCCACACCTGTCTCCAGAGATTACACAGAGGAAAATGAGCCAGCAAAGGAGACTGAGACGTGCTGATAGAGATTTAGGAGGAAAGGTATTAGTATCCAGTGTGAGAGAATGGAGTAGCCAGTTATGTTAAAACCTTTAAAAATTCAGGGGAAAAAATAACAGAGAAATGGCATTTGATATGATTACATGAGAGTTACGTAGCACCTCAAAGGCATGCATTGCCCCTTGAGTGTTGTAGACACAATGAATGCTTGTGAAATAAATTAAAAAGCACATGCAAAGTCAGGACCGAACATCGTGATACATTTTTTGCTGGGCTGCAAATCATTCATACATCTGTTCTGAAATATTTACTTAGCCCTTTCTAAGTGCTAGACAATATTTAAGCACTGGTAATATAGAGGTAGAAAATATGTAGTTTTGCTCTCCTGGAGCTTACATTCTACTGAATAAGTTTTCACAATGATCAAGTGGCTAATAAATAATTTATTTTCAGATGATAAATGCTGTGATGAAAATAAAATAGGGCAATTTGATGCAGTGTTTGAAAGAAGGCAAGTAGCTTACAGAAATCTCAGAAGAAAGATCTGAAGGATGAGGACGAAGCAGACCTATAAACATTGAGAGAAGAATATTTTTAGCAGAATGAAGACAAAGCCTAAGACCTCTAAAATTGGAATAAGTTTGTGTATTTGATGAACTGTCAAGAACCCAGTGTTGATTGAATGAAGGAGTAAGGGGGACCATATTATGGGATGAGGTAAGAGAGCCAGGTGGGGAACAGATGATATAGATCCATGGGAAGGAATTTAGACTTTATCATTCAAAGTAAAATTGGAAGTCATTGGAGGGGTTTGAGCCTGGGGGTTATATGTATATCATCTTGTTTCAGTTTCAGAAGTAGAATACTAGTGCTGGAGTAGGTAATAGGTGAGCATCAGTTGGAAAAAGAGATCAATTAGAATGCTATTGTGGTTTCCCAAGCAAGAAAAATGGCGGCATGAAACACGGTGATAGACATGAGCTAAGTGGTAAATGGCAGAGCTGGGGCTTCCACAACGGACCTGTCTGACTTCAAATCTGTGTTCTTTTCCTTTATTTCACACTGTCTCGCAAGCCCAGTGATCCGTCACAATTTGGCCATAATTCAGGTGTCAGTTCTGTAGATGCATGCCAAGTCACCAAGAAATTTTTCTTACGAAGTATAAATGTGACAAACTTGGCATTTGTATAAAGAGTTTACATTAGATCTATCTGGGAAATAACAATGAAAACAGTGAGTTAAAACAAATAGAGGAGAGACTTTTGAATGCTTTTGCCACAAAGAAATGATAAATTCATAGGGTGATTGATACATTAACTACCCTAATCTAATTTTTATACAACATATATATGTATGGAAATATCAGATTGTACCCCATCCGTAAGTGTGTACAATTACAATGTGTCAATTACAATTTTAAAAAACACAAATAGGAACAACTTAAAGATGTTGGTAGACTTTATGATACTTGGCTATTTCCAGGAGACTTCTATTCAAACAATAAATCATTTTTATTATTAAAGGGGTAAGTTTTACATAGAAAACTTAAACAACTACTGTTTATATTAAAGTGCTAATAAGATATTTCATTTATAAATTAAGAACTAAATAATAATCCTGCAATTATATGTTGTATTACTATTTTTTCTTTAATCTAGCCTGGACACTTGTGGATTTAAGTTTGAGTTACTGTATCAAGACTTTAACCAGCTTTAGCTGCAACCCTAAATTGCTAAATGTTCATAAACCCCAGTGTCATGTGAAGATCATTTTTTAGTTCTCAGAGAAGGTGACAAAATCCTTCTGCTTTCTCTAACAAGTAGATAATGGAGAATGATCCCTCCTCACTCAGAAAAAGCTACATTTTTCAACAATGACGTCTTTTGGCACACCTTCCTCCTCTGCCACATCTCTTCTGCAGCTCCATGTCCCATCGCAGGGGCTCCAAATATCTCCCTGGAGTGTCTTAATGGTAGCACTTAGCAGTTGTCTCTGTAGCTCTTGCTCTTGTAGGAAGTGACTTTCCAGGGGTTGATCTTGTGGGAGCCCTGGTGTTTCTTATTTCCTCTCACTGCCAGAAAAATAGCCAGGTCTCCCTGTGGCGATTGGACTGCTCAGTTCTGAAATATCAGAGAAGTTCACAGTACTGCCTTTGAGAATAGTTGCATGAAGGTCTTTAGCAGAATTTATTTCAGGAGCTACGGAGCTGCATGAGAGAAGCAGCCAGCTTCCTGCGACACTCACAGTCTGCCAAGTCATACCTGCTGCTTTGCTCAGAGGCAGAGTCTGGCCCTTCGCTGGTGCAAAATCTCATTCTCCTTGATTGAGATTTACTGCTATACAAAAGCCCTTTACTCCCTGCTGGCAATATCAGAACTCATGTAATCAAGGGACCAAACCCTCAACTTCTGTGAACACCTCCCATGGGATCAAAGGATCCTAGCCACAGCTTTGGCGATTCCAAAGTTCCTCAAAAGAGTGAAACAAAACAAATTCTAAAAGTGCTTGAGAATTATTATCAGTTGGAGAAATGGATTTCAAATTACTGACAGTTGCTGTGCTCTAGAGACTTCCATGGAAGTACTTGAATGTAGGGGGCACTCCTGTCCCCTCACACTGGGAAGGTGGGATGGAGGATTTCAAGTCCAACAGTAATGCTTTCAGTTAGCTGACATCAAAGACAGGGCTTGAGACTATAAAGCCTGATTTTGATTTGTCAGCACTGTGGGAGCACCTTCTGAGTTCCCAATTCTTCTCTGGTAAGCACTACATTATTATCTTGCCAAGCCTCAGAGCGCTCTTTCATGATGTTCTGGAATTTGTAGTCAGACAGATCAGACTTTGAATCCTGCCTGTTCTTTCTAACTGGGAGAGCGCAGGCAGGTATCACAACTACTGAGTATCTCAGTTCCACCTTATGTAATGCGGAAATAATGATACCTGACCCACGGGATTGTTGTAAAAAGTAAATGAGAAGCCATTTATAACGTACCCAGTACTGATATTGTAAGGCACACAGTGGTTATTCAATAAATAGCAGTGATTATTATGTATTTTTCTTCATCCACAAAGGAAGCAAGTGAGGGACATAAAGGGACCTCATCTGATGCCTCACAAAGGCAGGTTGTGGATCGAAGAATAAAAATCAACGACTTTTAACATTCACTCTGGGCTGGGATTTGCTAAGAGACCAATAGCATATGAGTGAGATGTGCTGGTGTCTAAATGATCTTGCAGGGACTGCACAGAATGTAAGAGGCTGTTTCTAAGTTCTTTGACTGCTGGAAACCTCCCAGCTGCAGCTTGAGAGGCTTGGGCAGAATTCCAGGCTGCTGCTGTCACTGCCAACCTGGGGAAGCAATGGCACAATTGGATCCCTTTCTCACTGACTTTTGGCTCAAGATATGGGCAAGGGAGAATGCCCACCTGCAGGGAGGAAGTGGCATCAAGGAGACAGAGTCTGGCTCGTAAGGACCTCACGTGCTGTTCACGTCATCTCTGCTCCTATCTTTGGCCCACTACCCTTTCACTCCTGCTGAATGAGTTAAACCACCAGGGACAAATTTTGTCCACAAATGGGTCAAAGATACTGTGTCCAACACCAGGATTGTGTGTAGTAATTGTGGCCTTTGGATTGCAATTATTTTTTGACCAAATATTTGATAATTTGATTGCATTCAATGCAAAGCATGTAGCTGAGACATGAGTGTAATTTGAAGGGGAGGTAGGTAATTGTAATCCCTTAAATATTTACATATTTCAAATTTTAAAATCTTAGAGTGAGAAAAGAAGTCTCAGAGACCACCTAGATTGGCAATAAGGTAGCCACTAGCCTCATGTGGCCCTTGAGCATAAAGAGTCAATGGCTAGTTCAGATCGAGTGCAGTGGAAGTGGAAGATATAAATTTTGCAGCCTTAGTATAGCCACAGAAAAATATTAATTCTTAACATTATCACATATTGTAAATGACAATATTTTAGTCATATGGGGTTAATAAAATATATTATAAAATTCATTTCATCTGTTCCTCTTTACTTCTTTCTTAGTGGATACTAGAAAATTTTAAATGACATATGCAACTCACTATTGTGGTAGAGTTCCTGGAATTTTCTACATAGACAATCATGTCATCTGCAAATAGAGATACTTTAATTCTTCCATTTCAATCTCAGTGCCTTCTATTTCTTTTCCTTGCCTTATTTCAGCCACAAATCAAATAGTAGTGATGAGAGTGAATATTTTTCCCTTGTTCCCAATCTTAAGGGGAAAGAAAGCATTCATACTCAAGTAAGATGATAACTATAGGTTTTCCATACTTTATTTTTATCAAGTTAAGGTTATTTCCCTCTTTTCCTAACTTGCTGAGAGTTTTCATCATGAATGAGTATTGAATTTTTTCAAAATTTTTTTCTGCATAAATTTATTTAATTGTGTGCTTTTTCTTATTTAACCTGTTGATATGGTGGATTACATTGATTTCTTTGTAAATTCTAAGCCAGCCTTGAATACCTAGACTAAATCCCACTGAGTCATGTTGTATAACTTTTTTATACATTTTTGCATTCAGGTTGCCAATATTTTGTTGAGGATTTTTGCAACAAATTCATTAAGAAATATTGTTCTGTAGTTCTAGTTACTGCATTCAATTTTTAATTTTGTATTTGTCTTTTTGTTTGGTTTTGCTCTCTGAGTAATACTGGTCTCATGATTACTATTTATGCTTCTATAAAAATATTTCCTTAAGCTTTTTCCCCCACCAAATCCTTGTTTTAGGCTATTTTGTGCCCCATATTTTATAATAAAATCTTTTGTTTTTAATTTTAGGCTTTTTAAAGAGATTAAATTTTAAAAAATTATTGTAGCAGTGCTTAATTTATTATCTAATTTACTGTTCATCATTGAACAGTAAAATAGGATTTATCCAGGGATTTTCCCCAGGTCCTCAAAGCCATCAGTTATGGAGTTGGGTGGCACAGCTTTTCCTTCTACAACCTTCCATTTACCATGACATCAGCTGGACTCCAAATCACCTGCTTTGTGCAGGAGTGGCTCACATTCTTTTGTTTCCTGTAAGAAACAAAATCACTACAGGAAAGGAGCAATAAGCAAACATTCAGTGAATCTAAGTCTTATGCTTTTAATGAACCCCTTGTTTGTGAAGACAGATCAGTCAAATGCCCCTAGGCAGAGTATTTATATTTATGGTACAACTATCCAGGGTCTGGAATTGAAGATTTATGTGCCATACTAAGCACAGAACAAAACTAAGTACTCAACAGGTGAATTTTTTATGACAACATAGACTTTAACATTTGGTCTGTTGGCAGTCTTCCAATGATGATGGACAACTATATAAAGATTTATAAAGATTCTGCTTTCTCTCAGTTTAATGGTTTCACTATTGACAGTCCCTGTATATTTATGCATGTGTATGTGTTTATATAAATCCATACTGAAATATTTCACAAATATTGAACCATAAATTATTTTGATGCTATTTTGTTTTTGTTGTTTCCTGAGACTTCAGTTACAGAACATTATATATAGTGATTTCCACATATAGATTTGATAAGTGTCAATTGGGGAGCTTTTACAAAAATGCTGATTCTTGGGCTCCATTACTAGAAATTCTGATTCAGTGAGTGTGGGATGAAGGTGTAAAAATCACACATCACAAGTGTCCCTAGTACATGTGTGGTTTCCCAGAATTGCTTTAGTTTGTGATTCAATTTGTGCTCTGCAGAATTAAACAAGCAAACAAATGCTAAAGCTTATTGTACAAAAAAGAAGTTTCCTATTCTCCCCTCCAGACTACTAGATACTGATCCCCAGTTCATCTGCTTTTAACTCTTTTAGCTATTTCATTTGACATTTACACATATTTGTAAATATTATGTTTACAATAGTATGTCTTGACATTTTTTTCATTTGACATTTTCTGTTATTAAAAAGGAGAATTTAGCTCACTTAATAACCACCAACCTATTTTTGTACCCATCACTCTTCTTATGTTGCTTTATCACAATTTAAAAGACAATCAATATTTTTGTTATTACAACAATTTAAATACTGTTTGTAGCTGAAACATATAATGAACTTTTTTTTTTGGCACAGCTCTTTGTTTTTTAATGCACACAATTTTTTTAGTATTATTTGTTGAGTGTTGGACAGTTATCACACATTCTCACTCTTCTCTCTATCAGAATTCACTTTTTCTCAACAAGGTGAAACAGATGAAATAATCTATTAGTTCCATTTGTTTCCTTAGAGACATCAGGCTTATATCTCTTATCTTCCTCTTCCAATACTAATTGCTTGTTCCCTCGGTTTGCTCTATCATGGACTCTCTTTTTACTATTATTTTTGGGATTCTCTTGCCACTCTCTTTTATTTGGATCCTTCCTCATTCTGTGAAGTTTATTCAACAGGTGTTTCCTAAGACAGTGCATTTGAGGTACATTGTTGAGACTGTGTATTTGTGATAATGTCTTTAGTTTATCTTCATGCTTGATTGATAACTAGGCTTATTAAAAATGTCTAGTTAAATGTCATTTTCTGTCAAAATTTTAGATATAGGATTTCATGATTTTCTATTTTTCTTTGCCATGAAAAGTTTGATGTATTCTGATTCTCAAGAATTCCATGCAGGATATTTCTTTCTTTCTTTCTTTTTCTCTTTCTTTTCTTTCTCTTTCTTTCTTTCTTTCTTTCTTTCTTTCTTTCTTTCTTTCTTTCTTTCTTTCTTTCTTTCTTTCTTTCTTTCTTTCTTTCTTTCTTTCTTTCTTTCTTTCTTTCTTTCTTTCTTTCTTTCTTTCTTTCTTTCTTTCTTTCTTTCCTAATTTCCTCTACTTTGCTTTCTCTGAAGTTTGGTCTCTTAAATCAATCCCCAAATCTTACCCCTTTTTACTCCATTTTCTGTTTATTTTCCCTTCCGTTTGACTTTCTAAGAGAATTTTCAATTTTACTTTTTAGCACTTTTATTAACTTTTATTTTAAGCACCATAATTTAACAACTAAGAGATCTTTATTTTTCTCTTATTTTTAAATAAAAGCCTGCTATTATTTTCTAGATGCTGTATCTAATCTCATCTCTGAAGATTTTAATAACAGCATAGTTTGCACTATTTTTTCCTGCTCCTTATATTGCTTTTTTTGTTTGTTTGTTTTCTTTTCCTCCTCTTTTTGCTCATTTTGCTATTTTTTTTTTTAGAGGTTATAAAGATATTCTTTTTATTATATTCTAACAAGTTTATAATTCACTGAAAATTGATTTCTGAGTATGGCATGATGGGATGGTTCCTTTTTAAAAAACGAATATTCATGAGATACAAAGCTAATTATCACCCCTCATGCCCATGATGTGAGGTCCACATTCCTACTAGCAGCATGCCCATTACCAGAAATTACTTTTGTACCCCATGTCCCCCACCCAATTATCCCCCAACCTCCCTCCTCTTGCCCCTCCCCCCCCACTCTACTTTGTAGCCCTAGGAATGTTCCCTTCTTCTGTAAGACCAACGCACTACTGCAGTCTTTCTTTGCTTCTTTTTCTCTTAGCTCTCACATATGAGTGAGCACTTGTGGTACTTATCCCTCTGTGAATTGCTTATTTCACTCAACATAAATTTCTCCAGGTTCATCTATGTTGTTGCAAATGATATACCTGCACTCCTATGTTCACCGCAGCTCTTTGTTTTTAATGTGTAATTTCCATAAGCGTTTGTTGATCTTTTCTTGTCCGTTAGTTCGTCAGCGTGTAGAACTGCAGAACTGAAGTTCTGTGAGCCTGGGTGTGACTTGGTGGACTTTACCGTAGAGTAGTGCTTCTCACCCCAAGGGGACTTTGCCCACTGGGGACATCTGGCAGTGTCTGAAGACATTTTTGATTGTCAAGGTTGAGTTCGGGGTGCTACTGGCATCTAATGGACTGAGGCCAGGAAATGCTACTAAGCATTCTACTATGCAAAGGACAGTCCCCACAACAAAAAATTATCCAGTACCAATGTCACTAGTGTCAGTCTTAATAAATGCTAATGTAGAGTGGTCAGAAGGCAAGGTCATTCTTGCATTCGTCTGCATATTAGTGTACACAGGACTATTTTTCCTTGTGGCAGTCAATTTTTACAAAGAATTCTCCAAACTCTTGCCTACCTTAGATGAGCCTAACGATACTTTAGACACTCTGTTATAGTAGTACAACATTCCAAAAGCATGTTTATATTGAATTTGGAATTTTATGTACTATAATTTATTTCAGATGTAACTGTGATTGTTTATTGTAGATTTCTCACACACAAAACCCCCACTGTTCCAAATAACCTCTTTAGACCTCTATTCATCTACCATTCTGTATGTCCTAAATATATTTATGAATTTTTAAAACCTGACCTTTTTAAAATTAAAACATTTTCATGCTATTTTCCAGAATAAATATGTGAAATTCTGGGTTTCAGCTTGAGAGGTAATAATCAGCCCTGTTGGTTCTATCAGAGCAAACACAATGAAATGTGTAAATACAAGGAAGAGAAGATTTTAGCAAGGAAGCATTTTGCAAACATAAGGAATCTCAAAACTCACATTAATGAGAGTATAGTTGCATAAATTATGGGCATATGTGTGACATAATGTTATTCAGTTACAATGGAGAGTTTTTAATTAAGGACATAAGAAATATGTATCCCCATTTTAAGTGAGAAATGCAAAGTAATTTTGAAACAAATCTTGACAATGAGCTTCAAAATAAAACATGCATATACCCTTTGACCCAGCTATTTCATTTTTCACAAATTTGTAGTGTGGGCATACACCCCTCCAAATATGCAAATATATTGGTAGGAAGATCTTCACCATTGTTTTTGATTGATGACAAAAGCTGGAAACAGCCTTAATGTGCATTGGTAGGCGACTGGTGAAATAAAACACACAAATCATGGTACTTTCATGCAATGCCATACATTGTCGTCATGTGGATAAACAAGTGAGATTGACATGTGCTGATAAGGAAGCACATTCCATGTGTATCATAAGTGCCAAAAGAGTTTTTGCATTTTTAATTGCTTTTAGTTGCATAGAAATTTTTGAAAGGAAGCGTATGAAACTGTATCTGCTGTTATCTCTGATATGCGGGAATGGGAAATAGAAGGGGACACAATCTCTGGTTTTGAATTTAGCCCCTTAGGTACTGTTTGACATTTTCACAATGAACATTCTTTTTTATTATTAACAAGAAAGTCACAGTTTGTAAACTTGGCCATGGCGGTGGTGGGGAAAAGTTGGGGAGTATCTGGATCTAAAATTTGGGAGTGGCAATGAAAGCAGTGGGGAGGACATTTTGATTGACAGAACACGTACAAAGGAATAAAGATATCAAAGATTATGGCATGTCATTAAAAAGAATGTTAAAATATCAGTATGGCACAAATAATTCAAACGGTGTTTTGAAGTATTATTCTTGAAATACAGGAAACATGTTTGAGCTAGGTATTCAAAATCAGTTCTGACATTTCTTATCACAAAAAGTTGAAGTGTATGTATATAGAATGGAGAAAAACAAATTTCTTCAAACAAAATACACTCGAATATCAACATGTCCTTTCAAGTCCTGCACTCTCTTTGGCTCTTTTCAAATGTCTAATTCACTCAACACATGAGTCTCACATGGCAGGGGGAACCCAGCAGTCAGTAGATTTGATAGCAAAAGGTAGAATGGCATTTTTAGCATATGCTCCTGGGCTCTTGTTTGTGGATGCAAGAAGTGACTGTTAAATCTGTTAGAACTTAGAAGTATTGAGGACCACTTAGCTTGCCTTAGTGTGGAGCTGCTTTAGTGAATTAGCATAAAAGATCCTTAGGAACAAAAGCTACAAAGTTGTTTCTCACAGTGAAACAGAAAGAGGCAATGCATTAAAGATGAATAAGTGAAACAAACTAAACTTAAGAAAATAGGGCAAAGTGAGGAAAAATAAAGAAAGGAAAAGGAAGATGAGAAGGGCCAAGCAGGAGAGGGCTGGGGGACTGCGGAGAAGAGGAAGGGTCAGGAGCTACTGTTGTGTTCCTAATTTAGCCCATTCAAAGCCATCCTGTAAGTTCATCATTCAATCATCAGGACTTCAAAAAAAGCTAGAGCATGGAGGATGGACCGAGAAAAAAGGTTTCGACAAACCAGGTGTGGCAATGCGTAAATTCACACATCTGCTTCGTTCTACTCAAAATGAAGCCTGAAAGGACAAACTATTGAGTTTGTTTGTTTACTTATTAATGCTGATTTCTATGGTACATACATGAAAAGGAAATTGAGAATCCAGTGGAATGAAAAGTAAACCTGTTTGAAGCAAGACAGTTTGGTATATGGTCACCATCATCTGGGTGGGCAGTAAGACCTCACAGAAACCGCCTTTACAGGGCAAACATTGAAGTCCACTTGGAGGAAAATTCTGGAAGACCTACGATACTTTGGAAACTTTTCTTCCAGTCACGTTGTTTTCAGAGACCTTTTCAGACTCCTGAGTCCACTAAAGTTTCTCTCCAAACATATCTTTTTACTGATTTTTATTTTTCTTTATACCCATTTTTTTTTTTTTTTTTTTTTGAGCACATATTTCTACTCTGGTATTTGCCAAGGCAATCCTAGGAGGCCATCAAGTTGTGCAACTGGGACTTAAAGATACGTCAGGTTAAGCTTAACGAGAAATGCCATCTAATATTCCTGATCTCATTTCTCTCTCTTACTTATTTGTTCCTTCTTTTGATAAATACATATGGAAGCCCCGTTAAGGGGTGGGGGTCAAACAATTTGCCCTGGAATAATGAAATGGTAAAGTATTGGGATTGATGGTGGGGTGGGAAGAATTGAGCTAATGTGGATGGAGAAGTCCTTAATAATAGGATGATATTTAGGCTGAAAACTGAATCACAGTCCTGGTTTTAGTCCATAAGAGCTGGGAATTAATTGAGAAAGCTTTGTGTCTGATAGTTAATTAGAAAGCACTGCACATCCTAGCTTATAGCACTCATAAATGTAGGCCACTGCCAATGTTAAAAGCAGGATAGAATTACATACAGGCATATAAATACACATGTATACATTTTTTCCACCTATAAAAATAACTCGCTCTTGTTGTAGGAAAACATAAAGAAAAAACACACTAAAAACTAAAATTTTAAAAATCTGTAATCACAACTACTAATCACTGATTTCATTTTAATTTAATTTTCCTTGCAGAATCTTTTCAAGGCATACTTTTTCGCCTTCGTAACTGAATAAACTTTATATATTTTTAATTCATGTATCTAAATAGTGTAAACTGTACTTTTACAGGTTCTTTAAAACTGGAGTAGAAAGATTCAGCAAATAAAAATTCAGAACACCCAGATCCACTTGAAATCCAAATGCAACTGAACATCCTGTTTTACCTGGCAACCCTATTTAAAACACATAATAATGTGCAAAACATATTGACAATATTAGATTACATCGATACATTTGTGTACTTATCCATGCCTTGTCTGTTGGAGATATTTCCGATTTTTTATTCTAAGTATTTCTGCATTTTATATTATTTTCCCAAGAAGAATGACTAGAAATGAAATTATTAGGCCCGAGGGTAAGAACAAGTTTTTCAATCTCTGATATCAATTGCCAAATTATACTGTCTTTATCTTTCCTTTGCTAACATTGTAACTACTTTTTGCAATCCTAGCCAATTTAGAACAATAGCACTCTTATTTTACACTAAATAAAATATATTTTAATGCAATAAATTTATATTAAAATATATTGTTTCATTACTTGTATTTTTAAAACAGTAGATAAATTTCTACTTAGCCATTCAGACCTATTGCTTCTTCTCCAATCTGTAAATTTGTATTTAACAAACGGCCATTTGCCTATTCAGAGCCTCTTCATATTTCAATTAGCTTTTCCCTAAGTCCAGTCTTGCTTTCTATCAATCTCTATAACAGAACTAGAATTATATTTATACTATGTCGGATTATGTTAATCTGCACTCTAAATGCTTCATTGAATTACCTCCTTCCACTCCGTTATCAATGGGATCTTGTTTAAGTGCCTTTGAGATGTGCACTTTTGATATTTGGCCCATCTGGTTTCCCAGCTCATCTCCTGCCACTCAGGTTTCAGTTAAATGAATTAACTTGCAGTTCCTCAAGTACCCCAGGCCATGTCACAGATCCTGGTGCTTTGCAAATGCTTCTCCTCTGCTTGCAATTCCCTTGTAGTTCCAGTCTGTTCTGAAGGCTTGGCAGGATCACAGCCATCCTGTGATCTCTCTCCTGTTCTCCTAGGAAAGAGTGGGTCACTTGTCCACCTGGCTTGTGTTCTTTTTCTGCCATAGCTAGACCTCACCAGACACAGCTGAGAGTAGGGACTGAGGCATAGTCACTGGTTTCATGGTCTAGTAAAATGCCAGGAACATGGTGTTTGACAAATTTACAATAGCAACAATAATAATAAATCCAACGTTTATAGAGCACTTCAAATTGTGAAGCACTCTACTAAGCCCCCTTTATCTACATTAACTCATTTTATTTTTATACAAATCTAATGAATTAGGTAGTATTATCTCCACGTACTTCACAGGTGATGAAACTGAGTCCAAGAGAGACTAAATAACTAGTTTAATAAGTTATTTATTTATGGATCATAAGTGGTAGAGCCAGATTCCAACTGAATTTTGAACTGAAATTTTCACTTTAGAAGTGGCTCAGGAACGGAAAAAAGTCTTGTCTCTGTCATGAAGGAAATTTCAGAAGAGATCAGGAAAGAGACACACATATGGAGACACAACTGATGGTCCGAGGCAATGTGTGCTGTTGCAACAAAACAACAAAAGAAAACACAACAACAACAACAATGAAAAGGACCCTGGACTCAGAATTCAGAATTATGGTTCTTGTTTTTACCTAAGATCTGCACACAGCAAGAAATAAGGGAAAGTAACTACTAGCAAAGGCCAATTTTTTTTAATTGACAAAATATGAATATATTCATGGTATACAACATGATGTTTTGAGATATGTATACATTGGAGAATGGTTAAATAAAGCTAATTAACACATGCATTACCTCACTTCTTAACATGCCAATTAAACGGCATCTTTTTTGTGCATGGGTGGAACTCAAGATCCCTCAGCTCAGTGCCACAGAAAAACTGAGGAAGAATAAACCCAATACAGTCGGAAAAAGGCTTCAGAGAAGGGATGGGGTTTAAAGGGTAAGGAAGGTACCAATAAGATTAACACCAGTGAAAAGCGAAGGACATTCTAAGGACAAGGAATGAGGTTAGATCTAAAGCATGTTTAGGGACTTTAAACTATTTAAATGAACTGAAAGTCAGTGGGCAGAAATTGTAAAGGAAACCTGTAAAATGAAGGATAGAATGTTTGAGTTTGAAAGGGCCTTAGATATCCCACAGTTCAGTGTTTCCTAGAAAGAAGTATTTGGAAACCTAGTTTTGTGGAGATGTTAAAGGCATTTCATGAAATGTGTTTCCTATAGTGAAGTAAGTTGACTAGTTTAAACAAAGCTCCATACGGTTTTGCACATCAGGACTTCTCAGGAATTTTATTACCCTGAAATCTCCCATGGCCCCACCAAAGGAAAATAAAAGAGCATCCGTGCATTTAAGAGCTCAGCTTCCAGTGTCTGACAGACCAGCATTCAAATCTTTGCTCTGACACTTATCAGGGATGTCCACTTGTGCATATTCTTTACCTTTCCAAAACCTTCATTGTTGTTGTTGTTGTTGTCTATAAATCAACCACATGCAGTTGTGAGGATTAAATAATATAATGTGGGTCTTGGTTCCTGGTGCAAAGAAAATCCCTAACAAACGTTAGTTATTTTATCATATTATTTATCATTTTCTAACTTGAGTGATCACAAGGACTTTTTTTTTTCATTATGAAACATCTAGCAGGACAAAGTTTCTCAGAGTACACATTGGAAAATATTAATCTAGTTCATTATTGCCTATGAGAAATGTTGGGTCCAATTTTAAAGAGCCTTGAATATCAGAATAAGAAGTTTAGACTTTATCCTGTAAAAAAATGGAAAGTTTCTGACTGACCAGAGGAATGGTATATTGAAAGCTGTGCTTTATGAGAGTGTACAGCATGGATTGGGTGGGAAAGAGTGGAGAATAGACAACTGATTGGGAGGTAAATGCAATAGTTCTCTGTGTGGGGATAAGACCCAGAACTGGGGCGGTAGAAAGTGGTATGAGGTTGAGTGGGGAAGACGCAAGAAAGATAAAAATGGAGAGAATTTGGTGATGATTACCCATGAGTCATCTGGATTCCACACTTCATAAACCACAACTTTGATTTACGATTTCACTTTAAAAGCCTGCTCTTTCAGTTTCAGGTAAGATTTCCGAAACTACTGTTTATTAAGAACAGTGATGGTATCGATTTTGGTATTTTTCCTATCAGAACTCATGTATAATAGTTCCACTTTTTAAAAGAAAAGTGTATGTGTGTTGTGTTTGTATATAAACATCATTTATTTTGTCAGTTTATTCTTCTCATTTCCATCAAAATAATTAAGCTTGCAAAGACTAGATTAATTTTTACTTCAGCAGAATTTCATCAATACTCCTTTCTAATTATGGCGTGTTTTCCCTGGACATCGCAGGACCAGACTACTGTTTGTTTAATGCCTGTGTAATTGGCTCCAGGAAACACGTCGAGACTCTGGGCCATCATTTATACCAGGTTTCCTGATAGAAATTATTACTCTCTTTCCTCATTCAGTGATGCATTGGAATCAATAATCACTACACATTTCCTAAATGTCAAAAGAGTCTTGTCTTAGGATAGAAGGGAGAGCTGGATTTTGCACCAAGTGGTTTTAGTTTGTATTTCTTCCTGCTGCTCTCAGTGGCACCATTTTTGTATTAGTGGTCACCCCTGTTGGTAGGAAGCAGATATCTTTCACACTTGGCTGCCAGGGCATCCCCTATGGGCTGCAGCAACCATAATGATGTACATTAGATCTCCTTAGGTACTTCCATTCAGGGTAGTTTCTGGAAACAATGACTCTCAGCCGCTTCTCTTCCTTGTCCTCTTGTTCTTTTTTTCTTTTTCTCCTTTTTTAAGAACTTATTTATTTAGAGCCCATCATGACCTAAATACCATACTGGGTCCTTCATATTTTATCTTAGTTTAATCTGCTTACAACCTTTTGAGGCAGGAATTAAGATGTCCATTTTGCAGACATAAAAACCAAATCTCAGAAATATCCATGGGGTTTTCTAACAAAGCTGACTCAAAAAATCATACTCTGGCTCTTGAAAACAGTGGTTATAGCTCCTCATATTGAGTTTCCTTGCTGTGATTCATAATGGCCCTCCTCATGAGGATTTTTGATAGCCCCTATTGGAAAGGCACAGGGTCACTTTTGGAGATTGTTTTTTTTTTTTTTTTAACATTACACAGTCTCAAAGGGGACACACACACACATACTCTCAAGGGTACTTCAAAAGGAAAATAGAATTAAAAGATAATATAAATTCATGCATGACCTTTGAAGTATCTCCATATGTATACATGCATATATATCTTCATATTCATATATACATATATACATATATATATATATATATATACATGTATGTATATTTCATTGTTAACTACTAGGCACATATGCTTTGGACAGACACTTGGACTTAGCTTTTTTAATATAAAATTATTGTTAATAAAACCTATCTCATAGGACCATTGTGCCATTTCATAACACTAGCTTATTGAAAGAGCTTAGCTTGGTATCTGGCATGCACTGAGTAATCAATAACAGGCAATAATCTCTCTTTCCTTTTGCTTTTTCCTTACATCAAATATATTATTTCCCAAGAAAGTATAGCAATATATTTGTGTCTCATTGTCCTAAGTTTTGAATGGTATAATTATCTTGATTTCACAGATGCTTCGACAATATCAGAATCTACCCCCTACCAGTGTGCATTTTTCAACACTTTATTCTCTTTCTCAAATTATATTCAGCATGCATGCTTTTTATGCCACTTTTTCTATACCCTTGGCTGGTATTCACATCTCACAATGCTTGCATTGCCCAGAGAAGGGTTATCTGGTGGGATTATACCAATGTTTTCCCAGTGTTGTTAAATCACATAGTTGTGCTTTTCTGTAGTTTCATCTAATATGTTCTTGGGAGTTTATTTTGGAATCAAAGTTAGAAACTCATATAAGCATGCTTTGGTTTTTTAAAGAATATAGAACCTTTTGGAAAATTTCTCACCTTTACCATATACATGAATTGAATAAAGTTTGATAATTCCTTTAGCTTTTGGAAAATAATTATGGTTCATTAACTATGCTTCTTAGAAGAATCACTGAACCAAGAATATGCTGTATGTGATAAATCACAATCTATTTTATAACTTGTAAATTAAGAAGAGTTAGCTCAAAGGAATGAAAATAAAACAGGCTCCAAAAATAAAGTTTTAACATTAAATGAGACTTTCTCAAAACATACATGGTAAAAGGCATACTTTCAACTATATTTAGAATAAAAATTTGCTATAATCTTACTAAGTTTTGTCTTTTAGAAATCCATATCTCCATATGCCATGACAAAGATCAATATTTATTTATGCTTTTACAATAAAAGCAGTATTGTCTTTCTCCTCTGGAGCCTACAGTAAAAACAATTATATATATATATATATATATATATATATATTTTAAATATATTTTTATGTCCTTTATATATTATAATTTAATATTAATATTTTGTATCCTTTATATTTTATAATTTAAAAATTTCATTGAAGCTAGCAAAAGGATAGTGCAGAGATGCGGTCTTTTTTGTGAAGGACTTTTAATCCTTAATTAATCACTTCTACAAATCTATTACAGAGGGGTCTTTTGAGGATTAATGAGGAAATGTTTCAAAGCACTTCTCATTAATTTTCAAAATCTTAGATAAAAAGAGAAGATTATATTACTATTGTTCACAAAAAGAAAGCTGGAGTATCAAGTAATTCCTTAACTAAATTTATAGGATGAAATATATAACTCACTAAGAACTGGATTATTATTAAGACTAAATGGCATCCACATCATGAAATATTTCATGCTATATTGCATCTTGTGAATTAGATATTTTCATAACTTCACAATGAATTATATTGGAAATAATTGGTGGCAAGTATATCTTCTATTATTATTTTATGCTGTCAGTATTGTTTTTTTATGTCAAGATTTTGTTTTTAACATAATTATTTGAATAAAGAAGATACAATTCAACTAAATGCTTGTTATTTTATGGCTATGTTTGAGTTAGTTGAGAATCATTATATCAAGCTTAAAAGGAGTTTAATTGAACACACAGCACTTTGTACCTAGTACATATATGGGAGACACAGAGATAAGAAAGTCACCCTCTGTAATTTCCCCAATCAAGTAAGAAAATCAAGCCTGGAAAAATAACTTGAATATAAGACTTACTAAAAATATAATTTAAAAAGTGGGAAAGAATGCTTTTAAATATAAGTGGGATATAGGGAGATTAATTCTTTCTAGGATGCACTCTGGGAAGGCTTTTTGGAGAAAACATTTGAATAAGGTCTTTAAGCATAGATAGCAGTTCTGAGGGGATATGTGGAAGTAAGGGCATTTCTCCTTGGAATGAGTGAAAGCAGAGAGGTTGGAAAATACAATTTAGAGAATGGCTTTGGTAGGAGAATGGAGAAAATGGTCTAACTAGTGATTAAATGACTTTGTTTTCTTGGATTGTGGGTAAGGGACAGCAGGCACGAGAGACCATCTATCATCTCAGCAAGAGCTAATATGGAAGTGAACTGGGAAGGTTCACTCAACCAGCATGTATTGAGCACCTCTTGCTTACTAGGAGATGGTGACAGGAAGGTAAAGGAGGTTATAGCACAGTGTGGATGGGCTATGATGGAAGTGAGCTAGAGTATCATAGAAACATTCAGGAGGAACACCTCATCTGAAATAGGGATGAAAGGAGAAGTCAGAGAAGAGAGTGGAGTTAAGAGACTTCAAAGGTGAAGCAAGGGGATTCAGCCACTGCTATAGGCTAAATGCCTGCATCCTGCCCTCTAGTTCAGATGTTCATATGTTGAAATCTTAACCCCCAATGTGATGGTATTAAGAGGTAGAGCCTCTGGGAGGTGATTAGGTCATAAGGGTGGCGCCCTTATGAATAAGATTAGTGCCATTGTAAAAGAGACTCCAGAGAGCTCTCTTGCCCCTTCTGCCATGTAAGGACACAGCAAGAGGACAGCTATCCACGAACCTTGAAGTAGGCCCTTACCAGACATTGAATCTGAGGGTACCTTGGTCTTGGACTTCCTAGCCTCCCGTTCTATAAGAAATAAGCTTCTGCTGTTTATAAGCCACTCATTTTATGGTATTTTGTTACAGCAGCCCAAACTAACTAGGATAGCATTAAATGGTTGAAAAAAGAACAGAAAAGAGTAGAGGTGAGGATGACACTGGCCTTCCTGATCTGAGACAGGAGAGTCTAAGATTGTTAATGCCATCAACAGAATTAAGCAGCATAGAAGAAACACACATTGAGAAGACAGAAGCCTCAGCTGTGGACATGTTGGGTTTGAAACAGTTGAGGTATCCTGTTTAGAAGTCCTCAAAATGCAGTTTGAGTTGCTCTGGAGTTCATTGTTGAGTCAGGTATAACATCTACAGATATATAGTCACCAACACAGAGAAATAGCTAAAACTATGGTATCTAAAAGAAGTGTTAAAGAGAGAGCTTTACCCAAGAGAAAGAGTTAGCACAAGCTATTAAGACGGCATTTGCGCTTCCGTCCGCTTCTGCTCTGGGTTGCATCCACTGCCAGAGGATCATCTGCTCTTTGGTACAGACAAAAAGCCAAGTAGCAACTAGACAGGAAAAGAATGGCATTGAAACAGGTTTCCAGCAACAAGTGCTCTGGGGGATGGCAGAAAGTTTTTGAACATGACAGTGTGGAACTAAACTGCAAAATGAAATTTGCTACCTACTTACCACCAAAGGTGGAAACTGGAAAGTGCCCTGCCATACATTGGCTGTCTGGTTTAACTTGCACAGCACAAAATTTCATATCAAAATCTGGTTATCATCAAGCTGCCTCAGAACATGGCCTTGTTGTCATTGCTCCAGATACCAGCCCTCATGGCTGCAATATTAAATGAGAAGATGAGAGCAGGGACTTTGGCACCAGTGCTGGTTTTTATGTGGATGCCACTGAAGAACCTTGGAAAACTAACTACAGAACGTACTGTCACATAAACTTCCCCAACTCATAAATGTCAATTTTCCAGTGGACCCTCAAAGGATGTCTATTTTTTGCTATTCCATGGGAGGCCATGGAACTCTGATTTGTGCTTTGAAAAATCCTGGAAAATACAAATGTGTGTCAGCATTCACTCAAATTTGCAACCCAGTGCTTTGTCCTTGGAGCAAAAAAGCTTTAGTGGATATTTGGGAACAGATCAAAGTAAATGGAAGGCTTATGATGCCACCCATCTTGTGAAGTCCTACCCAGGTTCTCAACTAGATATACTGATTTATCAAGGAAAAGATGACCAGTTTCTTTCAGATGGACAGTTACTCCCTGATAACTTCATAGCTGCTTGTACAGAAAAGAAAATCCACATCATTTTTAGATTACGAGAGGGTTATGATCATAGCTACTACTTCACTTCAATGTTTATTGCTGATCACATCAGACATCATGCAAAATACTTGAATGCATGAAAAACTTCAGATAAAAGAATCTCTTCAGGATTTAAAAAGTTGTAATAAACAGAATTGCTGAGGAAAAAAAGAGTTCAAAACATTGGATTTCATAATATTGAAAGGGCTTTATTCTGTTGTTGAATAACCTTCTGAATAAATATATAAAACCTAAAAAAAAAAAAAAAAGAAGGCATTTGGATTACACCAGCCACCACAATGTTTAGATATACAAGATATGTCATGGAAAACTACCAGATAGCTGAGTATTTGCTTGGCTGTACCTAAGTATATCTGCCAACTTTAAGAGATGGTATTTTCTTCCCATTTTTTTGTTTTAATTAGGTGTATTTAGAGTTGGCTCCAGAGTTTGATTCATCTTCTTAAAAACTGCTGTAGTGTAGATTCATGGTTTCTCTGCTGTTGCTGTTTTTTTTCCCTAAAGTTAAAACTAGTAGAATAATTAGTGGTCCCAATCTTCCAACTAAAGACATTTTAGGAAAAACAGTAGCTCACTAAAGAGTTAGTTTATTAAAAAGAAACAGGATCATAAGGCCAAGCAATTTTGCAACTGTCTTCTGCTTATTTCCCTGAGATGAAAGGTACTACAACCCCTTCACACAGCCTTCAGTGTTTGAATATTTTTTTTTTTTTAACAAATACTTGATATCAAACAGGAGATGAAGAAACCTCAAGCAAGCATCTAGAAGGCCTATTAACA
This sequence comes from Cynocephalus volans, assembly GCF_027409185.1. Classification (NCBI taxonomy): domain Eukaryota; kingdom Metazoa; phylum Chordata; class Mammalia; order Dermoptera; family Cynocephalidae; genus Cynocephalus; species Cynocephalus volans. The sequence continues at coordinate 176,842,855 of NC_084460.1, forward strand.
TTTAATCTCTTAATATGTTGTGGTGAAAAGAGTTTACATGTGCAGTTGTCACAATAATCATTTCTTGAAGTCCTTAGGGTCCTTCATATTACAGTAGGGCTACAGATTATTAAAATACAATTTTTATAACAACCCCAATTTGGAAACAAAGTTATTCATGATTTACTGTATTTTAAATATAGTACTAATTCACCTCTAATGTAATCAAATATTGAAATGTTAAACACAAAATAATTAAATTCAACATTATTCAGTGTATGATTTATATCCCTTAAGCATTGACAAGAAGGGAATTTTTACCTTTTATTTATCAGCAAACCAACCCCTGCCTACACACAACATTATTAGAAAAATTTTTACCAAGTCATTTTATTTCACTTTGTATTGGAATGATTTTATTTCTCTGCCAAGGAAATGTAGCCAACTTCAGATGTGCATTAAGAATAATGGTCTCGCAAGATAGTAAATTCCAATTTCCTATGATCAGAGAATCTTATTACCTTTATCCTCTGTCTTCCTTCCTGTTCACAAAGAAAGTTAAAAGATGGGATTTTTTTTGGTTTGAATTTGCTTTGCTGTACATTCTCATAAGTGGAAGGTGATGTTCTGGGGACTAGCCAAGCACTAACTACATCTAAGAAATGCAATTCTAAAGCTGAAGTTTATTTCTGGGTGCTGTTGAATTTTCCCATTTGTTGTTAAATGTGCAGATTGCAGAGTAGCATATTGTTCATGACAACTTTGCACAATGGTGGAGATCTGCAGATGGTGGGTCTTTTCAAATATGATAAATGCCTAATTTAATGCTGATTTGTGGCAATCAGGACAATGCTGCAGGCTCTTTGGGCTCAGAAATGTGTTTAGAGTAGATTCAGGAGCAGGGGATGGGCTCAGACCCAAGCATCAGCTTGTGACACAACAGTAATGTCCTCCACTGTAACTATTAAAGCACCTAAGCTGGAAGAGACCATCTTATAAGTGAGCGGATGAAAGTCCAGGGAAGTTAGGCCATAAGGCCAAGGCCTTTGGGGCTGGTAGTGCCCCAAGCTGAGGATACTGAACAATACCAATGTGATTTGTTTTGAGAAGCACCCAGGGAGCAACAATCTCAAGACTGAATTTTTGTGTTAAAGTCTAATTCTGGTTTGTAGTTATAATCCAGCATAGATCCCAGTACACTGTAAGTGATTAATAAATGTTTGCTGAATGGAAATGAAGTAAAATGATTTAAAGTACTCTCAATCACATGTACTTTTTTCTGGTATTCTTTCTCTTATGGTTGCTTTGCCTTATTTGTCATATATTTAATGTCCAATTTGTTTGCTTTGTCTGTGTGCTAGACACCTTTCTTCTGGGTATATACTTTATCATGCTCATTGAGGATTAACTTAACTGGATTAAAAAATGGTATTTTGTTTTCATAGGGATTCGACCAAAAAGTAGACTTGATAAAAGAAAGTGGGCTCCAGAGTTTGGAGATACTAACTTTTCAAAGGAAGAATTAAGGATCAGAGAGGTTGAGTGGCTTGCTCTGGACCACACAGAAGATGAGTGTCTTATCTCATGCCAAGATTAGATTCATCTAGCACATGTGTCAGGAACTTTGTTGGAAATGTTTACATACAAAAATCTTGTTTAACTTTTATATGACCCTCATTTTAAAGATTAGGAAATCAATGTCCAGAACAATTAAGGCACAAGTAGAAGGTTATCTGCTTAACAGAATGTGATATAGAAATATAAATCAAGATTCTCTGATTTTCGGTTCCTTTCTTTTTGTACTACACCATGGCTCCTTTGGCTAGAGTGGGAACTCAATCCTCTTACATGTATTACAATCATCCCTTGATATAGAAGAGTATATATATTAACTATCTTTGGTAGCCAAGTATTTTCCAATGTGGTATTCAAAATAGCATGTAATTTTTAATTCAGAAAACAAAATGAAACAAAACAAAAAACCCAAAACAACACTCTTTTATGGGTGGCTCATTTTTCACTTTCTTCCAACTACTGTCCATTCATTTGCTTTTTTCATTTATTTTCTGAGCTCCCACTATAACCTGCATACATAGGCCAGGAGTCAGGAATTTGAAAACTAATAAAACACAGTCCTTGGCACCATGGGATTCATAGAATAGAAAGGTGAACAGATGGTTAGGATAAAGGTGTTCAGGGGACAGCCTTTAGAGATAAGAATAAAGACAAATTAAACAAACAACGAATAGTAACAATAAATAATTAAATAAAAAAGGAGCATCTGTTGTTAGTTTAGGAAGAAATGGGACATTTAGGTGGTTTTGCTGTTTGGAAAACATCAAAATTATTTTATGGATGATAAATCCTTGGAAGATATTTTGTAAAATATACTCAAGAGGGTAGGTTGACTGCCACATACAGTTGGCATGGGTTTCAGTTTCTTGGTTTTATTCCCATCTTCCACTCAATTAATTCCATGGCTTTCTGAAAACTACCACATTATTCCTAAGTGCCTTTTTTTGGCTTTTAGAAAAATCTGGCCTAGCTTTAATGTATTTCCCAAATTCACTAACATAAAACTTTTTATTGTCTATTTGCTTCTGTATTCATTCCCTTTCCCCTCTGTCATACAGGAAATGCTCTAGTGATAGAAATATTTCATGATTGAGAAGGATGTTAAAAGAAAAGAGGGCTGGTGGGGAAGAATTTCTCATGATGTCTTTCTCCCAATTCTGTGCTCTCACAGTGACACTCTAATTTATGGTTTGGCTCCTGAGAAAAGAAGCCCATTGTGGGGAAGACTCCAAAGGAATGAGGTATCTCTATCATCCCACTCATAAATAAGCTCTTTTCATAAATTAATTCGTAGGCAATGTGTCTATCTACCACATGAATCAGTCTTTTATAGTTCTTCTCCCCTTTCTTAAGTTATTGACACATCTGAAATGTCCTCTGACCATCAAAATCTTGCACAAGCTTCCAAGGCCCAGGTGACATGCCACTTCCTCTAGAAAAGCTTGTTCTATTGCCTGATCTGAGTCAATTTACTTTTCACTTTTATCCAGAGAACATGACAAGGATGTATAATTAGTATTCACAATCATATTTTGCAAACTGGAATGAACCTTAATGTTTTATTCAAGATATATAAGGGTTTGTGTTGTTCTTATGTGTATCTCTCAATATATTCATCAAACAAATATTTACCAAGTGCCTACTGTGTGCCAAGTGTTATTCTTAACTCTAAAGCTAGAGTGATTGATGATACAAAATTCCCACTATGCATAACTTAAGAAGAGTTAAGTAAGAACAAACACAATAACATATTAAACTGTGTTATTAGGAATGAGCAAAATAAAAAGAGTAAGTTTGGTGTTGGTGGGGAGAGGATGACTAACTATATAGAGTGGAGAGTTAAGGTTTTTAAAAGAGATGGCAGGGGCTAGCCTGTTAGCTCAGTTGGAAAGAGCACAGACTTATAATGCCAAGGTCAAGGGTTTGGATCCCTACACTAACCACTAGCCACCAAAAAAAAAAAAAAAAAAAAGTAAGTAAGTAAGTTAAAAGAGATGGGATTGATAAAATGAATGGGTCAGCTATGTAAAGAATCAGCTACAAAGCACTTTAGGTGGTGTGATGAATTAAAGATGACCACAAATTATTTGCCACTCTTTCCTTTAAAGCTTAGCTTCCCCTGTGATTTGTTTTGACCAATAGAACATGGTAGATGACCTATGCAACTTCTGAGACTGTGCAATAGGAGATATGCAGCTTCCTCTCTCATGTGCTTGAAACAACCTCCCCCTTGGAACCCAATTCTTATGCTATAAGAAGTCTAAGCCACACGGAGTGGCCACAATCAGGAGATCTAAGGCATTCTGCTTGACAGCCTTAGGTGAGTCTGATTGATAGCAAGTACCAACTGCCAGCCTAGCCTATTTGAGCTGCGGGACAACTACAGTCCCAACCAATACCACCAGAAAGAGAAGAACCACCTAGCTGAGCCCAGTAAACCTGCAGAATCAAGAGAAGGAATGCAAGGCCATGGTTTGTTTTAAGCCACTAAATTGTGGGATTGTTTGTTATGCAGTGATAAGAGGTGGAAGAACAAGTGTAAATAACTTATAAAAATAAAGTGCTTGTCATGTTTGCAAAACAAAAACAAGGCTTCTTGGGCACAGAGAATTATATTACATGCATATTCCCTGACCTAGGAAAATAGGTGCTAGGTAAAGGTGCATGAGTAAATGAAAAAATCTGGAAAGTTTCTTTCCATTTCTCCACCCATGAAATTCTTTTTTATCTTTCAAGTCTTAACTAAAGTTTGGCCTCCTTCATGAAGTATTCTACTGCAATCTATTCAGAACTCTCTTTTTCTTATCTATTTTTATAATAATAATCAATGGCACAGATTACTGTACTTTCTTGATGTCTAATTACTTTTTCTTTCCAACAAACTCTTGAGGTTCTTAAAGGCAGAGGTCCAGCTTTATCCTCAGTCATTATCTCCTTTTGGCTCTACCATACTGCTGGGTTCATGGAATCATGGCTTGTCTCTTGCAAATAATCTAAAGAACAAATTCAATACTATTTCAACAATGTCATGCTCACATAAAAGCAATATTCAATATATTTGAGGCTGAAAATTCAATCCATTTAGTGGTTTTCAAATATCGAGGAGGGGAGAAAAATGTATTTGTATACCGTAGAAATGTTTCCAGTTATTTAACTTTCAACAACCATTTAAATTTACCTCATAAACTCTTAAGGTTTTATGAAACAGTATAAGAACCCTTAATAAGTGAGATAAAGGCTGGTGAGTCAAATAAAAATAATGGCTTCACATTCGACCTTTAGCAAGTAAAGAATTCTCAAGTATATAAATTCACAATGGTTCTACTTCATTAGCTACTCAGCAACACAGTAACTAATGGTTGTTTCAGGAAAGAAAGTCACCAGTAACAAGCAGAGACTTATTAATACTGGCTTCTGAGGTCCCAGATTTACCACAGAGGCATGCGGTGCACATCTTCCTTCCAAATGAAAAAAATAATAATGCAGTATGAAAGCTCCTTTATCAGGATATTGTTTAGACACACCCAGAACACTCAGGAAAGTATTAGCATTACCAACATCAGGTTATAAAGAAATCAGGGAATAATCTTGTGAGATTCTCAATGCAACTAGAAAGTTTGGTTCACGATAACTAAGAAGTTTTTAAATTATTTGTGTGATTTTTCTCAAAGCCCCCCCCACCCCCCCTTTTTTTTATCTCTTTGCAAGAAAATTGGAACACACATTTTGAAGACTCTCAGCTTAGGATAGCTGTATTCTGCAGTGAATACTCGGAAACCACAGAATAATTAGAAAGAAAATACCTAAACCAAAGCCAATCAAAAAAGCCTCTACAGACCTCAACAGGTTTCCCTCAGGCCTGAAATACTGAAGTTCTTTTCATCACTGACTTTCCCTAAAAAGGGAGGATGCTTTATATAATCTATTGATAAAAAATGAGATAGACAAAAAATCCTATTAACTTTCATATGCTGCTCCATTTTAGACAGAGAAGCACATTGTCTACTATTTAACATGAATTTTTTTTGTAATATGTTTCTATTATCTATTCATATCACTGCTATGAACATAACAGATTATATAATGAAAGTTGGAATAATGGACAGATGAATGAATTTTTCAATATGCGTGGTCCACAAATCCACATTCCAATACATGATGCCATTTTCTAAACATATGGGTTTGACCATTATAAACCCTTTCTTTTCAGAATGACTTTTAAAACAAATCTCACTTTACTATTCTGTCATAAAATGTCTTTGGATTAACCAGGGTCAACTTATATCACTTAGCATTTCTCTGAGCATGGTAGACAGGCAGGGCAGCGTGGGCTTATGTATATATATATATACATATTTTTCCATATGAGAAATTAATTGTAATGTCCTCCACTCCTAGAATGTTATTATGAGCTCAGGGAAACAGGAGGGAAATTACTGACAGTCAAGGAGAGATTTATTTGATGGCCATATTCCTCTCTCAGTCTATCATCTGATGACAAGAAAACATGAGAGTGATGGCCAATTTTTTTAACCTAACCGATAAAGTTTACAGACTCCTGAGCCAATCATTAGGGGCTTCTGAGCCATGTTTCATGACCAGTAATAACTGGAAACATGCTGTACAGAGTGTCAGCTATTGTGCTACATGCTTTACATAAAGTACTCATTATCCCCACGTTAAAGATGAAGATGAAAGAACTGAGATTTAGAGATCAAGTGACTTGGCTGATTATGACTGACACTACAACAGTTCATTTTAAGCACTACCCTTTGCTTTGTGCACAAGGTTATGATTACATCTTGCTGGAAGAAAATCTTAATTAAACACTCATGTCTCACCCATGGAGCCATCCAGAAAGAGCCCCCAAACACAGAAAGACCTTGATTCGCTTAGTGACTATATTTCTCCTAACTCATATATGGATTTTATGATCCATAAAAAATGGTTATCCTGGCTGAAGAATTCCAATATCAGTTACATTACTGGAAAAGTCTCCATATTCTGCCACACTGAGTGAGTGAGAATGAGCTTCATTTTGACCATGGATTTGCATTTATCGATCTATCCTGACATGTACGTCAGAACTCCATGCCAGAGCAATGGGCATTGTGTGGTTTAAACAGAGACTTCAGTGTCTTGTTCTAAACCATTTTTAGATGGATTCCAGCTACACACAGGCATATTACAAGTGATCTTCCCATACCACAACTCTGACCAAGTTGTAGTTACTCTAGGGTGGGACTCAGATGGATGGGATTATTTTTTCTTATGTAAGAAAAATAAATCTCTTTCTAGTGATCTGTGAAAAATCTTGTGACATAGAACACAGGGTGGGGTTTAGGCAGATAGACTTTAGCCCTTGATTAAATGCAACACCTATTTTTTACTTAGAATTTTAGTGAATAAATACTTTGTCTTAGAAAACTTGCTTAAAAGAAAGTATTTATGAAAAGGTAGGATATTTCCAAAATTTCTACCTTGACCTCAGTGAATACATGAACCTGCTGTAAATGCCCTATCACTGTCAGCAACCTCTCTCTGATGGGGAGGACCACTGGGCTAGGTCATGTTAAACAATAAAACTTAGGTGAATAAACTGTCGTAACCCATCAAGAGTATTCAAAGCTGTCCTAGGTTTGAATACCACCAATTACCTAAATTTATAACTGACATAAACAGGAAAACCTGAATTAAACCTTTAAATTGCTGCCTCTCCACTATTTGGTCTTCTTTATTTTTCCCATTAGAACCATTGTTAGTCTAGCAGTCTTAACTAATTCAGAGCAAACATCAGTAGAAGATCAGTGTATGAATCCCTCATGGCCTATTTGATGTTAATTCATTCGTTTTATGAAACATTCTTCCTATAGATTTAGGATGTGTTATGGTCCTGTTCCAGACTGACCTACAAAATGCTTAATAAACAATGCTGTTTCCTCCCAAATGACATGAGTCAAATGCATGCTGGACACTATTTTTTTTTTTTTTAAACTTTAATTACAACATAGGATTAGCTGAACTAAACGAGTTCAAATGGGAAATGCTTGTAAGTTCCAACGGGTCATAATAAATATAAATGCATTTTGCTTTTAGTCATAGAAAATAAATATAAAGTTTATGCTCTCTCTCTCTCTTTTTTTTTTTTTTTTTTTTTGTCTTTTTTCGTGACTGGCACTCAGCCAGTGAGTGCACCGGCCAGTCCTATATAGGATCCAAACCCGTGGCGGTCGCCACGCACCCAAGTGCCGCACTCTACCGAGTGAGCCACGGGCTCGGTCCTATGCTCTCTTTTTTCTTACCCCTTTCACCTCTTTCTCAGGTTGACTTTGTCATGTGTCCTTGAACTTGTTATGGCTTCCAATGCTGGAATGGTTCTGAGGACGTATAACTGGGCTTACACCCCAGTGTGTTTTATTGACTATGCTGACAGCAGAAGACTAATCTGCACCCTTCAATCAGGAAGAGAAGGCTTTCAACATAGTGATTGAAAGATGGGGGAGTGGGGCAGGTAATTGTTTTCTATAAAATGCTTACTATCTACAAGACATTGTGGGGAACTACAACTTGTACTAAAAATATGTCTTTGTGTGTGTGTGTACAATAACTTTGAGGGTAAGTTCAAGAGACCTAAAGTACCTGCTTTTTTTGGCTTCCTTTTTCTTACTTACAATAGATTCTTTCAGCCCTTTTGCCTGATTTGTCACAGCCTCTCTCATCACCAGGTTAACAGAACTCTAGACAAAGTTGATAGTGAAATACAGAAGTGTACTCATCAACATAAATCTCTGTTGTACATGTATACCGGTAAACAAAAAGAAAGAAATGCGAGTTATGAGAAAATAATAACAAGGCCTATTTCAGAGTTAAGTATGTGTATCCATACATAGGTACAGCTAGAGCAGTTAATTAGGGGAAGAAAAAACATCAAATAAAAGTAAGAGACATACTTTATTAGATTTATTACGGGGGGATGATTAAGGCAGAACTCATTAAAATTCATTTAGTCTTTCTCCTCCTTTACTTTTTCACCATAAGCATGTGAGGTTATGCTAATTGCATGGTGGTTTTATGAATATTGAACAAGATTTTCTGGCTAAATAGCCAAATCTACTTTGATTCTAAATTGAACAACTTTGAACGTTACGTTAACTCTTTCATGACACTGAGAGAGCCAGAGCAGTATGTATGTTCAGACCATGGGGCCATTGCTTTCACTACACATTTTATTGCTTCCAAAAATCTTCAGCATTTTTCAATTTACTTCCCAGGAAATAAGTAAACTAATTTACTTCTTCTACTTTACTTCTAATTTGGGCATTTTTAAGTTCTGACTCAATAATTTAGGTCAATTTACATAACTATGACTCCTATATACTACTTCATTTTGAGTTATCTAGAACAGACACTGAGCTTCCCAGAGGGATTCATCCAAGTCTTCACTATTAAGTAGTCACTTGGGGACTTTAGACATTGGTAGATCAAGAAATTAAACAATCACATTAGCGCAGCTCTTTCTATGATGCCAGGGGTATTAGTTAGAACTGTGCCATGATACTGAAAACAAAATACATAACCAACACATAACTTAAATACATTTGGGGTAATTTTTCTCACATAACAAGAAAGTCAGAGATAACGGGTTGCTTGTATGGGTTCAATTGCTCAATAATGCCTGCCTTGACCCAAATTCTTGACATCAATCCTCTCACACTTTCTTAGTGTGTTGACATTTTTCTTGTTACCTCACATACCACAAGATAGCTGCAGCAGTTCCAGACATCACATCCATGTTCATGGCAGAAGGGGGATGCAGAAGAAATCGCTAGTGAATGTTTGCTTATATCTTATTGTCCAGAACTCTACAATGTGGTCAATCCAAGGAAGAATGGGAAAAATAGTTTCTCTCTAGGGCTAGGGATAGTGATTTCCTAAACAAAATCAGGGTTCCCTTTGCAGGAAGAAGGGGAAGACAAATATTGGGTTGGCAACTAGGAGTATCAAGTAAACTATGGTAAAAACCAACTCTTGGAATGCTAAAAGTGAGGGGCCTCCTTCCCCCAACAGCTTCAGAGGATCAGGGGGACACATCAATGAGGAGACTTCCCTTCTTATCTCCATTTCATATCCCTCACTTAAAGTTTTATTAGGGTCTAATTTTCTATTTTTGAGAAATGATGGCTCAACAGCTAACCAGTGCCACAAATATTCCAAAATTCACTAAGAGAACTATTCAATAATTGACAAGTGATGTGCAGTATTGGAACAGCCTGGAGTCTTTTTACACACATTTGCAAGCACAATGAAACAGGTTTGAAAGGCCGGAAATCTGTACTCACCAAAGAGATCCACCATCTGGTCACCACTATGATGGTGTTTTAGATTAAAAGAGGTTTTTTGGAATTTTTTTTCTTTTTTTCCCAATATCCTTTGATGAACAGGTGGTTATCCTGACCTTCCATAATAGAGAGGTTTCCCTTTTTATAAATGGCAACTCAAATTATTCCATTCTATTTTTTGTAACTTTCTCCTGAAGTCTTCACAAAAATGCACAAAATCTGTTAAAGTTTTTGCATCTCAAAATAGCTATGAGGAAGTTGATTTCTTAAGGACAGAATTCTTTGCAAGGAGCTTTTAGAAAGAAGAAACTGGACCTCTAAAATCTTCTCATTTGAATCAAAAGTATAATAAATCTTTAAAAATTACTTTAGAAATGTTTGACTATAGAATACGAAATAAATTTTAGATAATGATTAAGCTGAATAAATATTTGTGGACAAGGTAATGAAAATAGGTAAGTTAGGATACAATGAGAGTGTATTTTTCCCTTTTAAATTTTTTTCTTAAAAATGAGTTTGTACCGTTTTTTAACTTAAAAATGGTGGAAGAGATATTTAGTGTTTTTTTTGTTTTCTCATTCCCAAAATTCTCTTAAAGGATAGAGGAAACCTTTAATTCTAAGTCAAGAATGAATACTCTTACTATGGCTCACTCCAACTAGGATAAATACAGAATTATAAGCATCTTTCCATAGAATTCTTTCCATAGAATTTTCCTGATTCCTGAAACTTTTCCTTTTTTTGTCCTCTCTTTCTCCTTTTCCTTTTTCTTCTATTCCAGTAAATATCCTGCTTTATAGTAGACATTTCACAGTGAGATATCAAATGACATTGGACCTTATAAATCTTTTGTTTATTCAACAAAGATTTTGTTGCATATATCTAAATTATTACCAAATAAGAAAAATCCACCCTCACCCCATCCTCTGCCATATGACCCAGCTATCCCACTGCTGGGAATATACCCAGAGGAATGGAAATCATCAAGTCGAAGGTATATCTGTTCCCCAATGTTCATCGCAGCACTCTTTACAATAGCCAAGAGTTGGAACCAGCCCAAATGTCCATCATCGGATGAGTGGATATGGAAAATGTGGTACATCTACACAATGGAATACTACTCAGCTATAAAAACGAATGAAATACTGCCATTTGCAACAACATGGATGGACCTTGAGAGAATTATATTAAGTGAAAAAAGTCAGGCACAGAAAGAGAAATACCACATGTTCTCACCTATTGGTGGGAGCTAAAAATAAATAAATAAGTTCACACACACACACACACACACACACACACACACACACACACACACACACACACAAAAACCGGGGGTGGGGGAAGAAGACATAACAACTACAATTCCTTGAAGTTGATACGACAAGCAAACAGAAAGGACATTGTTGGGTGGGAGGGGGGAGAGGGAGGAGGGAGGGGGGTTTCGGTAATGGGCCACAATAATCAACCACATTGTATATCGACAAAATAAAATTAAGAAGAAAAATAAATAATAAATAAATAAATAAATAAATAAATAAATAAATAAAAAGAAAAATCCACCCTCACCCCGCCATTTTAGAAACCTTTTTCTCTAATTTTCCATGGCTTGTGCTATTTCCTCTTTAGCAGCTTAAAATAGTTTGTTCCAACAAAGAGCAAATAAGTGAGTTAAAGACTGGTTTACTTTATATTTTGGTGTCCTGTATTTTACGTAATTTTAAAGTGCTCTTAAATATGATTATCACCAAAGAAGGAAGAGAAAAGCTCAGCATAAATCCATAATACATGTATGTCTTAATTACAAAAATTAATGAGATATATTTGAAATAACTGTGTTCTTTTTAGGTTTTTTTTTTTCTTTTTCTTTTTTTTTTCGAAATACCAACACAAACAGTATGTCATCTGAGGAAATTCCTAGACCTTTGGGTTAGAATCATTATATCCACTTTAAATCCAGAATGTCTTTCATTTGACAATTAACCATGTGATACTTCTTTTTTGAATTAATTTCTGATTTAATTTTTAATATAATAAATATTTTTATGCATTTTCTATCTCTCTAATTAGACTACAAAATTCACAAAATATTCTGATTTTCCTCACTGCCCTACACACAGTAGGCTCTAGATTGATTATAAATTATACGTATTTTTCAAACTTAAATGGTAGAATTTTCCTTTAAAAATCACAATCTGTTTCAGTGCATAAGGAAACTACCTAATACGAAAAATCAATATAAAAGTATATCAATAAAATACAAGTATATCAATAGTAAAGTATATCAATTTTTGACTCACTTTAAATTTTCTTAAAGGATTTCAATCATAAACTGCCTTTCCATCTCTTGAGTTTTACTTTCTGCTGAGATTTCAAGTTTCTGAATTTCTGCTTAGAGCTCATTGTTCATTCTCTTCATCAATACTCAGAGAATTCAAGGAGCCAGCCAATAATTACTACTCCAACCAGCAGAAATCAGGCCCACATTTCGTGATGTCTGTTTAATTGCAAGTCCAGCTGTAGAGCTGTGTTTCATCCCTAAACTATGATAGTACATATGTGTGATACTAGCATAATTGAAATACAGAATGAAATATTTCTGAAATGCTTCAGAGTTAAGTATTTTAACAGGAAGTAGCCTTGATTTTGCCAAACTGATCTTAGTCATCAGGCTCTCCAGAAATCTATAGCTAAGACTGTAATTGGCAGGGACGCCATATAAATGACACGCACAGACACATACACTCATAAACACATAAAACTATAAAATGCCTTTGATATACATACTGGCATGAAAAATTTAGAGTGAAACAACCTATTTATGTAATCATGTCAAAAAAAAACGGGACCAGTTGATCTGTTTCTTCCTGTCATAAGCCTCCCTAGTTTGTAAAGTGCCTATCTGTATCAAGAAGCTGTTCACTGATACTGGGAGAATAGATCCACACGATATCTCTAATATAACATGGTTTTCTAATTAAAAAGATTAACAAAAGTTCATGCCTCAATGGGCTGTGTGATACATTAATAAGTTCTGTCAGAATGAAACCAATCATTTTTAGACCATTTAAATAAGAATAGTTCTTTTATTTTCTTTGATCATCCCTTTTGTGAGAAAGCCAAAGAAAATGCCAAGCACTTAAATCAGTCATAAAAAGTGAAATATCTCTAGTATGAATCAAATTATTCAGTATCATCAAGAATCTCACACAAATACCATACATAAAATATTTTTATTTTATGAGTCAAACATGTAGAAGGGAATGAGTCTATATACTCTGTGAATGAGTCTATATACTCTGTAATATCTCTAATATGAATCAAATCATTCAGTATCATCAAGAGTCTCACACAAATATCATACATAAAATATTTTTATTTTATGATTCAAACACGGAGAAGGGAATGAGTCTATATACTCTGTGTAGGAAGGCAGCCAAGCACTTTATCAACATCCTTTTAAATTTGGATTTCATGCCATTATAATCACAATGATAGCCTGTGTGATGTGTGCAATGTATTCTATATCTAGAAAATGATTATGTCTAAAAATTTCATCCCCTCCCCTCTCTGTGATAAAGATTTGTTTTCAACATCATCAATAGATGAAGCGATGCTCATCTGTGGCCATCTGTTCATATTATAAAACAGTAGATTTTGGCAGAATTTTCAAGCATTGAGCTTGTCAAAACGTTAGAACACCTGTTTGATCTTTACCAAATCAGGCCCTTCAGATGGTGGAGTGTGGGTGGGAGGTTGGGCATAGGAAAAGAAGGGTTTCATAATTTCTTTTGAATTGGGAAACATAAAAAAATGAATTTTTTTCAGTGGATGTTTACTCATCCTCTACTGTAAGAAAAAGTTACTATAATAAATGTTTAAAAACTTTGATTAATACTGAAGCATCTATAGTTAAATGGGAAAGATACACAAATACATTTTCGATTGCTCACAAATGAAGTGATTGTTATCTTCTGCCAAATATGTATCTTATTCCTACAACGTGCTTGCACACAGTAGGTATTCAATAAGTGTGTGTTTTATAAATGACTTAATTATAAAGTGTGTTTAATTCTCATCACGAATGGAATTTGCATTAATATTTCCATTTTACAGATGAATAGTGAAGCTAAAATAATTTGCAGAGCTGTGACTTAGAGCGATTCTTTCTGATTCCCATTCACAAGGTTTTTCATTAGACAATGTGAGTAATGTGGTCTCAATTGTATTTCCTCTATTAGTCATTTCTCAGTAGACACTAAAAAGAGTAGAAATACTAAAGCCAGGGGGTGTTGGTTTGGAAAGCTAGCCAGAGGAAATGACTTTTGAGTAGTTTTAAAAGCAGAAAGCAACATGTTTGAGAGCCTAAGGGAGTGAGGGAAAGAGGAAACACATGAATTCTTGGGATAAGCATGTTCACTAGAGCGGTGTCAAAAGCAGGCAGTGAGAAAAGATGTTTCTATTTATATGGAGGGAGGAATAATTGGTAGAGATATTTGAAACCTATAATTAGCTTGGATTTGATACAAAGCAGAATTGGGAAAGTGACTGATGTGTTTAAAACACCGTGGTGCTGAGTACTGCTGCTGGATGAAGAATGGATTAGCAGGGTTGGGGCACCTGGGTTCCTGGAATGCTGGCACAGTGGTACCCAGCCCAGATAGGTCAATTGCTGATGGCAGGGCATTGAGACAAGACAGAGAAATGCTACTGAAATAGGGTCCAAAAGATTGAGCAATGGTCTCTGGCCACCTCTCTGCCCTTCAGAGAACCCTGATGAGTGATGTGGTAGAGACTCTTTCTTTTGTCTTTTTTCTTTGAACCATAATCTTTTTAGTGTCATTTAGTATATTATATTTGTACACAAACTCAAACAAAAGATTATTTGTTTTGTTTTGTCACCGAAGCACCTCCAAAGAAAACACATAAAAAATTTCTGAGGTGATTTAAAAAGCAATAAATTATTTTATTATACTATAATGTATAAAGAAAATGTTTTAAAATAACACAATTGTTGAAATTGGATGAAAATATAAAGATAATCTTGTTCAGCCATTTTTTTATTCAAATGAGGAAATTTGGATTTAGAGAGATGAAACGATTTCATTCATTCATTTCTTTAGCAAAAGCTCTGGAGTTAGATTAACCTTAAGTTTGAATTGTGGCTTTCCATTTATTATCTGAGTAACTTTAGAAAAAACCATTTAATTTTCTCTGTTTCTTCATATACAAAACAGAGACAAATATAGTACAATAATCATTATAATAAGAATAAAACATTCTTTTTGTAAGGCACCTTAACGTGGTAGTTAATTGTTGTTAATGCCCTGGAGTCAGACTGGTTGGATTTGGTTCCCTAATCTCCCTGTGCCTCAGTTTCTTCCTCTATAAAATGAGGTACACATATCTATATTTATATTATTAAATGACAAAATATATATGTATATATCACCAGACTTCATGTCAGGCAAATAGCACTAAATAACTGTTAGCTATGGCTATGGTTGTTATTGTTATCAGTCTCACTGGTTTTGGTTAGTATGCCCTGTGTGTTGGTCAGTGCATTAGATGTAGACTGCATAGCCTGGAGAGACATAGCTCTGCTCTTTCTCTCGAGTTCAGCAGACCATGGGGTAAGGTGAAAGAAGAATCTGTGTGTGTTGGGATCCTGGGAAACAGAATAAATCAGCAAGACAGAAGGCACTTGCCTAGTGTTAGAGAAAAATCAAAGTGTTGGTGACTGCTTTGTATAGTTGGTGGTAGGTTGCACATAAAGAATAGCAAGAGGTGGGGCTGAATAGTTTCACAGTATCTTGATGAGGAGGACCTTGTTAAATGCAATGCTAAGTTATGTGCACTTTGTCCTGAACCCAACGAGGTATAATTAAAGGACTTTAATTGGAGAGATGGCCTTATTGGGTTCTTCTTGTCAAAAATCGATGGATGCCCTCTGGGTCTACTTCTGTATTAGTATGTGGATATTATAACACCACCACCTGTTGACTTGGATGTTTTCTCTTCTCCTACTGGATGGCAAATTCCTTGAGGACATCCATCTATCTTGCTATTTCCAGCATCTCTCATGATGCCTAGAAGAAGTAGGTACTCAGCAAGTTTACAATGAATAAATGAATGAATAAATGGAAAAGACTGAAAGCAAAATTTCAGTGAAGACACTTTTTCCTTCATAATCCTTGTGAGTTGATAAGGACATAATAGTGATAGTGGCAGGGGGCACAAAAAAAGGATGGGTTCAAGAGATATGTAAGTAAGAAAACAGATCAACATTAGAGATGAGGGCTAATTTACCTGGAGGCAAGAAGAAGAACTAACCTAGAATAACCTTGAGATTTCGAGTTTGGTCAACTCAGTGGATAATGGTAATATTCACTGAGAGCGAATACTCAGGGATAGGGTCACAAGTGAGGATCATAAGTTTACTCCTGGACATCTCTAGGTGAAAGAAATGGAATCAATAAGGGGATCTTTAGCAGGCAGGTGGATAGAGAGATCTTGGTCAAATTCTCGCACTTTGTCTTTTAACTCACAACCCATTGCACTTCCCCCGGTATAATGCTTTAAAAAAAAGTCCAAGAGCCCAAGGATGTGTTTTTAAATGGTCAAATGCATTTGTAAAATTTTCAGATATAACAACCACAATTATTTGAAGTTGATACGACAAGCAAACAGAAAGGACATTGTTGGGGGGAGGGGGGAGGGAGAAGGGAGGGAGGTTTTGGTGATGGGGAGCAATAATCAGCCACAATGTATATCGACAAAATAAAATTAAAAAAAAAAAATTTTTTCAGAAATGTATTATTTTCATTGAAAAAAAAGAAAAAAATGTCAAGCAAACAACTACTAGAATGTTAAAACAATTTGCACAAAATGATTTTTAAATGGTTACAGAAGCAAAGGGGATATTTTTCTTGACCATCTGTCTGGAATGCTGTTAAACCCACCCATGTCCCTGGAAAAT